>NC_089556.1:319285-638571 GCF_040115645.1 Euwallacea fornicatus
GAGAGAGTTCCCGATATCCCGAATAGGTTTCAATTCCCAGGGGGTGATATTTCAAACTCTAATAATACTAATTGCTTTCGAGTGAAGCCGTTTAAAGTTTTTTAATACCATCAATCGTTCCTTTTGGAGAATATTAAACCGATGATGAATGCAAACAAACGTGTAGTTTTCTCGTTTTACGTTCGTATTATGTGAAACTCTATGCCACATGGAAGTCGATCAATCCGAACCAGAACCGTTCCGTAGGAACAGCAGCGTCGTTACCGAATGGCCCGGATGAAATTAATCTGAAGGTTCTGGTTCAGCGGGACCGAGTTTCAACGACAATCGGGCCTTATGTGGAAGGGCAAATCTAGATCAATCAAACTGGCTCGCACTAATCGATAGCACCCCTACGGTCACCACATGATGAGAGAAAAATCAAACTGCCGGACACGAGGGAACAACCGAAATAAAAAAAAAACCGTATAACGGCAAAGACCCTAAACTGATTAAGTCTCGCAGTCCTTAACGAGAGTCCTCGATCGTTCTCGTTAATGACCTAGTCTGTTTATGGGAGTTTCAACTCTAACACGCGTGTCATTTTCATGATTAAGGCCTGTTGTTTTTCTTTTAGAACTGAGCCAGTTGCACAGGTAATTGAGTAGCTTCGTATCCCAAAGTGATTTGTGAATCGGAGTGGGGAGGGGGGGAGGGGGGGTCAGGTCGAAAATTTCATTCAAATGTCCTAGCTAAGAAATTGCTGAGAAAAATGGTACAGAAGGAAAACAGTGCGAAACGTCCATTTCTTTCTACGGTCCGACCTGCAGTGCTTCGCTAAAAAAAAAAAATTATAATTGCTCTTAGCGCCGTGGAAAAACTTATGAAAACAACCACATCCATACAGGATTTAACATCTAATTAGAATTAATTGAAATTTTAATTAAAAAGAACAAAATTAATCCGACTAATGCGCCCTTTATCACTTTTTGCAGACGCTCAGGTCTCGGGAGCAGTTCTGAATATAACTCGGGTAAACAGGGATCATATGGGAAAATATCTCTGCATCGCCGACAATGGGATCCCTCCAGCAGCTAATCACACGTTCAATCTTGAAGTTTATTGTGAGTATCGGGACGTAGATTTTTAGTAACAACAACTAACGGTAAGTGATAACAAGGTTTGTTTATGACGGTCTTTACCTCAGAGAGAAGAGTCCAACGGAGTTCACGTAACCACGCTAAAAATGTCACCGAATCGCAGTGACCGACTCCTGCTAATTACGTCACGGAATTAAATTGCTAATTACTAATTAGTATTCGAGGAAATTGGTTGAATTACATTTTTGAATTAAACCAATTTGACAAAAAGCCCTTTACCCCGAAAAGCTTCATTTTTGAGCGCAGCTTTTTCAACAATCATTTCAATTATACAGGAGGTTTCAAATGCCACGCAGCGCTACATCTAAAACAGTAAATGTGACGAATTCGGTCAGTTCGATTAGAAAAAAAGCGTTGTCTTCCGTTCGTTAACGGCGCGCGTCATTATAACGTTGATATTAACGCATTCCAGCCATATATCTTTGTCTGATTTGACCGACTTCTTACCCTTTCTCTGCTTGGAAGGTATTAAAATGCTGTGCATTAAAATCGAAATATCTATGATCGATTTAACGCACATTCCCGCAAATCTGCCTCTTGTCGTTGTCCTTAAACGTTTCGCCGGAATTTTTACTCTGTTGTCTGCTTTACAGTCCCCCCCTTAATAAGTATCCAAAACCAGATGGTCGGTGTCGCTAATGGTTCCACAGCAGTCCTCGAATGTGACACCGAGGCATTTCCTGAGTCGGTCAGGTAAACTGCTTCATTTTCGAATTCTGCGATTATTATTGTACCGTGTGTTTCAGGTACTTATCCATGTCGTTTCGACGGTTGTGGATTTCGTTGATTTGAAGTCAGTCAAAATTTTTCACATTTCCAGATACTGGGAACGCTCAGACGGACTACCATTAACCAACGGTGACAAGTTCAGGGTAGATAATTCCAAAGTGAAATACGGATATAAATCCCGAATGCAGTTAAATATATCGCGAGTAACGCACATTGATAAGCAATATCTCTATCATTGCATTAGTAAAAACGAGTTGCAAATGACAATAGGAGAATTTAAACTTTTCGGTACGTATTAACTGTCAAAATGAACAAATTTAACGGATTAATGTTGCCCACAGATATAGATCCAAGCGAAACTCACAACTTCCGAACTCCGTTTAAACCAACACTTTTTGGAGTTCAACCGCCGGAAAAGGTAGCCCTGGAAGATCTTTGCGAACCTCAAGTGCCCTGTCCTGAATGTGATATCAAGGAAATTAAATGTAGTCCGAGCGGAGTATCACTGATCGATTTAATCACCAGATGGGAAGTGAGGCCCTACGGAAACATCAAGTATTCCATCGTGAACCTTACCAGAGCCACAGGTTCGCATAACTTAAAAGAAAGTCTCACCCACCCAGACACCTACCCACCACATGAGGAGGGTCCAACGTTTAAAAGAATGATTAAATAGTTATTTTTTAGATTGTGTGCTGTATGCCGTAGGTAAACCCGTTTACAATAGATTTTCCGACTATACGTATGGTTGCTGGATGACAGACGCACATACGGACGCTCGTTCGTACATTTGGGCTACCAACGAGAGCAGTTCGAATGAACTGATCGAATATCGAAATAAAACTGCTTTCAGGGGGAACCATCCAGCGAAGTACGTATGAAAATGATCCAGCAGATAAAACTAGATTATCGATACCAATGGGTGTCGACGTTTCGAATTTTGTCAACCGTCATCAACTGGATTTTTTCCATAAAGCTCGACCATGTAAATGTTCACAAATGAAAAAGATAGTTCAAAAAACATATCTCGGGAACTCATCGTTTGGTTTATTGAGTTTACCTGTAACCTTTGATATCTGGAGAAATGTACACATACATACATTGTAGCGTATACAGACTGGATCACCCGTTCAGCGGCAACTCCCACGTCGTTTTTAACGGTTCGTTTTTCTATAACGTGAACGGAACTAAACGAATTTTACGTTATAACTTGGCGACCAAAAACACAAAATCTCTGGATCTTCCTGGAGCCATGGAACGTACCTCCAAGCTTTATTCTGGTCAATACAACTACGTGGACTTCTGCGTGGACGAAAATGGATTGTGGCTCATTTTCGCAGTTCCCGATTCCAATAACACTGCAGTTATGAAGGTTGGAACGCATTTTACAGGATACGGGGTGCGGCGAGTAATTGTAATCTTTCTTACCAGGTGGACATAGATAAAATGACTCCTCAGTACACCTGGAATATCAGTTTGGACCACCACAAGGTGGGAGAAATGTTTATAGTTTGCGGCGTCCTTTACGCGGTAGATAGCGTTTATGACAGAACCAGTAAAATTCGATTTGCGCTAGATCTCTACAAGAACGTTCTGCTAGATGTAAATCTGCAATTTGCCAATCCATTCAGGAAAACAACTATGCTCAGTTACAACCATAAAACTAAGGTGTGTAAAACCTTATTAACGACTCTTCGTCGGCGTGACATTCCTTTGACAATCCAAATTATCACTAAAGATAACTTAAGCAGTATACAGGGTGTCCATTCAGCAGCCTCCTGGGTCCCTAAGAGTTTGTTTTCAGAAAAAAGTCAATTATGAGGACGTATATGAGGCCAACGAAGGTGAACTTTGAAGCTAACGCAAAACAACCCTAGAGAGTGTCCCCAAAAGGTGGGGCGTCGTAAAATGTCCTTTTTTACATGGGACCACCTGCACTTTCGCAAGTGGTAGAATGCTCTTTGGAGCTAGTTCCTACTTTTTTTTTAATTCTGAGATGCAGTGACTCGCCGCTATGTCGTTTTGGGATAAATTTTGGGCTTTTGTAGCGTCCCGCGAAAACATTTATGTCGCAGGCAGTTTAAGTCAGATTTTGCTAATTTCAGGATGGATTCTCATGTAAGACCTCTTTAACGGGCAGGACTACTTATTTAGCCAAAAACGCACACAGGGCGTTTACAATAAAAATTTCAATTTTCACCTCTTCCCCGGTCGCTGAGT
This sequence comes from Euwallacea fornicatus, assembly GCF_040115645.1. Classification (NCBI taxonomy): domain Eukaryota; kingdom Metazoa; phylum Arthropoda; class Insecta; order Coleoptera; family Curculionidae; genus Euwallacea; species Euwallacea fornicatus. The sequence continues at coordinate 323,374 of NC_089556.1, forward strand.
CGCTGCATTCCTGTGGAAAAAAATCTTAGAACCGACGCAGGACGATATGGGAAAAAATGTAGGAGGTCTCGCTTAACAGAATGACACTTTATGACGCCCCTTTTTTGGGACACCTTGTAGGTCCATTGCTAATTTTACAATTTGCCATAACTAGCTTTGTATACCTTCCCATAATTGATGTTTCTAATGAAATTACAAATAAACTCATAGGTCTCCGAGGGGATGTTGAATGAACACTCTGTGTGATATTAGTGAATATTGCGCTGCACATATAAGTGTGATTCCTCCGGTCGCTTTGCGAAGCAAAGTTCAAATTAGGGGGGGACGGGGGGTGGTGGTGGTGAGGGAGGGGGTAGGAGGCCGGCTGAAATGAAACGTGGAAAAACCATATGTACGCGAATAATTTACGAATAAAAACAGCTTTAGAAATATGCATTAACGATAGCGTAACGAACGCATTTAAAAGAGCTGTACGCCAAATTCGAAGTAAATAGAATGAATTTTTGAAAAAATCCTGTAACAATGCGGTTATCGATGTAAGTACGTTCTTATGGACTTTTTTTCACGAAATGACACGAGGAATTACACGAAATGCGTTGCTATTGCTTGTACTGAACGATTATGCCATTGAAATGAGTTATTATAGGAATTATATTCATGGGATAAAGGAAACCAGTTGACGTATCCGGTCAGGTCACACGACATTGGCTACAACTATAATCAGACGCTGGGGGATGAAAAGCAGTTAGATTTTTCTGAAAAACCCGTGGCTGCCAAACAAACTGGCTATGAAGTGTTTAACAAAATTAATTAAAGTCAACTACCGAACTTACTTCGTACACGTGTAGGTAGATAGAAGTAACGATAACATACATAATACTTGTCTTGCATCATGTGTATGTATCTAGGTACAATTTGTTTACTTTGTATGCCATAAACATTTGTAATACATAAATACTACGTAATGCTGCATTTTTCTGCCTCAGTTTTACTGTTTAAACTGGCTGTTCATATCGTCATTTTTATTTATGTTTCAGTGACGTCGTTAAGCTGTACTTCGCAAAAGGGCGTGTTTAATTTGGACGAAGAAATTTGCTCACCTCTGTATAAACGTATGCATAAATTCAGCCCCATTATAGCCCGACGAAGTCGATTGATCTGCTATTATTTTTCTTAACATCTAATAAAATCGTACAAAACAATTACCTCAGAAATAGTTCGAATTAGTCGTCCCGGTGCGTCCTACGTCGCCGTACAAACCCTAAAAGCTCCTAAAATTTTTCGAAGTCTTCGGGAACCCGATTGGAGCGTCCAGGATCAACACGGCATTCACATTCCTGGAATAAATCCAACAACGGCAATTAACAGCTTAAAAAGGACGTGTTTTTTTAAGGCACAGCTGCAGCAATACTACCTGCTGCTGCTGTCCAAGGGGCCTTTTTCCCACACAGAGTAGAGGAAAAAACGAACAATTTATATACATCCACGTACTACATATTTTGACGTTCGCCTTTCATGTATCTGAGTTAAATGTTAATTTTCGTTTTAGATTATTATTTTACTCAAAAAATCGCAGGATGAATGTCAGCATGTCCGCGCCCTGATGTAACAAATGGATCGTGAATACAGTCACTCAAAAAAGTATCCGTACAGCCGAAAAAAAGTTCTGTAAACCGTAACTTTTGACTGATTTTGTTCAAATTTTGTATAATAAAAATTCAAACCGAAACTCAATTCGCGTTATTGAGCAATTGTTGAAAATTTAACTTTTAGAGTGCTTTCCAGCGTTTAAAAAAAACTCTGTTTTGAAAACTTCTTGTGGGGTGGAAATTTTTCAATGTGGTTTTAACATTCTTGTAGAGGGGATTTTCCTTCATATATCCTGAAAATTTGATCAAAATCGAACAACAAATAAGGGAGTTGCAGCTTTTTAAAGTCGTCAAAAATGTCAAAGTTTCGTCATTTTGCGCGAAAATCGTCACTCTTTGACGACTTTAAAAAGCTGCAACTCCCTTATTTGTTGTTCGATTTTGATCAAATTTTCAGGATATATGAAGGAAAATCCCCTCTACAAGAATGTTAAAACCACATTGAAAAATTTCCACCCCACAAGAAGTTTTCAAAACAGAGTTTTTTTTAAACGCTGGAAAGCACTCTAAAAGTTAAATTTTCAACAATTGCTCAATAACGCGAATTGAGTTTCGGTTTGAATTTTTATTATACAAAATTTGAACAAAATCAGTCAAAAGTTACGGTTTACAGAACTTTTTTTCGGCTGTACGGATACTTTTTTGAGTGACTGTATACATACGTATATTATGAACATACAGGGGGTCGTAAACTCGTCGTCCCTGCACGCACTTTTGTGGAAACAGAAAGTATTAAGAAGAATTTTAACTGTAGGCCCGCAGTGGGGTCGTGTGACCTCCTTGCGGCCTGAAGAAGCTCATTTCCAAAATGCCATTGATATTTTCTCCAGAAACATACCCACGTTCTGGCAAAGTTACATTGATCATACTTTTTCACGTAATTTTCGTAAAAGACATTTCTTCTTATGCGTCATCGTTTAAAAATTACCGGCAAAAACGCCTTAGGAATTATCGCAAAAAACCAAACAGGTGTGCCGGACTAATCTCAATTTATTCCTGCATCTAATGTTTCTTGCGGGGATTTCCCAGAATTGAAATATATTAAAGCCCTTCAAGGAATTTGAAGAATTTCAAGGAGAAAACAAGAACTGCTTGCAGTGAGTTGACTCCAGAAATTGTGCGAAGAGGCACAGAGACGAAAGTTAGGAGGAGAGTTCAAATCTGCCTTGCAGAATGGGGCCAGTCACACTGAAATTATGTTAAATTAAATATTTATTGTGTTTTTTATTATTATTTAGTTTTATAAAAATCAATTTGTTGCTGTTCGTGTAGATTTTGTTGTAAAATTAACTATTTTCACGACGATTCTTAAGAGGCTTTTGCTCACGACTTTCAAATGATGTCACTCAAGGAATAATTCCGTTAACAACAAATTGTGAAGGAAAAATATCATCTTTGACGTGGTAACTCGTCGTTCCGACATTTTCGAAACGAATTTCTTCGCGTCGAAATCGAGGCCATCGAACCCCATTGGAGAGCCATAGATTAATATTCTCACGTTCCTCCCCATAAAACAGGTATAGGGACGTCGAGTTTGAGACACCGTGTACATAGTGTGTGGCTGTCCCGGTCCTAGGGAAATGTGCACGTGTAGGTCTTGGACGAGAGGAAGAGACGAGTAAATCGATAAAAAAGCGTAAATGTTTTCAGGTTATAGTTCAGATCATAGGTCATAGTTCACAATGGGCACAATCTTCAAACGATTGGAGGTTAACATAAGAGGTCAAGCGTATGTACGTCGAAAATGTCTGGGATCGGCCATCTGGCAGGGCAAATGCATAATTAAACAATGAGCGAATAAACATTTTAAGTGAAGTCGAGCACGGTAAAAAGAAATTGATTTTGGCTGCTTCTGGTCTATTTATTGCTGGATATTGTTGTAACTTTTGTGAAACATTTTTCCCTTTGTTTATTATTGAAAGTTGGATCATTACTGGCGTTTGAAAATACACTCACGTAATCGGGTAGGAACAACTTACACGATTTTTTTCCTGCACTAGGCTTGACAATTTAATTTGTCGTTATGACGTTTGAAAACATCCATGCTATCTCTTCGAATTGTGAATCCCTTCCTTTTCGTCACGTGACAATATCTTCGATTTTTTTTTTCTTTGCCCGTTTCAACGATATCTATCTGCAAGGTGCGTAGACGTGCGTTTTACAAATTTGACCACCTCTCCTTGTGGAAAGCAATTTTGAAAAAAACTAAAATGCAGTCAAATTCCATGTGCACGACATGTGTACAGGGTCTGCATACTTAGAGAGCGCCTGCTGCTTTCATCGGTGTAAAAAAAGAAAAATGTTAAATGCAACACATTCCAAATCGCGGAAAAATGTCACGTAACACAACGAAGCAAAAAGAGGACACAAAGCCGGCAAATTCGCAACGAAACGCCTTGTATATTTCATAAACTTTGAATAGACTATACTTTTTAATTTTAAACACATGTAATATGTTGACACTTGGTTTATCCATTTAACGACGTGATTTTTGGATAAACAATATGATCATATTGTTACACAACAGGAAGAACATGATTATATTGTTCTTCCAAACCGTGGGTGCCATAAATAAACAAATGAAACGAAGGTCATTAGTAATTATTATTTATTTATGTCTCGCATTTTCTCATTCCACGTGTAAAACTGATTACAGAGAAGGAAATTTGGAAATAACTCTTCTGAATAACAAGAACAACGATAACGTTGCTCAAGAGCAAAAAGGATGCAATGAAGTATCGATTCACTAAACGAACGTTCTGGGTTTATTTGTAATGGTTTGTCGAACTCAAAGTGAAAATTGCAGAAATCGTGCTCAAAATAACAACGGACGCATTCGGCAATTGTGTATTTTGAATTTTCGTAATTTACTTATAAAAAAAAAAAAAAAAAAAAAGTTTATCTTGGTTCCATGGCATTAAAATTCGATTTGTTAATATTGCTTCTAAATTAATTACTTTCGAGGTGAAAATAATGAATTAATAAACAGGAACTACTCATAATATTATAATAAAATTACAATATTATTACGAAAGCGACTAAACCAAACGTCAATATGGTATATGTTGTTGAAATAGCAGATGGTTTAGTTAAATTTTACAAAATATATAGGTTGTTCCTTTGTAAATTTACCGGCTTCGTGCCCTTTTTAAGTTTGCAATATTCGGCTGCTGCATTACGTCATATTTCCTGTCGATTTGTGACAAACCCCACAATTTTTGAGTTTAAAGATTTCGTTTTTTTTTTCATAATAATGGTAGAAGCTCTCTAATTACGCGGACCAACCCTGTAACTGCAAATAAAAGTAAAAAGTTATCGGTATAAAAAGATAATAAAATACAATATTCAGACATTAAAAAGCATATTTGTAATTGAGTCGGCAATATTTAAGAAGTGTTAGACTCGCTGAGGCGCTATATGTATAGTCATTGGAGCTTAAACATGAAAGACTTAAAAATCGGTTTTGTATTCTTAGTAGCCCTTTTAAGCGCTCCAACTGTGCATTTATTGGGCAGCGAAGAAAATTATCTGGAATTAGCTTCATACGTAGAAGAAAACATTAACAAATCTCTAAACTACGTCTACCCATCCGACTTTGCAGATCTGGTAAAGACCTCCAGCAACGATACTATAGGTAAGGAAAACCTATGTTAAGAAACATTCACCCGAGTAACGTTAAACCTCCGAAAAATAACAATATTTTTTTGTTTTTTTATTATTTTAAGATTATGGTACTTACGATTTCATAATTATCGGTTCGGGTCCAGCTGGGTCTGTAATAGCAAATCGACTGTCTGAAATCACCGATTGGAAAGTTCTTCTTTTAGAAGCAGGATCCGACGACAATGATTTCAATAAATTTCTATCAATGTATGCATACCAGGGTGTGTCGGACCAGGAATGGGGCCATATGACAACCCCTCAAAATAACAGCTGCTGGAGTAAGGTCTTTATATTTTTATTTTTTCAATTTTATTTAGGAAATCTGCAATTATATTGATTTCTCTCAATTTAAAATTATTTATTGCACAAAACATTTGGATGTATTTATTCGTTGTTTAACCGCGTATCTTTGCGTGGTATACGAAGCGATTCACGTTGAAACGTTACATCTTCGACATTTTCCCAACAGGAAACATTTGTTGATTTCAACGAGACTGCACAGGGTTGTGCAACGAAAACTTGACACCCTTTAACCCTGGAAAATACGACCTTTTCGGAAAATTTCCAAAACGTGTCAAAACAATTTTTGAGGGGGGCGAATTTTCAACAATTTTAAATGGCACGAGGGGTCATGTGACACCTCAAATTAAAGGCATTTCAAAACTACATTTAAGGTTGTAATGTGATTTTAGAGTTATCCGTTAGTTTTTGAGGAAAACAGCTGTAAATTTCGTAAAAAATGCAACACATACTTAGTTACATACGTAGCATGATTTTTTCCACTTATTTATTAGTTTTTAATTTTTTTAACGAAAGTCTATGAGCACATAATTGAAAAAAAAAATACAATTTCCTATCAACAAACCACTTTTTTCATTTTTCACGTGCCATTTGACTGAGTTTGCATTGTATTTTTTACGAAATTTATAGTTGATTTTCACAAAAACTAATGGATAAATTTCGAATCGTAATACATAATGGAATATAATTTTGAAAGACTTAATTTGAGGTGCCACTTGACCTTTCGTGCCATGTAAAATATTTAAGGATTAATGTTACATAGAAGTTCGTCCCCTTCAGAAATGGTTTTGGAATATGTTGTAAATTTTCCTAAAAGTCCCTTTACTTTTGAAAAGACTATAGATTCATCACTTAAATAAATAATTATCTAGATGGAAATTAACATCTATGGGACCAATACATAGTAGTGTCATTATTTCCATAAGGCCTTTCATTACAGCTAAAACATATCTCCATTGTTTCCTTTAGGCGCCAAAGACCATAGATGCCCCGAGCGTGGTGGAAAAGCGATCGGAGGAGGCTCAGCCATTAATGGAGGTTTTTACTTGAGGGGTCACGAAGGAGATTTTGAACGATGGGTAAGTATACAGACAAACTTTATAAGGTGGTAGGGAACATCAATACAAACTTTTTTCTTTAATAAACATATGTCCTCAAAACAAAATAATATGTTAAATTCTCATTAGAAAAACTTACTGACATACATCAATGGATTGAAAGACAATGTCCTGTAGCTTGGCCCGCATGTTCTCCTGATCTCAATGCCCTGGATTTTTTCCTTTGGGGTTACCTCAAATCTCTGGTCTACGAAACGGCCATTCGTAATGAGGAAAACCTCTTTGCAAGAATAATGGCCAGCTGCAGACATGTAGTTTTTTACGAAATAATGCGCACAGTTCGCTGTTCAAGAAACTGACGGTGCAATCTTTGCTTTACAGCTAATGGTGGACTTTTTGAGCAATTGCTGTAAGCTATCGTTAATTTATCAATAAAAAAATGTGTAACACGGACAAAAAGCGATTATAATGACCAAAACTATAATGCCTTTGTTCTGCTCAAACAGCTCATACGTTTATGAAAAAAAATTGATGTCTCCCACCACCCTTTAAGATTGGTCGGTATATTTTTGGGACATCCTGTATATCAACTCATAACATTTTTTGATAAAATGTTGAAAAATTTCCAAATTATTCCAAAATATACCTTTATCTCGCAAACTGAACGAGATACGATAATAAAGTTTATGTGTTACCGGTCTACTTGAGCAAGTCCCATCATGGAATCTTACAGGTTAACATTTATAATGCCACTGGATGGTCATACGAAGAAGTCTTACCTTACTATATAAAGTCGGAAAATGCAATTTATAAACAAAAGGCTGAAGGATATCATGGGGAAGACGGTTATTTAACAGTCAGCATCGATCAAGAAACCCCCGGATTGGTAAGTATTGCCATAAAATTTTCTAACGTTTAACCACACCTACTTTAGAAATCTGAAAAGTAAAAAAAAAATGGAACATTAATGGCTATTTGCATAGAGCAAATTTTCGAGATATCTAAGAAACGATGAGATTTTTCATAAGGCAAAGATCTCCGTGTTATATTTTTTACAATTTCTCAATGTTGAGTATATTTATCTAAATATTAGTAGGTAATGCAGTCACTTCTCTCTCTCTCTCTCTCTCTCTCTATATATATATATATGTAAGGCCTGTTCTCCTTTCTTCCTAGACTCAAGCCCTACTTGAGGCTTATCACGAGTTAAACTATACCAACGAAGACTTTAACGGACCGAGCGCTACTAATGGAGTAAGTCAGCTGCCGATAGCTTACAAACCAAACGAACGAGTGAGTGCTGCAACCGCTTTCTTAAAACCATTCCTTAACAGAACCAACTTAGAAATTAGTTTAAACAGTTTTGTAACAAAAGTAGTAATCTCCAGCACGTCATTAAACGCAACTGGAGTGGAATTTGTAAAAAATGGCATTAAATACGTAGCCAATGCAAGATATGAAGTAATCGTCTCAGGTAAGAGCATAAAACGGTGTATATCGGTTGAATAGAGGCGCAAAATATAAACGAAGACGGACTTCCTTACCTTTAATTTTCAGCTGGACCATGGAATTCAGCGCCATTGCTCCTTCATTCGGGCATTGGACCTAGTGCTGACTTGGAGGCATTAAACATACCAGTATTGACTGATTTACCAGTTGGTGAAAATTTACAAGATCATCCCTACTATAACGGCATGATTATTAGGTTTGTTCGTATGCCAGGATGGCACCATGTCGAAATGAAGCAGAAATTTATTGATTTTTATTTTGTTCAGAACAAATCGTGAGTTATACAATTACACAATAACGGAAGGAATCGAAAGATACGTCAGAAACCTGAGACCTCTAACAAGCGTTGGTGAAATAGTTGCATGGTCAGATTTTGGCCAGAACGGCACTTATGCCAGGCCAAACCTGGAAATGTTATTTACTACCCCTGCTGGCGCCAGCTTGCCTGTACAACGATTTTGGAAGTAAAAATTGCCCCACAGTCCAAGAATTTTTTAAAATTTGTCCATTGTAGTTTCAATGACGAATACACTGCTCAAATGAATGCAAATCCTGCTACAGATGTTGGAGCGTCTCTTTCTGTTTTCCATCCTGTTTCACGTGGAACTATCAAACTTCAGTCAAACGATCCTAAAGACCCACCGTTAATAGATCCGAACTTGTTTGGTGAACAAGAAGATGTGGACAATATGGTTGAGACACTACGTATAATGTTATCTTTAACTAACACGTCAACTTTCCGAAATTTCCAAGCCACAGTGGATATATTTGATGTACCTGACTGTACACAAGAAAAGTTTTCGAGAGAATGGCTGGTCTGCTCCATAAGATATTGGGGAACTTCAGTAAGTGGTTTTACGTTGAGTCTCCTATCATTCTCGAGATTTGGACGATTTTTATGTCTGTTCAAAAACTCCGAACCTTCATCGCTTTTTATGTGTAAATCAACTATCATTTTAGGGATGTCATGGGGTGGCCACAAACTCTATAGGAACTGATACCAGTAAATCTGTAGTTAATCCAAGGTTGCAGGTTCATGGAATTGGGCATCTTAGAGTTGCAGACACAAGTGTTTTTCCAGAAGCTCTTAGTGGACATCCGCACGGGTCGTCGTACATGATCGGCGAACGCGTATCCGACTTTATCAAAGAAGATTATGGACAATTGATTTAGAGAATTTAAGGAGCTGAGCAATTGCATTGCTTAGTGTGTAATGAAATTTCAAAAATAAACATTGTTTTCTCAAACTCGTTTGAAGTAGATCAGATTTCCAACCGGAATTTCGAAACATGTTTGCGTTTACCTTTAATTAAATGTTCTCAATGATGCATTGAATACCGGTACTTCAAAGTATGCATAAAAATGTTTTAAAAAAAGATTTAACATAACTTCTCAGTCACCATTAGTACTTGGCAGTGATAACACTGTGCGGTATCCGGCTCGAAAAGACACGGCAAGGTTACAGACGTTTTGAGAAATTGTACGGAGGCTAAAGGCCTCCATATAATTCTTCGTAGAGTTCGTGATTTCACTGGGCCTCTTCAGGGGTCTCCTCCTTTCTCGCGTTCGGTAGTCGGCGGAGCCCTACAGAAATACAGAAAACCATAAAGTTACTAACAAATTAAAATTTATTGAGTAAAAAATTGCAGTATGTAGGATTTAAGAGCATTCGCCATTCTGACTTTTATATATAATAAAAAAAAAAACATACACACAAAAGGATAACCTTAACGACTAATAAGTTCTATTATGACAAATTATATGATTATCCAAAACGAAATCGTCACATATTCGGTTTCATAAAATTAAGTAGATATTTCTAATTAATTAAATAATTTGAAATTTAGAACCTATAGTTGTGTGTACGCACATAGTAAAGTTGACGTGTGAATAAAGCGGAACAGGGGGAGTAAATTGTGAATTACCAAAATAAGAACTAATATAATCCCAGTCAGCAAGGCAAGCAACTGAGTCACCATAACACCATTCTTACCTAACTACTATTTAATTAGGGATTATCTTTACAGCTTCACTTCCAAAAGTATTTTAAAATGAGGAAACAAAAACCAAAGTTTTTCCTTAAGATCTAAAGATGGTCACACACCACGGCACAACACGTTCTAATAGTTCGAAGATCTCATTCCTTATCATCTGACTCTGGAGTCAGAGATACCTCTATCATAGACAAGTCAAGCATGTATCGTTGATATTTCTTAAAAAATGCATGCGCCGAAGAGACGCTTTTGAAAGTTATAGTTGCGTGACGTTCGTTTTTATCCCTGTGTAGCTTCTGAAATACAATAGTAGAGTATGTTTAAACTTTAAGAGCAATTTTTTACGACTAATTTAATGGTATTTGAGAACATTTGCAGCAGAGCCAGAACCAATAATATTTGAACTAATAAGTGATGTGATATATCTACTTCTTGATAGAGAATTAATTCGCCATTCAAGAAGAATTCAATAGGCGAAGAAGTATTCACTTTCGTATTGGGCATTACTTCTCAGTAACCATTAACCCTCACGGTTTAAAGTTTCAGAAAAAATTAGAGCTTATGTGCCCGTAAAGTGCCGTATAATGGAAAGAATGCGATAAGACAAATATTCAGGATAGCGTGAAATATTATCTTCACTTGGAGAGCACTATGCCCAAAACGACAAGAGGGAAATTAATTATCTACATAATGCGCAACTGAGAAGAAATGAGGGATATTAGTCGATTGTAACAGCAGATTTCTTTAAAATTTTTACCAAATCTCCATGATTCTATATATTTCCATGAAGAGCTAATATTTTCTTAACTTTTAAAATAAAATAAAAAACGCATTTCTAAGAAAATAAGTAGATCCCGGGTTAGTTTCCCAACGGTTATTCCGGCATTAAAACTAAGCACAGAAGCTCAAATATTCTTGGTTTGTTTCTAGACTTGGGTTCGATATAAACTAGTTATTTAAAATATAACAACTCAGATCTTTTTCATATCACCAAAAAATGTGTAAACAACTTAAAACTAATTAATACTTAATTAATACTGCAATTCGAAAAATATAAAAATTATTAAAATAAATTGCTTGATAGGCACTAAAACCACTGTGACACATTGTACAGTTAGGGCAACCACTGAAAATAAAACAAAATAACATGGTAACTAATAAAATCCAAGTAATGTTTAACCAAACTTAAAATGTTAATAAAGTAACGAAAGCCTTACTATTAAGTTTAGGCATAATATTAACACGTCTATGTAGGCTGATATTCCATACTGTAATGAGTTTATGTAAAAACAAACTATACAAAGCGTTTTATAATGAGGTAGCTAGTCCAAATATTTTAAACTGTATCGGCAAACAATAATAAAAACGTATATAAATGCCGAAAAAACAATCACTCCACCAAAAGATCAACACACGTACTTCCACAGAAAATTTGATTTTACTGAAAAGTAATTTTGTCAATAATGCTTAAACGGTTTCGACAAATCTGCATTTTTTAATTTCGTAAATTGGGAATAAATCTCACAGCTTTAAATTTAAGGGAGTTCCTAGTATTTCTTCCCATATTTATTCAAAATCCCCCTAGACCCCTTCATCGTAAGATATACAGAACCGCTTAAATGAACGCAAACATACATAATTTAATGCTTATGTAAAACCCGCTTTTAGATTAAAAAAAAAACAAACAAATACCCGATATAAATCTAGAAAACTGAAAAAGCTGTGAAGTAAAAAAATCTGTAAATATTACACAGGGTATCTCGGTAACGAACTTGTCAAACACATGCATGTCCATTATACCCACTTTTTCCAATAAAAATGACACTTCCTACCATCAGTTACTGACATTTACACACCCATCACAACGCCCTGTATATTGGGAATAGTAAGTTATTTTGAATAACAGGTTTTTCTCGTTATTTTTGGCACTAATTTTCTATAAAGGTAAAAAGGGTTCTGTATATACAAAAAGCAGAAAAATTAAATTTTAGCCGTAAAATTAGAGTTAAAGGCAGAGTGGTCCAATCTTAACGTAGAATTCTGTAGCATATAATTGCAGATATCGTCTTGGAATTGTCATTATATAGGATGTTGCAAAACGTAGCATAAAAGAAACGAATTACGCCATTGAACTATACAATAAAACCTTCAGAATCCGTTTTTACTTGCCCACTATTTTGTTGGACAAGTAAAATACAGTGGAGATGTCAAAATGCAAAGTTATTTAAAAAAATATTCTGCTTCTACAAGGCTAAGAGGGCGACAATTATTTTTGTCAGTGTGAAGTTTCATTTTATACAAATTGAAGATATATTTGCGAAAACAATATATCTCAACTTGAATACCCATTAACATATCCCATAAAATCATCCAGTTTAAGACACAAATCCGGTGTCCGCATATATCTCTTTCTATTTGAAAAATTTAAAATATTTTATGATAGTATATACTATATTCTACTCCGAACTACGATTGCTGTTTGAGACAGAACGAAATGACATTTACCTTTATACTAATATTAACTTTAATCTATCTAATCGCTTGGTTTTTACCATTTAACAGTTTTTTGGAATTTTATATTGCATTGAATGTAGGTTATCACATACAAATCTTTACAAGTATCTGCAACAGCGTAAACTTCGAATATATCACTTCAAAGTACTGTTAAGACTATTATATAACTTGTTTAATGTAAACTGTTGTTGTGCTACATCACCCACTTTTGACATGTTTTAGTTAGGATAACTTTTAAGTAAAGTATCAAAAATAAAACATAAGAAGATTTAAAACACATAAATATTTAATTGGGCACAACCTAATAAATCATTACTTCCTAGTTACGACCCGTATTCTGAAAGGTCTCTAATAGGTTTAACTTTAAACAAAAAAAAAAAAGATCCTGAGAGAGTATCACATACTTAATAATTATTAATGTCTAATATAGGCACTTCGGGTAAAAAATATACATCATCACAATCTTATCAGATTTTACAGTTAAGGCCGAAGCTTTAAAGCCTCTGCAATAATGTGACCAGAATAACCACACTTATCTATTCAAATCCATAAGATACGAATGAAATTCACGCCTAAAAAATTGGGAACAATATTATTCTTATTCAGATTTTAACATTAGTGCAATTCTTCTTATTCATGCTTCAAGCAAGTTAATTAAATTGCACTCTTGCTTAAATCTAAAAACATAAGGAGAATAACAGGTAAACTAAAGTGATGGAACTTCGAAACGCATAATGAAAATTTATAGTTTATATTTAAAGTGAAATATTTCCGAAAGCTAAGAAAGATATTTGAATGCTTGAAACCTACTCAGATAAGTGCAATCTTGGAGTATCACATAAGAGTATATTTATAGTCCTATTCGTCGCATAAGGAAAGAGGCAGCCAAGTACTTACATCGTCCACGTAAGTGAAAGAAGACGTTCTGTATTTTTTAATTTATTGCCATAATTAAATGGCAAATTGTTAAGGACTGGATTTTACAAAAAATATATTTGACGGTATTAAGTTACAAGTACTTTATCGACCCGCGACCTACGGTTATGATATTAGTTTTTTGTTATATCTCATAAAGAGATTTTAATCACAGCGATGAACCTATAATCCAGCTTCACAAGTTTAATACTGAGAATCTATATCTAGTCCATAACAGACATAAAGTTTCATTTTGTGTTTACCTTAATACTGTTTTTTTTTTCAAAAGTGAAGTAAAGAAAGCCAGGTATTCATATATTTTTCTATTTAAAGTCAAGTTTAAATTATTTATAATTTTGTTACTACCCTGAAGCTTTCATGAATAAAAAAAGACCAATAACGCCAAGCTTGTATGTTCACTTTCAATTCGGTAAGTATTATGTATTTATGAGATGTAAAATATAACCGACAAAATTCAAGCTATTCAAAAAATCGACCAAACATTGTCAAAATATTCAAAATTCCATCGTCTACGTATAGAAATGATGACCTCGACGAAACCTCGCCCTTACCTGAATTTCCCCGATACCCTTACAAATCTGAAACAATTTTTTCTCCTCCGTACTCGTTGCGATATTTCTTATCGTTACCCTGCGCGTCTGAAGCAAATTGTCGTCCTTTAACAGCACCTTCCGTTCTGCCAAAAAGTTGGACAGGTGCTCTTTGTCCAGCTGAATGTCCGGGTCAGTTTGAACCGTAGATTGTGCCAAAGGGATGACTCGATTACTGATTTTAGCGGTGACCAAAGTTCGGTTCTTTAATGGAAACTGTTGATCGTCGATTTGTTTTATCGGTTGCAGGACTGGGGTGCGAGAAGTATTTAAGACGTGCTGTTGTTGATGGCGGTTTTGTTGATGCACTTGCTAAAATAGCAGATAAAGTTTAATAAATCCTGGAAATGAAACAAATGCAATATTTTAAAATGCGTGTTATTTACTCGATTTTTGATGTTCCCTTGTAAGGGACGCTGAACCACTGCACTAATGGTTTGATGTTCCTGCTGCTGAGGACGATTTGGGTTCAGGGAATTTTGCCGCTTCAGTCGCTTAAGTCTCCTTGCTTCTTTCCACTTGAACACTTCTTCTCGTTGCCGCCTTTGCTCCTCGATCTTGCGTCTCAGATCTATGGTCTCCTCGTCTTCTTCCTGGTCCAGATCATGCAAATCAACTACTATTAAAAACTTCCAAACCCCCCTTGGGCAGATTTCAACTAAAGGTCAACTCTATTTCTTATTCTTACAAAAAAAAAAAAAAATTTGTTCTGAACTCTAGGTATTATGTACTCACAATTTTTACCTCTGTTACATTAGTCACAGTCACTTGTAGTGGGCGTTCGGGATGATTATCAGGTGTAATTGTGACGTTATTCATATGGATATGGGATTCCTGGACAGGACCCAAACGCTCGTGTATAAAACGTTTTTCAGTTTGGAAACGATTTCCAGGTGTGATCTAGAAACCGATTCCAGTGACTACCATAAAACTGTTTCAGTCCATTTAAACCGAATATAATCAAACTAATAGGTTTTCAAATAAATGTTAAGAAAGAAACGGATTAAACAAGTATGTTGAACAATATTAACGACGAAACATTATTCATCCTAGTAAGAAAACAATTTACAAAGAATTGCCTATCAGACATTATCCCTAAAGTTTAAGTGAATAGAAAGAAATAATTTTCCTTTCACATTCATTTCTGTCTTATCTTACCTTTCTTTTGTGTGCAAAATTTTCCCTAGTTACCGTTGTTTGGTAAGTTTGCTGTTGACTGTACTGTAACTGCGTATCAGGTTCACACTGAATTCGTTGATCAAAATTTTCTATGTAGGCATTTTGCACTTGGTTATATGGGGCCTAAAGAAATATGTAATATTTATTGACATATTATATATCTTGCATGTTTTTTTTTTTTGTTAAATGGATCAACTTTTGCATTTAAAAGAAAATAAGAGTACTTAAAATCAAACCTTTTTGCTGGAAAGGGATAGGATTATCGCCATTGAACTATGCATGTTATATTCGTACCTTTATTTTTGGTCCAAAGCTATCCGTATTTACCGATGTACGGTAAGTTTGCTGTTGGTTGTACTGTATTTGCGCATCAACTTCATGCTGAACTCGTTGATCAAAATTTTCTACGTACGCATTCGGCATTTGGGTATATGGATCCTAAAGAAATATGTAATGGTTATTTTGGAAATGAATTAAATTAAATATTAACAAGTGGTCACGTACCTGAGGCAAAGTTTGATTCTGCCAATTCCAATATGGTCCTGATGCCGGCGGTAAATTCGGAGGCTAGCAAAAAAAATAATAAAATGAATACAAATGAATACAAGGTATTTTGTAAATTACTGATTTTTTTTATTCTACTTTTAAAATTTAAATTAACAAAACAATACCTGAACTCCCATGAACTAAAATATTTACCACATTCCAATATTTACAAAATTTCACATCACTACTAACTATCTACCCTAAAATACAACAGGGAACGGACATAACGATGACACTTACCGGCATTTGAAGTTGCGGTGGTGGCTGCTGTATATTGGTTCCCATATTATTTTGAGGCGTAAAGTTAAGGTGTGGTCCTCGTTGTTGTTGAGGCATGAATTGATGCATCTGTGTCGGTGGGAATCCTGAATTCTGCATCCCCTGGTGCATCATTTGTATATGTGGTGATCTCTGCATGGGAGGTGGCATTTGGGACAGTCCTTGGATCTCTTGCATCGGGGACGGACCGTGAAACTGTCGCATCTGTGGTTGAAATTGAGGGGGAGGTTGCATTGGATGCATTTGAGGAGGCGACTCCATAAGTTGTTCAGGATTACCAGGGGGCATCCACGAATTCGGTTGGGATTGAAAGTTTTGGGGGGCGTTCCAAGCAAGACGAGCTGGATGTTAGAAGAACCATTACTATTACTATTATTATTAACCTGAATCATACCTTGAAATCTGGGATTAATCAGGACTTTCTTATTTCTTATTGGCTGGCCGCTATTAAATTCCGGAGCATGATTAAAATGTTCAGAAGGCCAGTTCACGTTTGGCCTATTCAGTTGAAGTTGCCGGTGAAAGACCCCTCTGCCTCTTATGACACCTCTTCCTCTAATTCCCCCTCTTCCTCTCGTTATATTACCTTTGAATTTTAGCTTTTGATTTCTATTTAAGTAATTGGTATGTTTTTCCTCTCCTAGAAATAATAATTTTTTTAAATAGATTAATTATATAGAATGACTCGCGATATAAATGGCAGCGAACACGTATGCGTAGGTGGTCTAGAAACAAGTCGATTTTGATGTAAAATTTGGAGTGTCTAAGAAAATTCGAAAAAATCTATGTTTCAGTGATGCCTTAACATAAAACTGAATAAAAAAATTGTCTTTGTACTTGTGCCAACTATAACCAAAGATATTAAATAAAATTTTTAAATTTGTGAGACTTATTAATAAGTACAACTAACTTTGCAATTGACTAAATGAATAGTTAAAAAAAAAATTCATTTCTATTTACACGTCAAGAAATCAGAGAAATTACTTACCAGTAGAATCTGGTGCTGTTATTACTTGCCTTTCTGTGGCAAATTTATCTTGCCTTGAAGTTTCTTTTTCTTCTGAATCAAAAGGCTGATCCACAAAAGATTTTTGATCTAAAATGAACACATTAAACCTTAACACAAATTTATTATTAAATTCAAGCTAAAAACAATAATCTATTTCTTACATTAATTTTAAGATACTATGGTTGAATGAGTGTATTAACTGTGAACTATGCTCTTGCTTTTTTTTTAAGAGTTGAATAACATGTCGTTTTTTTGTGTTTCAGATTTAATATTTGCTTAATTTAGGTAAATTTATTCTAATTTATTATAAATCTAATTAAATCTGGTTTATCATTGTGATTATGAAATGTATATGACCTTCACATCAAAAAACCTCTTAGCGCTGCGCGCTTGGGTGTATAAATTGTTATAATCTACTATTAAATTGAAACTTACCTTCAGCTAGATCCTCTGAAATTTCATCAAGCTTCAGTATATCTTCATCATCTTGAAGAAGAGCATCTTCTTCAGCTTGACCAATGTCAGAAACATCATCCACATCATCATTTAACAATTCCTCATTTCTAGGAAATAAAAATACCTCAAAATATTGTTGTATAGTGTGTGTATTTGTCATTAATAATAATACATAACATAATGATTCAAACAAAATTAAAAGCCAACATCAAAGCTGTATTCCCTATGGATACTACCATCACATGTGAGTTTTCAGAATTTTGAAAAAGAACAAAGTATATATGTGTCTCTATATCAGTGTAACCGATTTGGGTAAATATGTATATATAACCAAAAGTTATCACTTGCATAATAATCCTAGATAAAAAATATTTAATAAATAACAAGTTACAGTTTGGATTAATAAATGCTCTCGTTTGATACACAAATTCACAGTTTATCATCGGTATATCCAATGTGGATTTAAAAGAAACATGTATGTTACTAAGATTTGGATTCCATTTGCTACAACTCAAGACAACACTTGAAAAATAGGAATGAATTGAAATATTTAATTCAATCCATGATACACTTCTATATGTGAATATTGATGTTTTTCAAAAGAATTAAACTCTATTCAATTATCCAATCTTAAAATCAGATGTAATATATAGAATATATAGATATATATATAGAAAATGAATGAAGAAAATGGTTATAGACAAACAATGCAACAGTATCTCAATTATGACTCAGTAAAGTTCAGTTGTATACCTTGGTTTTAAATTAGATCAAATTAGACATATATTCCATTGTTAAGCTTCCACACTGTTCAGTTTTAACATAACCATAGATAAACTAACAATGTAGTGGTGATTGGTTAAAAATATACTTAAACTAAATACTCGATTTTATTATAGCAAACATTGGGAATGTCCATGTGTATCAAATTTTCCTATGAAGAAATGTAGTGTAGACATTTTCTAGGTTATCTCATATGAATAGTTGTACTTCATATAATATATATTTCTTCAGACATTGGTCTCATCACATAAATTATGTAATCTGAAAAGTTCTGTACTTACATCTCAGACATTTCTTCATTTGGTGATGCTTCCAACTTCCACTTGTACGCTGGACGACGGTATCAAAAGACCAATAATCAAAATATGTCGTAAGCCCTACTGTACATTACCACGGGTATAAATTTGCAATCTGGCTTCGGCGTCTTACTTTCCCGAAAACTTCCGAACCAACCAGATAATGTACAGCATTGCCCAGTCGCCTATTTGTTATTATTAAGTATTTACAATATAAAAGCAATGAAATTTACTAAAAAAAACGAACTTATTATATATTAACAGACGAGTCCATTGTAAGAGAATATCGGTCAAATCCGCGCCTTAAAACGGGCCAAAGGGTCTACCTAACAGAACTGCAATGACGCTCTGGTGTCACCACAGGAAATCCGGCAGGGGTCACTAGTGACCCAGGTATAATGGGATATATAATTTTGTTATGGTCTTAAAAAAGAATAATTCTGTTACCATGATCTAACTACGAGAAATCTGTTTTTGAGTTATACATAATAGTTTTTATAGTATAAAAACATACTAATAACAATTAATCGCATTGGCAACACCGCATCAGCTGGCTACATTCCGAATCGTTCGGAAAAATAGGACGCTGGTTCATCAGCTACATTACTCAATAAAGCTAGTTTAAAAGGAATTTCCGTTTCTAGTAATATATTATTTCCAAAGTATAAAATTCGTATCTTTCTTACCTAAATCATGTTTAACACCATTTTGCAATTTAACTTTAAAAACAAAGGAAAAAATCGTCTCAACAAGTGCTACATGTTATTCGTATTTAAATAGAAATTCGATTAATGTTCTTGTTTTCTTTTCGGCTTTGAATTATTCTCTCCACACATAAGAGAGAGAAAGATAGATGTTCTGTTAACTAACAAATCTTTTAGAAAATGGCGTATTGATGTTTTTGTTTTCTATCAATGACAGAGTGACATAATTCAAAATCATATGTTACTATTTTTGTTTTAATAATTAAAAATAATAGAGTTTCTACATTGTGTTTTGAGTTTCTATGTTCAATGATTCAGTTTTATTATGCGAATGTTTTGAAGATAAACCAAGGGATGCGGAACGAACTATAGTCTTGTAACAACACTAATAGCACCACAGCAAGTCTAAATTTAACTATCATTTGCCTTTTGTCTTTGCCACTACCAAACTCCTAGAAGGATAGTCAATCAGTCAAATACACCAAATTTTCTCCATATTTGCATGAATAACTTTTGTATCTGCAAAATATACAATACGAGTTTTACCAGTCACCTGAAATTAAGAAAAAGTTTCCATGTTATTAGGATAATTGTAATTTTCACATTTTGCATTTTGAAGCCAAGTCAGAGGGAGACTGACCCAAATGATCTCGAGAGAGAGAAAGGCGATATTCTATCATATGACTCGGCAACGCACGTGATTGTTATTTATGTTTTCACTCAGGCAGTGAACTAGCGAGACCCTACTCTTGCTGATTCAGCCAGCTATACATGTATGTGAATAGTGTGAGCTCAATGTTATGGCTCTTCTCAATAAATTATTTTCTGGGTGTAGAAATGCACAACAAAATTCCAAAGATGATAGCACCAAGTAAGTGTTACAGTTTAATTATATTAGTCAGTTCTAGTGGAGGTTATGGTAGTAGGAGGAAGCAGCTGGGCTTTCTGTAATCTTTGAATGATGTTGTTGCACCTTCGTCTCGCCTGATGCATTTCATTTTAACAGTTACTTTGCAAATCATATCAAAACCACAATTTAATAAATTCTTGCATTAGAGCTCTGTTACCTAGTACTGGTGTGTCTGTAATAGTAGAGACTATACAAATTTTGTTATCACTGTGAGATATTTCAGTCAATACAAAAGATAGTTTGTGTGAATATTGACTGATTTTAATGAATTTATAAATATTTGCGAATCGAAAAAAATGTTTCAACGCGCGACTGCTTTTGCTCTTGGGGTGTGGGAGTAAAAGAGTAAAGCAAATATCACCACTGACACTAGCCTTAAGAGCACAAGTCCATATGTGAGTAATTATTACTCTAATGTGTAAGATTGTAAAAGATCAGTATTTGTGTATTAATCCATAACATAAATATATAGAAAAGCATAGAAATTGACAGTTTTTCAAAAAAATTTACTATATAACATGGAATTCATACTTAAGGTTGGAAAATCACTACCATGATGACCTGTAGTTGTTGAGTTTGTTGCAAGAAAAAACGACACCATGATTATACAGAAATAATTATGAATATTAAGATAATAGTTTATCTTATTATTAGAAATAGAGAGAACCTGATATCTTAGTCTCAACACATACGAACCCTAATGATTTCTAGGGCACCCCGACGTTCATTTGACTTCAAATTGTCTTCAAAGAAAGTGGAATTCGAGTTTTAGTTACAGAACCTAAATCACTTGGTGTTTTGCTGCAGGTTAATTAATTATTCTAACATCAAAACAATTTATAATTCCAGTTTTCATCTTTACCTCAGTTTAACTGTGGTCCATCTGTTAAATAACTACTGCTTTGTTTCTGTATCACGTATAAGAAAATAAGGTTCTAAAGGCAATAAATAAAAATTAATTCATATGCTTAACAAAACCAAATTGATAATATTATATGCATTTTTTCAAGCCAAGTCAAGAGCATTATTTGACAGAATGTACATGTATGTAGTAATCATTACATCAATCTTGAAACAACTGCTTCATTCCAATTTCAATACTTATATGTTTTCAAGAATAGATTAAAATACAATATTACTTCACTAAATTGATTGCAGTCATGTGATGTGCTTTTATGATAACAAGTAAACATTTATTATCTTGGAGGTGTGGATAACGCGCATTAGTTTGCCACTTTTTTGGTTCATTGAAAAAGAAGGGGAAATATGGAAGAGTATTGGAGTTTAAGTAATTGCCTGAGTATCACCGAGCTACGTGTACGGTTTTGAATTTTTGTTGATGAAAATACATTTATTTCAATCCATTAAAAAATACGTTTACCTCTATGTTTAAGTGTTGCGAAAAGGGGTTAAAAGAAAGGTAATACAAGAAATGGAAAAGCTCACACGTCATTTGGTTCATAATCTTTGAGATTGTATTTTTTTAATTTGTATGCATTTTTGATTCACAATTAAACGGGAGAAATTTCGCAGTTTATTGTTAAGTATTTCCTTTATGTTTCGAAATTTATGGGAACAGCATTAATTCTTGAAATTTCTAAATGTAATAAAGGACAAGGGCATCATCTTCTTTCCTCAATATTTTTTTGAAAGAATGAACCTAAGAGTATGTACTTTACGTCCTTTGAAAGCAAGAGTTGAAATTCGCTTAAATCACATACATTTTCAGCGAATTCAGAAATAGATGTTTTCTGACGTATTAAACAAGAATTTTACATTTTTTTTATGTGTTTGTATTAAATGAATAGTTTGATTATCATGTTGTTAAAGGTATTACACGCCCAGGTCGTGTTACACCGAGTCACGCGCTTTTGAAAATTAATTAGTATATAATTTAGTCGTGATCATCTGACTTCCTTAATGTTAGTCATTTATTTATTTTTTTATTTAACGAAAATTTATAGTCTCCAATTTATTAAATTGACTTTAACGTTTTTTGGTATGGTAAATTAATAAAATTATTCACATTTATTAAATTTCGTTAGTTTTAAAGTGCCCACTATCAGCAAAGAGAAAGTACGACTTGTGCTCTTCAGAGAGTGCGATTTCAGGGGCCGAAAACTCCTATTTGATTCCGATGCCACTAAGAAAGTTCCTTTGGAGAAAACTGAGGCGGATGAAAAGTTCGTTGAAGTCTATGACGGCTTTGGATATTTGGTGGTAAGCAGTATCATGACAATGCACTTTTCGTCCCTCTAGATACATTTTTCTTTAACTTAGATATCAAAACAAAACAGTGATTACAACCAACTTTCTGAAATGATATTCGGGTCTGTTGCGATGAGTTTTAGAGGTACATATTTGAAAATTCACAGCCTCAGCTCACCCTGCAGGATGATGTTTACTCAAGTATTGCAACTATAGAATTATTCATGTGAACAACTGAAATACGATTATAACTTTTATTTAATTAAGGTATTTCCCAGTCCTCACGGTCGAATAACAAAATCTTCCTCTGCCTCCAGCAATCAGTCTCATTTATCCTCCCATAGCAGCTTCGAGCATTCCATTAAATTGGATGATTCGGGAGCCAATAGTGCGTTGTCCATTAGCGATCGATTGTCTGATCGTAGTACCGCTTCAGACACCGTCTTAGGTAAGTTGACAAATATAAGTACGAACGCAATTTTCATGTTTTATCTGCATTCCATTATGTATCAAAATTTTAATATATGTTTTTAATTTATTATTAGATTCTTAAACCTGGCTATTATCATAAGAGTTACGGTACGTGTTTACTATTCGGACATGTTCATAGTTGCGTTATTCATGGAAACAACGTATTAAGCTCGAAATATCATAAAATGTAATTTTGTTGTTACATAAATGTTAGATTAATCATATTATCCTACCGCATTTTTTTCAAATAAATCTCGAACTCACATGAATTGCTTGGCCGACTGCCATGTTGACAAGCATTGTAGGAGCACGTTCGCATTTTGGCACACGACAATAATTAGACAAACTTTGTTTCTAGTGCATGCTTTAGATGGCAAAAGCAATAGTTGACTTTGAAAAATTGGATATTAAAATTTACAGGGGGTTACTGGAATAATACTTGTTGCCCCAACGTCTTCTTTTACCAACAAAACTTTAGGCCCCTTGGAATTTGTATTGAGACTCACTTAATAACAGTAACAAGACGCGTATTAAAAGTTCTATGGTTCTTCTGGATCCCCGAATGTTGCATCTCCCTAAAGGACTTATAGAATGTTCGCACACCTGTGTAGCAGTAACTAGAAGCGGCTAGTTTGTTAGGAGCATTCAATTCTCAAAACGTCCAAAGATAAACAAATCTGTTCGACTCAGAATGGCTGTTAAAAAAAACGTACAAAGTTAAGCTCTTATATCCTGGGAAACGTGATAGGATGACGAGCTACAGCCCTCCAAACTGTTGTAGGATTAGACTGTCGGAATCCAATCTTCAACAACAATTTTTTAGATCAAAATAAACAGTCTTTGTGCGGCATCTAAAGGCAAACCGATTTGTTTATTTTATATTTTTATCAGCATCGTGATTTGGGGTACTCGACAAGAACGCATACTTAGCGGTTTAGCATTCCGGTTTTCTTGGTTGAATGTTTAGTCTAGTCTAAAAGGGATTATCAAGTGCAATGCGCATACGAATTGATCACCCCTCTAATGTGTTGTATTTAATATTTCGGTTTAATATAATCAGATTATTTTAAGTCGTACCCTTTATTATCTCTAAAATCTAACGTAGACGCCACGGATTGCGGCGACTCTACAAGTAATAAGTTGACGTGGCAATTTTATCGGTCTTCAGAGAGCATTTAACGCGGTAACGGCTATGTGTCATTTGATAACATATCAAACCTGTCGGCAATTGAGCACCACAACACGCTTAAAATGTTATGATATCATTCATAAAGAAAAGAATGAATTTACAGTTAGAAAAAAAAACTAAAATCGGACAATACGTTCAGAAACGATTTAGCGTCAAAGCTGTGGTATTTTTAGTGTTTATGATAATTCCGTGTAGGAGGTTGTTTATAAACATTTTTTGTCGTTTTCTTCAATGACCCTTTTTTACCCATAACGTTTAAAACGGTTTTTTTGCCGACATATTTAGGAACCTGGGATATAATCATTTTTGCAGTGTGTCGCAGATTGCAAAGCTGTCCTCTTGATGTACCCGGCATTGGAACTTCTTTGTCCAAAAACAGCTTGGTCGTAGATTCTGGTTGCGCTGGTCAGTCATTTTTCGGTGCAAGTACTGGCTCGTTGAATTTCCCTACGTGGGAGTCCTGCTTTTCTTCCAAAGGTAAGTTTGCCTTAAAGAGTTTAAAAAGTAAAAGGAGAACTAGGAAAATTGCAGATAGAATTTCAGAGGGTCACGACTTATCTTTGACGATAAATTTGCCTCGATAATAACTACCTGACTGATAGTAAGAGTCTACCTGAAAAGCTTGTGTTTCTCGCAAAATACGAAGCTACGGTGAGCCGTTTCCGCAAGTTGTGGACGCCACTGATCGTGTGCTTCATTGCAATCTTAGAAAACTCATTCAAATAAATTAGCTCATTTATTTCTACACGTTTTATTGGGTTGTATGTTAGTGAAGCGTAACATCGTTTATAAATATTCGCATTCATTATAGGATTTAACTCCACCTACACTTACTAAAAGAATATTTTTACTTTAAACCTGCATTTGCGTAAACAATAAGCGATATGTTTTAGTCTAAATTTAGGTTGGACGGTTTATTTGGAAAATACGTATATATACGCTACGGCTTGTGTAAATTGATGCGCATAACGAGAACCTTTAGAAGAAAGTAGGTACATGGTGTGATGAGTTGAACTCGGTGCCCAATTGGATCCCGGAAACTAAACTGCGAAAATTTCGAAAGGCATAATGAACACGAATGACTGACGTATATATATTTTAAATTAAATATATCCTGAAATAAAAAAGATATTTGAATGCTCAAAATATATTCAGATGGGTGAATTTTGGGACTATGATTCAGGGGTATTTGAAGTCCCCTTCGTTTCACAGGTGCTACAAGGTCAGTAAAAAGTCTTGCTGAAATCTAAGTGACGCACAATTTAAAAAAATCTTAGACCATACTTTTATGTAGTACTACTATACAAAGTAATATGATGTCCTGTGAAGGTACTTCATTTGATATATTTCAGTCAGAATGGTGTATAATACATGAATCCTTTTTAAGCAGATTCTTAAATCTTATTGAGATATCATGGTTGAATATAATTTTTCGATAATAACAAAATGTTTCCCAACTCGTATTGTAATATATTATAGTTGTAAGCTCTCCATCTCCTTTCATCATTCAGTAAATTATTAGAGTTTTGCTAATTATGATATTTCTATAATCGATTGATGCAGTTCGCTGGGATCGTTCGCTGCACATATGAGACGTTTACGTGGTACGGAGTGTGGAAATAGTCGCGTTCATCATTCTGTTGATGCTTACATTCATCTCAAGCGGCAAGGAATTATTCATAGTGGTCCCTTTTCACTGGAAACCCTCCATATACCTAATTTTCCATTTTGATTTATTCATCTCCCACCGTTATGCCTTTCTATTATTTTTTTTTATAATTCTCAACAGTGTCATTTTCATCAAGCGGCATCCTAAAGAGACTTCTTCGTAATACTACTCGATCACTACACAACAGTTCCATATCCCTACCCAATTCTTCCGATGTTTTGCATAAAAAGGGGCACAAAGGAGTGAAGCTCGGGCTGAGTTTCGTGATCGAAATATCTCAAGAAAACGAAGGGTAAGTGTTTTATTTTAAGGCGACCATCTTCCTGCAGTATCTCACAGTTCGTGTCGCAACTGTTGGGGGAATTTCGTTCGGAATGATCAGGCCACAGCAGCGCAATATCGGATCCGACGTTACTTGTGAAAGATTCGAAATTCTCCTTCGTGCGATTTTTACATTTCAGCGAAATTCTCCCAGTGATTCGTTAAATATTTGGTCTTCTATAGTTTTGGGACTCTATATATATACATATATACAGTGTGATCTATTTGTGTTGGAGTCAGTCTGTAAAAAGTTTATTGATTGCGCGATTTAGCCCGGATTGTTTTTTAATTATAGAGTTCGATGAACTGCACATTTTCAGCAAAAAATGGCCGGGTTGACATGAAATTCAAGGCCCACTATGACAGTTTCTAGGAGCAAAATTTTAATAAACCACATTAGCGATTTTTTTAGAAAAACCTGTGCACGCCATTGGCTGGACCACCCCTCAAAACGGGCTTGTACCAAATTTTAATGAAAAATTTAGAGTAATAACGATCTTTTAGAAGAATTAAAAGTGCACCCTCAGTAGTTATTTATTTTCAAAAATTCATAGTCGGCTGTGGAGGCCGAGTGAAGTGTTCAACTGTCAAACAAACGCAACAAATGTCAACATCGATCACAGAACGTATTTGTGCTTAATACAAATTAAATTTCCGATCGTGATAATTATAAAAAATTTAAGTCTAAGAAAAAAAAACAGAAATTGTTCGTCTTGTTGGCGACAACGTGCGCTCGGCAGCAGAAGCTGCGGCAGAATTCAACGTCGGACATCCAGATAGACCGGTGAGTCGAAGTAACGAGGCAAAATGGATGTCGTGGACTTTGTCTAAATAACAAACAAAAATTTTGCAATATTTTAACGACAATCCCCGAAATAGTATCAGAATGGCTAGTTTGGACTTTAATATACCCAGAGAAAGTATAAGAAGATGTAAGTACCCAGTGTGCATTTTTAATTCTTCTACAAAATTGTTATTATTCAAAATTTTTCATTAAAGTTTTATACAAACCCGTTTTGAGGGGTGGTCAATGCAGTGGCGTGCACAGATTTTTTAAAAATCGCTAATACGATTTATTAAAATTTTGCTCTTAGAATCTGTCATAGTGGGCCTTGAATTTCATGTCAACCCGGCCATTTTTGCTGAAAATGTGCAGTTTATCGAGTTCTATAGTTAAAAAACAGTCCGGGCTAAATAGGTTACACTGTGTATATACCTAAGGTAGAATGTAACATATATGCCTTTTTTCTATAACTTCAGGTTTCTCACCCAAGTTCTCATGGAACACATAGTCCTCCTGGAAGCTCTTATTTGCCGCACTCGTCGATCGATCGAAATAGCTTACCAACGTCGCACTGCCTTTATCTCCCTCATGGTTGAGTTGACTCATAATGCCTCTGCTTGGCTAGTAAGCTTCTTAAACACCCAACAGAGAGGAATTAATCTATGGCAGAGCCTCTCTTTTACCTGTGATAATAACGCTAGTATTAATGCATTTATAATGGATTGCAACAATCGGGGCCAAACCGTTCGACGGACGTTGCGGTATAAGTTTTCGAATGGTTCCAATGGTGATAGCAAATACAATTGTTCGGACACGTACTCTAACGATTTGCAAACACGACACGGGTCGGATTTGTTTAGTTTTAATTTCGGTAGATTTTTGAAGAGTGGTAGGGAAAGAACGGAGAAAGTAGGCCAGCATCCGGAAGGAGATTATGTGGCGGAGGAGTTTCTAAAGGAGTTTTGTGAGCTGTTGGAAGAGTTTGATGCCAAGCATACTAATTTGTGAGTATTTAGTAACTGGGTTTCGAGAATGACATGTTTTCAAAAACTTCAGGACTTATTATTCGTCATTACACATTCAACATTAGTAGTTTTTAGCTGAGTTAGAAAAGTCGGAATTTCCTTAAAAATAGGAAAGTTTTAATTAATATTTTTTCTTTATTAAAAATTTATTATTAAAAACGTTATTATGTAGCTTTTTTTAATAGATTTTAAGACTTCCGTCAAATAAATTTTTTACTCCTGGCTTTTGATAAATTCTGAAAAACTCGAACTGTAACTTTTTTATTGCCAATTATTATTTCTTGATTCAAGGTTTCGATTGAGTAGAGTCATAATAAAATTTTTCTATTGTTTTTCTTTTGAGTGCCATGTTTGATTTTATGATTTAAAATAAGCTGTAATATATAAATGACGGCATACTTTATTATTAAAATGATACTTTGTAATATATATTATCTTTTATTTCAGCTTTATCAGTACGTTACTAACCGCAATCCTAACACACCACCTAGGGTGGGTAGCCACTGTTTATTCCTCACATGTGACGAGCTATCAAGACTTCTTGAACTATCAACCTTACAATGCTCTATGGAGCCAACTGGCTGACCTGTACGGGGCTGTGGGTTACCCTTTAAAAACTGCACAGACTGTGATAACTGGCTCCAATAAGAACGATATAATTTCCAAACTTTTAGCTTCTCTTACATATTTTATACGATTTACCCATATAGAGCGAAAAGATGTGCGCCGATATTCAGTGGAGGAGGAAAATAAGGTGGCCGAAATTATTTGCATAAAAGATAATTGCCTTCCAAAAGAGAATTTTAAGAGGTATGAAGATCATTTGAAAGAGCTGTTGAAAAGTGGGTTTTCGCCTTCTGTTGACGGAGTTCCGAAAATTATCAATGTTAAGAGCGATTGGGAGGCAAATAGCAGCGTTGCAGAAATGCTAAAGCCTGCAAAAAGTTTAATGAAAACAAAATCAACAGTTGCACTATCAGGTCTTCTTTCAAGCGACAAGCAAAGCGTCTTAAACACAGAAAAGGAGTCTTTCCTTCGACATTCCTCGACTTTAGAAGCATTAAATGAAATATCTAAGGAGGGAAACTTCATTAAATTTTGCGCTAATGGCGAAGATGATCTGATTACGGGGCAAGTAAAATCACTCCAAGAGAACAAGACTGAGTTAGAGAAGGATATTTGTGAATCTGAGGATCAAAGAAACGTTATTTTTGTCCTGGGTGAAAATGAGAAATTAATAGGATTAAGAAAAGAAGAACAATTGCAGCATTTATCCAACACCAGCGTTTCGTCGGGCGCAAAAAGAAAAATTTCAGCAGTCAAAAGACCTTCGTCAATCAATTTAAACTCCAAAACACACATTGAAAATAAACCAACAGAACTCAGCAACTGTCTACTGCACCCATCCTCATCTTGCGAAGAACTTTGTAGCGGCAAAATCGAGTCACCAGAAGTGCCAACCAAAACTCCTCCTTCACTCAAGCTGAGAGCCCAAAGCGAACCTCCGGAAATTCGCAAAATCTTGACTCCAAAATACCAACATTCCCGGGTGAAATTTAATCTTCAACAGTACCCTCAAGTGGTGAAAAACTATATGAAAAGTAAAAATATCGAGTTGGAAGGTTTGTCATTGGGGGAGAAGGTTTTCGATAAGTTCGCCACCGTTCAACAGAATATCAAGTTAGATTTGTCGGAATATGAAAGTGACAGTGAGGAAGTTGAGGCACTTCACACTCCGTCCAATGCTTCCGAATTGGAGTTTTCGCCAGATATGGGGACGAGTGGACATGGGGAGTCGAGCTTGTCATTTGAGACCAATGGAGCTTTCATGGACATGAAGATTGTCAATATTCCGATGCCAAAGTAAGTTATAGTTTCGTTTTGAATTATTATAATTAATGTCGGGATTGGGTTTTGTTCGAAATGAATGCGAAAAGAAAACTAAAAAACATCGATTATTCATCAAACATCTTCATCATGCAATGCTGACGCACCGAAGTCTCGACCTCTTTTAATACAAGTTTTTGTCGCGTAATTTATAGTATTCGCAAATGTGCATATTTCTTCTATACACCAGGCTTTTTAAAACTGATTATTTTATAAAGTACACATTTTCTCAGGTCTATAATCAGTGATAGTCAACACCAGACTGTGCCCTATACAACTACAGTAATGAAAGGTCTAGTGGACACATACATGCCCGATATGGTTTTGCAAGGGACCACACACCCAAAAAACAAATGGGACTCGAAACTAAAGAGCAATCTTGCCATGAGCACTCAACATTCCTTATTAGACAGTCCCGTAGATGAGGCTTTAGCTATTGTAGCTAATACAGATACATGGTAACTACTGTAAAATTAAGCATCTGTTGGCATCTCTGGTAAATCCATCCAGAGAACGAGTCCCAGGGAAAATCATAATGCTTATTTCATTGCCTTTAAAATACTTTCTTGATAACATTTTTTGAAACCAATGCCCAAAACCGTTAATTATTCTCATGTTAATCTCCGTAATAATATTTTAATTCTTAATTTTAGGGAAGTTCAAATTATATCTAGTCATACCTATGTCATAGACAAAAGTAGCAATGGCGTGAGAGTTGGTATGTCTCAACTCGTTGCGAATATGTTGGAGTCTCTTCTTGAGATGTGGAAGTTGCGGATCGCACCCAAATATGTAAGTTTGCTTTTTTCAATTTCAGTTTAAGTAAAATGATTTTTCTCTTTTTTTTTTTATTTCTAGTGTATATTACACATAGAACAAAGACTTCAAGAATTATGTGTTCGTTCAAAGGCCCTCGCGGAATTGTTGTTGGCCTGTGAATTTTGTAGCATAGAATTGCTTACATCAAGGCTTAGTATTGAAGTCAACGACGTGCCCCTTTTGATGGCGGTCGCTTCTACGCATACACCTGAAGTTACCCGTAAATATGGATTAAGTTTCCAGTAATTAGATTTAAAGATGAACGTTCCTTTAATGGTTCATATTGTTTGCTGCTTTTGCATTTGCTTCATTGTGGTTATATGGGTTAGTAGTTCTTTGTTCGTTTTTTTTTATTGTAAGGCATTTTATTTAAATGATACAGATTGTTGTTGAGTGTATGTTATTTATTTGCCATTTTAATATTTGTTTTTATTTTTGTACATGTTGGTAATAAAAATTTTAAAATACTAAAGCTCTGTTATTGTTTCCACATTTCGAGACCACTAATTCAGATATTTTGACGTGAACCTGAAATCAATACGCCATTTCCACAACGATGATCTGCATCGAGTCGATCTCTAAATTCTTCTTCGACCAATCAGGTTGATTGACTATCATTTGGGATCCAAATGACCTGATCTAGCGTGAATAAAATTACACGTTTTTTTAAGTGTTCAGTTGATCGATACACTCGCAATTACTAAAATACAGGGTGTTCTGAACAAAATGCGTCCCATGGTGTTAAAAATTCTGAGAACGCCATTTCAACGAGTAGTTGTCCATTGTGAAAGAAAATGTTTTGTAGACTTTATTTTCCACCGGTAATACATGAGACATGACTTTTCAAAATAACACAATGCGAGTGCGTTTCTTTTTCACATTTTGACGGCCCCGGTACCTGCATAGTCCTCATTTCAAGGCACTATTTGAAAGAGCACTTGTCTGAGTCGTTTTTTTATCTATATAATGCAATTTTAATTGTGGATCTAATTACGGACAGCGTGTATTGATAAAATGATAAAATGTGGGCATAATTTCTCGATCCGCCTATAATCTTAATCAGAACAATACAGCGAGATCTAATGTTGACTCGTCATTGGCTGCATAGGGTATGTGCCAATAACATCTATGGACAGAAATTTATGTAACATCATACAGTTACACACTTCCAATCGTTAATTTCATCGATGGTCTAAACACTGAATGAATGAATTATTGAGATCGATAAACAAACGGCAAATTTTTGCGAATTTTAACGCAGAAGATAAAAATGCTAAACAGGTAAAATTTTGGGCATAACTAATGCGGGCTGAAATCTTAAAACATTTCCTGGCTCACTTAAATAAGATATTTTACTACCGGAAACGAGGGAGGAAAGAGTTCAATATTTGCTTGGTAGCGGAGGAAAAAATGCTTTTCTCGGGAAGCTCGAATCAATACACGTAAGTATGAAAATGTGTTTGTTCAGAGATCTCTAGATGGCCCTATGTCGAGATAATGGAAATTGATTTTTGGAGGATCTAAAAACATGTGTCGTAATATGCCAATGTAGACGAAACCAAACAACCGAAAATGGCTCGATCATTTCATATTTAGTTCCTTAAAGAATGGTAAGTAAGACGTCCAGATTATAAGTTGTTGAGATTAGAATCCATTAGGCGAGCACGTACATTATGGTGCCTGCACGCATGAAATATAGAAAGAATTCTTTATTTTCAGGGAACTTACAGCTTTTTTGATAAATCTGGAATATTATTCGCATTAAAACAATATGGGCGCTTTTAGGGGATTATACATATAAAATAAGTAAATGCACGATTATTTTTAACACGACTTTTCGAAAATTTAATTTAATAATAATGTGCTTTTACGACATTAAAAACGTATTACCTGTACAAGGTCATTATTTTGGTTGGTTCGATGTGATCAGGTATCAACATTTTAATTTTTCACTATAAAAGTGGACGGTAATCATAACGATCAGTAGTATGGGAAGTTGCTTATGAAAACTATTTAAATTCAAAATTCTATAGAAACAGACAACCATCTTATTTGACAAATGCTTTATTACTGCTTCGGGTACATAAACACTAAAATTAATATAAATATAATAATAAATTTACCTCATTATGGCATAGCCTTCAATTTCTAGATATCCAATGTCCAGGGGGGCGTTTGCGTATCAAGTAATAATACATAATAAAAATATTAATGCGTGATGCGCTTGGAATACTTAGTCAATTTTACAATTGAATGCCATAACCTACAGCTGACAATATATTACATTAACGATAATTTAGTGAAAGGAAGTGCTTACTTTGGAAACGATTTTTGTATAACCATTAAACCAAGTTAAATGTCCTCAATATAATCTGTGGACACTACTCTGTTTGTCCTGTGCTATGAACTCAGTTTAGCTTTAATATCAATAATATTTTTTAATAGCGAAATGCATTCCTAAGTTTACTTGAAAATTTCATTATTTTAATGTTAAACGGAAAAAACAAGGTAAGCAGCCAAATTTTATAATTTATTTAGTTGTGCATATTAAGAGGTCTTCTGGGATTAAGCGCGTACATACGTAGTTGCTCACGTGTATAATTTCTTAAGTAAAGGAAGCGTGTGCGTCAATAGTTACATATAAAAATTGATAAAGAAAAAGTGTAGTTTTTAAGCGGAATTCAAATTTTTTTTCCAGTAAAAATTAACTCCACTAAGTTTTCTTCTTTTAATTGTAAAAGTCGCAGTTTTTGGGGAATCACGTAATTATTAGTGAATTTACCGCATGAGCTAAACTGAAACGTCCCAAATTAAGATTTTCCTTTTATGTAACTTCGTACCTAAATCTGAAGGTGTATCAATTTTTCAACTCGCTCGCTTTTCATTAAACAATGTCGATCTCCAACCCCGTAATTCTTCAGGTCGAATTCGGTCTCGTTTTGCCAATAAAAATAAAAAAAATTCTTTATATCCCTCCGAATAAATTTTCATCCGGATCAGTTTTCATTTTCCTCTTATAGAAATCGTGAGTTCCGAGTAATATTAAAACACTAATTTCTTTTTTTTAATTCAAATCTTTTTTCTTATTTCATCTGTACATTTCCAAGTGACTGAATTTTTAACAAACTTCGTAATTCGTTTTCGATTTTTGTGAACCTGCAAAAGTAATGATAATCAATTTAAAAATAATTTGATTTTTGAAAACTGGCGTCAGTTATCAATCAGTTACTGGTCTCTTAAAATTAATTGGTTAATTTTGTGGGAAATTAGGATTGAAAATGTAATTTAAAATCCATAAAATCAAAAAATAGTTTCAACACAGTAATTTAAAGCGATTTCTAGGAAGTTTAATAAGGAGCGCATTTCGGAAAATGGAGCTTACACCACTCTGATGGTTTAATTTGATTTTTGTTTTGACTTAATGCATTTAAGTATTTTAAGGTAGAATCACGATTATTCGATATTCAACAAAGAACATTTTTGAATTTTATTGATAACATAACGTCTTTGAAAATTGATAAATAGGTAGACAAGCGATATATTTTATTATTGTTTAACATTAGCCAAATTTGTATTGTAATTTATCTATCAAACTTTGTGTTTCACCACTGATAAATTCTCATTCTCCATTGTCAAGAAAACGGGGTGATTAAGAAAAATACATTTTTTTGCTTGTTATTCTTTCAAGTTCGATATTGGTCAACGTGCGGTTTGATATCAAATGGCAGTTTTGTGGTTGTGTGTATCAATATGGTTCGTATGACACTAACCAATTTTTATTCAGTGATGTGCGTGCAATGCAAAACTTTTAGTCCATGTAGGTAGTCTTCTTCGTGACCTTTACACAATGTTATGTCGATACAATTTAAACTAACAACGTATACAGTTTTTTGTTCTCTGGCTCAGAAATGGACACTCTATAAAACTCCGTAGTTTATAAACAAAATTGCTGAAATCCAGCACCTAGGTATGTTTCCTGATGATACGCACATTCGAATGGAAGCGCGTGTATATGTATCAATAGTTTTGCTCTACACTGTAACTTGTTATTAGATGAGCAATTCTATACTGTGGCAACATAAATTCCTTATTTTACTTTGTTATCTTTATAATCGTTAGATTCATGGATTCTTGCGTTCAAACTCTCGCATTGATGTCAACTAAATGCGAATAATGAAAAACCCGGATACACAAGAAGAGCCTCAGGGTGGAGGAGGGCATCCAGTTAATATTCCCCAAAGGGTGGTTAGAGGGGAACCGAGGTGATTTCGGCCTTTCCGGAAGCCCTTCGCGCTGAGGGATTCTACGCAAAGTCCCATGATTAGGCAAAAATTGAAGTCCACCTCTTTTTTTTTAGAGGTTACGTGCCGGGAGGCGCGCATTGCAAAATTGGCCAAGAGAGACTGCTTTGAGGTGCATTCTTCCATTCAACGTCCTTCTCATTGGCATTTGAGGTCATGAGTCGATAATACAACGGTAATTTTAGATTGGCGAAATTGCAGTAAAAACGATAATTATATATGTGTATATCCAAAAAGCAATAATTCATTTTTACTTTACAGTTTTTCTAACATGTATATCAGTTTGTTAGTCACATAACAAATCGTTAACCCAATATAAGTTCGGGTAAATTGCAGTTTGAATGTCCGATCCGGCAGTCCTAACACGGTGTACCTCTCTTCGATACGTACACCGGCGCTTGCGTGTAGAAACGTTACGTCATGTGTTACGGTCATCCAGCTCCCCACGTCTTAACTTCAATTTTTTCAAATAAAAAATTCAAATTAAATCTGCGAAAGAGCTTTTATTTATGGTTTTAAATATCTCGTCGAATTTATACGTCAAATTTTTACAAACAAAATTTCGCATATGGGTTTTACTGCTCCCTATGCAAAATTCCTTTAAATTCATTAGAAATCGGCCTTTTTCCGT
Organism: Euwallacea fornicatus; assembly: GCF_040115645.1. NCBI lineage: Eukaryota > Metazoa > Arthropoda > Insecta > Coleoptera > Curculionidae > Euwallacea > Euwallacea fornicatus. Next base: position 359,054 of record NC_089556.1, read on the forward strand.
ATTTGAGTGTAATTAATTTCACTTAGACAAGATGACAGATTCATGAAGCACAACCCAATCGAATTTAAATTTTCTCATTATCAAATTTCTCTTCGGAAGTAGCGAGAAATGACGAATTCATATCGTCGGTCAGGTCATTCTCTTGTCAACGCGGCTCAAATGCTTTAAAATTCAGTTAACATTGTTTAACCACATTAGAGTGCAGGGTCAAGTCACGGTCAAACAATACCGAATGAATGTTACAATATTTGACCTCAACGTGACCAGACTGTGACCGCCGATTATGATCTGCCGACAATGTGACTTGTCCTCAACTGTAACGCGTATATGATTTTTTACGAGAAATAGGCCTGTCGAAGGAATCGCTGCAGGGTGGCCCAATGAAAACTTGGCACCTCGATTTTCAGTATTTAAAATGAAAATGTGTCAAAAAAACACTCGGAGCGTTGGATTTTTGATTCGAGGGGGGAATTTTCTATTTTCTTTTTCAACCCTTCGACGTCGACGAAGTGGCGTTAGTGGTGTCACTAGAAGTAACGATATTTCACTTTTAAAGGTCTCCCCACTCTCATTTTGTAGTTTGCAGCTCTTATTGTGATAAGCTCCTCGAAGACTTTGACAAGTTGTCATATCTAAGGCGCTAATGGCAGTCACTTCAAACTTGGAAGTCGCAAGCAGGCCACAACTCCTGGTAAAATTAGGTGCCACCAAACGCCTCCGCTCATTAAAAACTTTTGGGGCTAAGTGTCACACCTGCTCGGGGGCTGAAGTTGAAGGGATGAAAATGCCATAAAACAATTGTCTCCTAAATCAAAAATGGCCGAGCGTTCATTTTAAATACTGTAAAATTTAGGTGCAAAGTTTTCGTTGGAACACGCTGTATCTTTGAAAAAGATTAAATAGACTTTTTTATTATATGTAATTAGCACTGGCAACTGACGTTTCCACTTGGTAATTGACCAAAAGCTGCTGCTTCAAGCTCCTGTAGTCAGAAGTTTGTATAACAAGATGTTGCGTCCTCGTTGCGTTATTCGCAATATTTAATAAAGTGACTTTGTTTGCACATCTACAGGCAAAAATGGAACAGTTAAAATTCTTAACCTAAACTTAAACTTATCCACGCATTTCACTAATTTCTATTATGCATTAACATACATGAACACCGGACAATGGTCAAAAGAGCGAAGAAACTTTCACCCATACGTCCACCCTCCACTGAACCATCCATGCTGGTCTTCGGTAATGTTTCTATACCATTGCAGATTCCGAGTCGCTTTAAGGTTTTACAGCGCGGTGCTAAGAATTGATTAGCTATTACTCTTGTGATCAGCATTAAACTGCAATTTTATAGATTAATTCATAGTTCACATTGTCGGATTTGCTGTTTGTGAAATTTGTGGAATGTGAGCTGCAAGTTCGGTTTGACAATTAGAGTGGTGAGTTAGTTATTTGATGATAAAATCGAAGGTCCGAAGGGGTTTGGGGTTAAGTCGGTGAGGTGGGTTCTTAGGTTTCTTAGTTAAAAGCGGCAGTTGAACTTATTGAAAGATACCCGGGCCCCCTTGGCCACTCCAGCATATACGTTTATTGAGGTTTCTGATAAGCGCTGAAAGGAAGTAATTTTGGAAGCCGAAGGGCGCGCCAAGGGACCATGGACATACCATCAGCTTTATTATTGGAAATTGGACTGAAGTGATTATTTACGAGTAGAGGGTTGCAAGAAGGTTACCATTGTTCGATTAAGGGTGTGATCCTTCTATCGGCTCGTGGTGCGTTTAGGTTTTAGCATGCAAATGATGCTTTTTAATCCTTTTATATAAGTACAGGGAGTAAGTGGAAGTACTACTTCTTGCTAAGTAGAATAATATTGGACTTAGTTTATTAAAGGCCATTAAAGTCGTCAGAGATAAATTAGTTAAGTAAGAATCTACACTGGTTCGGATGTCGTTAATTTTCATCACATTGTTACAAGGATATCTTATGATGGTTTTACCGTATCACGACTGCCTGATCCAAATATGTACTTTCATTATATAATAATTATTAGGTAAAAGCTTTATGCAACAAAACCTAAATTAATTACTATTACAGTTAGTTAAAATCCTTAAATTTGAAAATCCATAACGAATCTGTTGATAATTACATTACACAGCGGTAATGGATGATTAATTTACAAACCGCACCGACAAATTTAACACCTACAAAACAGAATGGATAGATAGGTTGTTAACATTTTTTTTTAAATAGTGTTCGCTATCGTGTTTGTTATTTGAACTAAAAATAAACATTTCAACGAATTTTTAATCATATTCACCGTTTTTCATCCTTTCCACACGTCTGTGCACATTTAATAACTCCTCAACTTGAAAAGTTCTTTTCTAAATCGATTTAAAAACTTAATTAATATCTGACTTAGATGATGCAAGCTGTTAGTGCCGTACAAATTATAAATCAATTTAAACGATTTCATGGTCAATTATCCGAAAATTGCAATATCGGATAAAAAAAGGTCGCAAGTCCGCCATTTTGAGAGGTGACCGTCTACTTATTGGTGTCGTTTTAAAGCTTGAAAAATGCCCTTTTAAATAAGTCACAACTGGTTATGTCTTCCGTTAAAAAATAAGTAACTTTACGCCATATCTCAAAAATCTTTTTTAGAGCGAAGCTGTCCCCAATATTCGTATTTACATAAATTCTCTAAAACCAAAATTACAGGGCTGGATCGGTTAGAAGAAACCGACAAAATTTTGATTTTACTCAATATCTAGTAAACCGTGGAGTTTTTCAAAAAGCCAAAAGTGGCTTCAAATCGGTCTTCTCAAGCTGCAATTCTTCCCCCGTTTAACGGACTTCGTAACTCTGCTGTTTTCCGAGACCTCTTCACTAATCATCGAACGAAACTCATCTTGTATAAAGTCTGGTGGGTTTCGGTTCTCCAATTGCTGCAATAACCAAATGATCCACGTGCTGGCATTTTTACCAACAAGCAATTTCTCCAAGAAATTTACTAATTCGCATCGTGAATTGCTTTATTTTCGCGCAACTTGGATTGTTAATTTAAGCCTAAGTTGTTCAACGTGTTTTCAGCACATTTACCTGAAACTTTTGCCTGTTAGGGGACTTAACGTCCATTTCATCTAAATTTACTTTATTTTCTAGATAGTGCTATCCAATGTCCACGGCAGCTGAACGCCCGGAAGATGAGAGCCCCGTCGATGATAAAATTCCTTCTAATGAGATTCTGCTCCAAGTTAAGGCTTTCCAAGAATTGAGGAAAAGTTTAAGAAAAGCGACGTTTAAGACGCAAAAGCCGCTGGGGGCAAAAGAATGCCCCGATCAGGATTTGAAGAGAGATTGTCAGGATGATGGCAAGAAGCAAATTTGGTATAGAGAAGGTAAGACCTGAGGTATGTTTTTACTTATAATTTTTTATTTTTTTTAATTACTTTTATTACAATTATCGTATAGATAAATTTGTGTTAATAATTGTATCTCGAATTGGCTTTATGAGCAAATCAGGTTCTCGGAAATCTGTTTATAAATGTGGACCAACGTTAGATGAGAGCGACGCTGGTTTAAGGGCTTAAATGGATCAATCAATATCGCGCCAAGGGCTTCAAGAGCAGATTTCCGAGTACTCTTGAATTAGGACCAAGAAGTGGTCATGGATTACTCCCTCGAAATCCGTTTTTGTTTCTCCTCGACATTATAGAAATCGCTTCGAGGAATTTTTGATATATTTTTTGTTTATTGGATATAGTCATTGCAAGCTTCCAAATCGTCACTCTGTATACGTGTCGTCACAATATAATAAACTTCAGAGACAATCCGCAGTTAAATCTAAAAGTTATTCGTAGTTAACGTTGTAATATCTCCACTGTTGGGCAAGGTTTAGTTGACCCCAATATGAAATCAAAAGCAAAAATTGTGTATTTATACAATCACATCGGCAGACGAACAGAAAACGGAACGTATACAGAACTGATCGTAGAGAAGGATGAAAAAGAAGCGAAACGATACGTCCACACCAGAAGTGTACTGGTGGCGTAAAGGGGCCCCATTTTAAAAGCAAACTGAAAATATTATCCCCTAAGAAAACCACCAGGCGTGGCTCAAAACCGATTTTGGTTTGATAATATTTTCCTGACATTATCCATGAATCAGAAACGATATTCGTGCCAGGTTCCCACGGCGCGGCTGCTGTCACTGCGAACCACGTTGCATCCGACTGATGTCGGCCGAAGCCTCACGCGCGGAGAGTTCTGCGTTATTTGTTGCGCTACTGCGATTTAAGATTTGTAAAATTCGAAATTCGTGAAAAGCTGCCTCTGAGCGTTAAAGTTGATGCCGCAACGTCTTCCAATGGAAAGTTGGAATGTCCGATTGGAAATTTCATACAAGTAGGAATAATCAAGTTACAATACTTAATATAACGGATTAAGAAAATTATGTGTTATCTGTAAAATTGTGATAAAAGTTAGTTCAACAGTTTTAGTCCACATTTTAATTGTTTCTCTTAATAGTGGCTTTTAACCCGCGGATCAACGTTTACGCGCTCGCTATGATAACTCTTGTTTTTTACATCTTGATTTATGACTGACAAAGCCACAATCGAACCAGTGATAGTACATGAAATATTGACTTGTAATTCATAAAATAGTACAACGGTTATTTTTACTCGCAAAGGTAAGACAGAACTACTCGAATAAGAAGAAAAACACCCGTGAGTTCCAATATAAAATAGTGATGTAAGTATTTGCTTATACTTGGAACAAAAGCTCAGATAAAAATGTTTACTAATGAGTACTTCACAAATCTGAATATTCGATTTGTTATCTTCTTGAAGTGCCAGAGAAGTTTTGAAAATGGTTTTGATAACTGACTGGCCATTTCAGTGCAGTCTTTTCGATATAATATACGTGACGTCTGGTGACCTACATAATATTCAAAATGGGATTTGGAAGGGGTAAGTTGATCGGTTATTTTTGTGAATGTCTAGCTCACTATTTTTGGCATAATCATCGGTGTATGTTTGCTCGTAAGTGAACGACCAGGCGAAGCTTCGACGATGATAATTCTAAGCTCTCCGTGTCAGGTAACAAAGGTCGATAAACCAAATTTCAGAAGCTCGTAAATAGCTTTAAAGTAAATATTTTTCTTTGGATGCGTTTGCGCCTCACACTGTAACGCGAAAGTCCTGGGAAATTTGCAAAACCGACCTGAGGAACCAATCAATTAATGGATGATTGGAGAACGCGCGATGTTAATCGAACATAAAATCACGCATTTTAATTGAAAAAATAATTCTATTGTTCGGCCAGTGGCGTCCCGACATACGTGTCTTCCGATTGGATTTACGAAACTAGTCATAGAAATAAATTAACGTAGACGATTCTTATCTTAATATTTTAACCATGAATGGCTCGTCTAGCGCGAAAAGCGGAAGAGACCTTTTTAATGCAAAATTGACGACTCGAAAAAAGAAATATTTCTGGAAAAAATATCGCTCACGCACGCCTTTTTCCATAAATAATATCGGAAGGAACGTACGCAAGGACGCCGCTGGTTGAGCAATGGAACAACTTTTCTTATCGTAATACAGGCTTTTATGTCCTATTAACACACAATAAATTGAAAGCAGTGTCTAAAATACTCCTAGAGGAATTTAAAAATAGCGATTTTAAAGAAAACGTTTCAACACCCTGTAGCTAAAAATTTGGACCGTGGCGGGCAAGTTCGTACGAACTTTCCTGGATAAACTTACGTGGGGCATCACACCCTGAAATATTAGCTGGGCATTAAGGAGCATCCTGTATCTTTTCAGTCAACAAATCTCACCTACAAAACTTAATTCACCGCTTTATGTTCCAAACTTTTAGGTTTATGCCATATCTTGTTCCAGGCGACTCAAAGAAACATTACTTCACAAACTTCATGTCGGAGCTGCTTGGAACTTCACTTCTCATGTTCCTCGGGTGCATGGGGTGCGCACCACAGGCCGATAATCCTCCAGCAGTTCACCACATGTCATCGCTATCATTCGGTTTAGTCATTTTACTCATTATACAGGTAAACTGAAAAGAAAATGGCATTTGGTTAAGAGGAAAAGTAAATTGGTTTCCCGATTGAATAGAATAGGCACGCGAGACGCCAGTCAACATAATAATTTCTCGGATTACTTGTGGGTTATTCTTAGTTTTGTATCAATTTATATATAGGTTTTTATTAAAGGAGAAATAAATAATCGATAATTTGATTTAAAAACGGAAATATGAATTTGTAAGCGCAAATTCTCGGTACTCATTACGTGAGGACTGAAGTCCGTGTTTACAACCGTTGGACTAAAAAATATACATTTTCAGATATTTGGGCATGTTTCAGGAGCCCACCTCAACCCAGCCGTGACTATTAGCACTGTAATATTAAAAATGTTGTCTCCCTTGATGGCTTTAGTATACATTACAGCTCAATTTTTAGGAGCTACTGTTGGGTTTGCTCTCTTGAAGGTAGGTAGACCATCTCTCGCTCTACATCGCTATAGACACAGTGCTTCCAAAAATGTGGGCAACAGCTTGGAAACGAAAAATTCTTGTCAAAAAAAAGTATATGTGCTTGTGCTCATTAGCCACTTTCCAAAAATTTAACCTTACGGACGTACTACTTATAAAAATTTAATAGTGAAAGTGGTGCTTTCTAAATGACCTTTGCACTTTGTTGCGTATGACGATATGGATACAAATGTTACTGTTCAATTTCAACTGTTCTGTTGGCGATTTTGATAAGGGAAAATATTCTACTATTAAAAAAAAAAATAAAATCGGCACATGTAAATATTTTCAGATTTTGATGCCTCAAGAATGGGTGGTACCGGGTTTCTGCGCCACAAAACCCCATCCAAAAGTCACACCAATGCAAGCATTGGCAATAGAATCTCTTATTACTTGCGTACTAATTTTAGTCTGTTGTGCGATATGGGACAGAAGAAACGCCGAAAAGCAGGACTCCGTACCTGCCAGATTTGGATTTATTATAGCTGCAATTTCAATGGTCGCAGTAAGTAGTTTTTACTAAACTATTTTAGTGTCTGTGACGGTTGGTTCGAGGAGCGTATTGTTCGATGATTATCTAGCAAATACTGGTTCTCGACGTATTTGTATGTACAGTTGATATTTTTAAGTAGATTTTTGATGAATTTTTCAGGGCCCCATCACAGGAGCCAGTATGAACACTGCAAGATCATTCGCGCCAGCTGTGTTAGAAGGAGATTATTCTCATCAATGGGTAGGTAACAGGTCTTCTGTTTGCTTCATTCGTCTGTAAGTTGGAGTAGAGTCCATCAGTTCCAATTTTCTTTTCCAAAAAAAAAAAATAATAATAAAAAATATATATTTTTTTCGATTTTTTAGTTTGAAATATCTTTCCTCGCTAGTGTAAATTTGTAGATCTACTGGATCGGACCAACTGTCGGTGCTATCCTGGGATGTGGCATCTATGTGTTCCTTTTTCACCATGAAGAAGAAAAAAACGATGAAAATGGTACTGAACTAGAGGAAGTTAATCATATGATTAATCAGAAACCGTAAAACGTTAGAATTGAGACCAAAGAGAGACTCGATTGTTGAATGAAAGGTTACGAAATTACAATTTTTAAAAGTTACGTAAGGACTTATTACGCTACGGTTGGGCAATCAGGTCCGAGAGGTCCACTGGCTTGGGACGAATAATATTTCGTATGTGGGCTGAAATCTAACTAGATAATGCCGGGAATATTCTACTTATACCGATTGATTCTGCAGTGAGGACTAAATTCTGTAATAACTCCTTTTATCCTCCATAATACCTGTCGCACCAGATTTTCCAACACTTTTCGAACTGCAACGAAGTTTTATTTGTCCTAAATCTCGTAATCGCCGAAACCTATGGTACATTATGTCGCATTATTCACTTAAGACGGTAATGGATTGCTAGTCCTCGAGTGAATAAAAATGAACTATGTAACTCTACTAAACTGTAAAATCGCGTTGTTGATCGTTGTTCTGTAAATTATTTTTCTTTTTATTTATTTACTTATCTCATTTTATGGATATATTATAAGATTTTGTTGAAATATTTATTATTAAAATTTAATAAATGAATTTTTACTTTTTGCAGTTATTTTTTGTTTTCTTTCCTCAAGAAAAACGTGTTACGCCTGGCAAGAGATGTTGTTTTAAACTTAATGAATGGATGCTGGAATTGAACAGAGAATGCAAACTCAACCAAACTACCTAAATCGAATTGTAAATTTCTCCGAATTAATCCACTTTTGGAAATTTATTCAAAATTAATTTTGTTAGGTCAGCTTAATTCTTCTTCGACTATTAGGTGACGCTTAAATGCTTTTCCCCCTTCGTTTTCGAAAAGTCGTAATTTTCCTCCCTGGAGTTTCTTCATCATAAAGCTGATGAATGAAGTTCAGACGAATCACTTGTAAACACAGAAAAAGTGTTGGGAAGTAGCGATCGTTATTATTCCATGATCGTTCCTTACTCGTGGACGATTCTTAAGCGGTAAGAGCGTCGTCGAGAACACCACTCTCCTGAGCTAATTGTGGGGCTGCAAAAATTCTGTATCGTGTTGTGAAACACCCTAAAAATAAAAACTGCCCTAATAAGGTCGCAAATCACCGATTCCTCGGTTTTCTTGAACCTCTAGATAATGGAACTAAATCACGCCACCGGTGAACGTTTGTATTCACGAATTCATTCATCGAATGCGAAGCGTTCGGAGTGTGATTTTTGATCATGTAAATCTCGTATAAAATCGTCCCTATTAGCTTCGTAAAAGTGTAGCTGGACGTTTACATTCCTTGTGTAGACGTAATGATTTGACCACGATCGTGTTTAACAAATTAAAATTGCAACTAAAAGGTTGAAAATTGAACTATTCGCAGTTGCAACGTTCGTGGTCGAGGCTCATATTCATGTCAAATTTGAGGCTTTTAGAGGCTCAGTTTTTTCAATTAAGTAATTTCTTTTTAATTACTGCACACCCTCGCACTCGATCGTTTGTTTAAATCTCGCCCAAAACTGAATGTTCATTAAAATATTCAAAGCAAAAAATAATAATTTTTAGAGTAAAGATGCCGTTCTGGAACCCGAAGCCTTTTATTGGCCGCGTTTTAAAGCACGGTTCATTTCCATTCATTCGGCAGATAAAACGGTTTCACTGCAATCATGTTCAACATCTAGAAGCTCAAATTTTCTCTCTTGCTCGTTAAAAACCTCAGCAGGAACATTTGTATTCATTTCACGGATGTATAGATGTTGGACTACAGCTATATTCTGTAATTCAATTGAAGTATTCGCATCCTGAAAGCGGTCATGCGCGTTCACTTAACATTTCGAGATTCCAGAGCCCAACGGATCCTACTTGACCGCATGTGAAAAATGTATTAATCTACATAGTTGCATAGCTTAAAAACCGTAAAGATAGCTTGCGTTTGTCCTCGCGTATACGGGGCGTCTTCAGTTGACCGTCCATCGGAAATATTTGGCGAACTACGTAAGCTAGGAATTCAGAATTTGGCACGCGGCCATTCAGGCCCAGGAGCCGCCGAATGAAAGTATTTTCCAAATGGCAGCACTTCCGGAAGGATCGGAAGTCGACGGGAACTTTTTCGCTTTATACGAAATTGTTAATTAAACACCAAGTCGATGCGAGAAAGTAAAAGATTTATTATGAGCTAATAACTACAACGAACGACAAAACTAGACTACAGCGAAAGACTCTTGCTACTAAGAAAGGTAATGAGCAATGCTGGCTGACATTGGTTCATCAAGCATATTGGGCCTGGGCCGGACTGGCCAGGAGCAACGAAAATCAATCAAGTCCATTACGGTCAGGTGTATTTGTATAAAGGCTCAAACGTCGGTCTTTACAGAAATCGCTATGATTTTTTTTTCTTTTATGATTCCGTGCTGAATTTCAGATTAACTCTACGTGGCAAACTGCGCTAGCGTGGAACATCAACTTTCGAAGATAAAAATTGTTTAATGTCCCAACTGACAAATAAATGTTTATGTAAAAAAAATTGTTGTACTGAAACTAACAAAGGTAAAACAACAAAATTTTGCCAATGGATAGTCACAATGTTGCACTGCGTTAATGTCAATTTCAATTTTCATAATTTTTTTCTATAGGCCCGCTGTGGGCGTTCTGCAAAATAAACCGAGTTAAGCCAACGCAAAAATGCCAAAACGCCATTTTCTTTTGAAGATTTTCCCCGTGTAAAAAAAAACAATCTCACATTTCAAGTAGTCGTATTTTCGGTCGTCATAGCTCGACTTGTACTTACAACTATTTCAGAGCTGAGTCAGTTGGACCGTGACTTGACAATACATCAGCTGCATGCGGTACACAGATCGCTAACGAACATTAGAAACAAATTGCGGATCGATGACCAAAGGTAATAGAGCCCAAGTTAGAGTAAGAAATTCAGGTTTGCTCTAATTGCGAGAGATTACGTATGCACTTTACCTATACTGTGTGCTTGAAATTGAAACCTGATGCTCCTTTATACGGATACAAACTCGCAATCACAACATAAATCACTGATATATTGCGCTGCGATGTAGTTACTTATACACAGCATAAACCGAATGATTGTTACAACAGGATTATACTAATTTAGTATTCATTCCCCACATTGAATAATGACGGTGTGTAAATCATCTCTGACTATTTGGAAATAAGACAATGTTAGATAAAAATAAATATAGCTCAAGTAATTATTTTCGGAATCAGTGAACTCGACAGAAAAATATTGTCGAAACTCGTGTCTAACAATACTGAGTCTGTTCTACTTGAAATTCAAAAAAGTAGCGATTTATTTGAGTTATTGAAATATGCGTTTCATTGTCATACATTTGCATATATGATGCATTTTACGATGTTTATATGTATGTGAATGTATCGCGAAACGGTAGGGACGGACTTAATTGGACACTGAGCCGCAGAGGACAGTTTGGTTCCGAAAGTGCCATAGAAGAGAAAATCGTTGGTTCGGCAGCGGAACGTTCGTCTCTTCATCAGCGCGCCGAAGGAGATCTGCCAGCGTCGCTAAGTTGTCTAGGTGTAATGGCCCTACACAGGGTGAGTACTTTTTCACGCACATTCAAGGGATCTTCGAAGCTAAACGAGATAGGGAGTCGGTTAAACGGGAGGTTTGCAGCTTTTTAAACCGAGTTTAAAGCCATGTTCAAAGAAACTCATGGCTTATTGCGTGTTTAGGAAAAAATAAAATAGGCGAAAAAAACTAAATCGCCGATGGTCCCGTTGCTATCAATAATATCAGGAAAGTGTAAACGTAAAGGTCGTACACGATTGTTCTGCAAATACGATAAAATTAAGTAACTTTTTTCGTAAAGTGGGCGTTTCCGAGATATGGCACAAATTAATTTTTTTTTACACCTTGTACGTGGGTATTGTCTCCTAAAGCGCGTGCGCGATCGTTCATTTTTTGGGGGGTTTAGAGATGATGCCCCTCTAAAAGAACGGGGCTTTCCAGCGTTACGTCAATAGGGCACAGCACCTACGCCAATTTCACGTTTTTAGTTTTCCTTTCGAATAAATTGCGCCTTAGTCATTGACGAAAATATTTTTTGTTGAACAAATATTTCGGTTTACTTATAAAATATACTCACTCGCAAAATTGGGTTCTCCGCATATTTCGTTGAGCATCTACATTTTGTAAAGACGGAATTTCCGCTATTTCATAATTTTACCGATCGATTCCTTAGCTGTTCTGGTTAGAGATTTTCGACTTGATGCTATCGCATAACATGCCACAAAATGCCCCGAAATGTGAGACCCCGCGGCCTCTCCAAGCCCTCAAATCCTGCTCTCCGGAAGTTCGATCTCGGCCGAATAGTATATTGTCGGCCTAATATCTCGAATTAAAAACCGCCCCCTAATCACCCACTAAGCAGGTACAGAGTCGTTCCCCATATTTTTCCTCGACCCTGAATCTTTATTTTTGGAAATAGAAGAAAAAATTGTCAGTCAAATAGGAATCAGGGAGGCGAGCAGGTTCCAAAAAGGTATAAACGTACAGGGTGTTCTGTTTAAAAGGCAAAACTTGCCATTTTTTTGACAGCTTCACGCTGCTCGTCCGTTTCATCCGATGGCGGATTCTGATAGTTCACAAGAACCAAACATTTGTCTGCACTATTTTTCTCCGTTTCCAAAAATTACGACTTTTAGGGTCGGGGGGAAATGTGGGGAATAACCCCGTGCACCGTATTTTTTGAACTTTTCAGACGTTCCGTGGAAGCAACTACTTATCACGGCCCGATGTTAATTTTTAAATTGAAAATTTTCCAATTTTCACCTCAAATGTCGTCGTAAATAAGTTAGAGCTAAAGGCGGTGATATGATTACATGAAAACATCTAAATCGATGTTGTTCGCCCACCAATGGTGAAATGAACAAAAATTACTAAGAAATGTTACTAAAAATAGGCTCTATTAAGTACGGTCGGAAGACTATAATTTCGATGTAACGTTCTTGTAAATATAGCTTTCGGGCTAAGTACATATGTATAATGTAATTGTTCGTCGTCCGTGGAAATATACATAAGGTTTTCCAAATGGTTTTGAAAAATTTTAGACGGAGGAAAATGCAGACGATGTAAGGTTTGAAATGAATATTCTATGTACAGTCGACACCCAAGAAGGTGCCTTTAGCAATCAGGGTAGATGCATCTCGCTGCTCTAACCGCTGATCCATTCCCATCAGGGATCGATTCCATACCCGAATCGTTATATCTTTGCGTGCACGTCGATAATAAATGAGAATTGATTGCGTGCTATGCAATCAATTCTCGTTTCAGTTTATTACTAAAAGATAGTTTGTCGCCGACAAACTATCTATTATTGATTATGATTTTGACGGCAAAGACAATTTTCGAAAGATTCCTATGAGAAACATGAGGCACATGTGGGAGTTCGTAATTTTTCGCGTTTATACAGAAGGAGGTAGGAAGTAAGTAATAAAATTATAAAATTGCAATTTGCCAGCAAATTTGCTTTGTGATTATTCCGTTAATGGAAGTTGGTTGTTGTAGGGAGATAGAAAATGAAATTGAGCGCAAATACCCGCAACATAAATCAGATAATTGAACATATTATATGGAAAAAATTACTTTTCGGATTTGAAATGCGAGTTACAATCAATGTGCGGAATGAATCGTTTAAAAAACGTCCCAATCTTCGGACATAGCAATTGTCAAGTCCACCAGCTCCGAACTTAAACAATTTACGGCTAAAAATAAATATTTTCAACTTAATTGCTTTGCGTTGCTGTACGCGAAGTCGTTACTCTACTATTGATCTCGAAGATTATGAATGTGATTAACACGGGTTAAGTTTGATCGCACACCAGAGGTGCACGAGAATTATGCAACACGAGACGTGCAGTAAGACTGATTAGAGACGTGTTTTACAGCAATATTTGCGTACGCCACTCTGGCGGGGGATGCTTCCTGGGACACCTGAATTCGAAAGGGTAGGAACTGCGGAAATACATTAAGGGACAGAAAAGTCGCATGTTTAGTTGCTCCACTCGGGACAGTTGTGAAAACCAGAAAAATCTACTGTTTGTCGCTGTTCTCGTGTTAAATTCTGAAAGATCGACTCCGTCGACAGACTCATTAAATTCCCGAACGAACTGTGGTATATTTAGGCGTTATTAAAATAACAGTAAAAAAGAATTTTCTCCTAAACTTCAACGTATATTTGGGAAACTAACCTGAACACATGCAAATTCGTAGAGACTTCCTTTTCAAGTATTGACCCGAGGAATGTGCCCTTAAATTGGCGCCGCATGTTTAGGGAACGTCCTACGTACAAGGCGATTCAAGGCTCGAGGTGAAAAATTAAGGAATGCGCACAGTTTGATATTCTGGTTAAAACATGTAGAATGAAATTTTAGCTGACAGGCCTTCGTTTCCGAGTTATTACACTTCAAAGTGCCTGCACGTTACGATTTTTTACAATTTTAATAAAACAAGCCATGAGACAAGTCAGGAATGTCAGAAGTGATAAAGGAAAATTATTTCTGAGAAAGTTTTTTGTTGTTTGTTCCGTTAAATATGCAATTTTGTTCTCATTCGGCACAGCGAAACTTTTAAATGGGAGATAGCTCGGCGGGCGTGGTTAAGTGTTATGGCCCCCGAGATCGCCTGACTTGAATCCTTTGGATCATTGCGTATGGGGACATTTAAAACAATGGATTTGTGCAGTAGAAATTGATAATCACGAGCAACTCGTGTGGGGAATAACGAATGCAGGCAGATACATTCAAAACGGACAAAGTATACAATCAGCATATGATTCGCTTATTTTATGCCGCCAAGCCTGTATGGACGCCGATAGTGATATTTCGAACACTTGTTACAATCATTATTATTATTATGTTGTTTAATTATTAATAATAAAAAATTACAATTATGACTTTATTGTTGATGACCAATGATAACATACGGAAACTTCGAAGTGTAATAACCAGAAAATCAACGGCTTGACGGCAAAAAATTGATTTTAACCAGAACATCAAACCGCGCACGTTTCTTAATTTTGCACCTCAAGGTTTGAATCACCCTGTATTTGACCAGTTCACATCATACAACTTGTACATCAAAGTTCTATTACCCGTAATCACTTTAACACCATCTAAACACCATAATTATCACTAGTGGCACGATGTTTAGACTTTCGTTTCATTCATGACAATAACTCACCAGCACACACATTGAACTTCCGTTTATGGAGCCCTTTAGTTTTTCAATCTGACTACCTGCTCATTTTTGATATTAAAATGGTGCACTGACCACCATTGAACAGCCCCTTGGCTCATTTGTTGGATTTATTGAGTAGCACTGAGGGCTTCAAGCAAATAAATTGAGCTAACTGAGTGAAGTTGAGACGGCTCTCTTTTGTTATGTGATTCTTTGTATAGATTTTTTCCCCGCTTTATTACAGTTATAGGTAGCTACAGTATCAGCTTAATTGCCCGACTTTCTGATGGGTTTTAAAAGTTAATGGGGCCCATAAATTTACAACCAATCCGCCCCACGACCGCTTCGCGGCTCGAGGGTAGCTGTCAGGACTTCCGCCCTGTAAGTCAGGCACGGATATCGTTTACGCATTTTAATTACGAAATTCATTTTTCTTTCACCACAGCGGTTAAACTGCATAAAGTATGGGCTATGGAACCTTAGTAATTGTTTTAAAAATTCGAGATCGAACTGGTCAACGTCGATTTTGCTCGACGGGCGATGGGCCGGTCTTTTTCCAAAGGAAGCCAGACTTGTACCAGGTTTTTTTTTGGAAATTATGGGCTTTAAAAGAACAGAAAAAAACTGCGAGCACCGCCATACTCAAAATATAAATGTTTAAAAAAAAATTATGGAATTGTTATTCTCGAAACTGGAGAGTAGAACGTTTCCTAAACTGCACTTTCAGTATGAAGTCGGTTTCCATCTATCGTCAGTGGCGCAATCAGGCACGAGCCTGCCGATGATTTAGCTAAAAAAATCCAGAACGCCAGTGGATTTTTCAATACTTGAATTTTCTTCGGACGCTCCTATGATTTTACAACAGAAAAAGTCTTTTGATTTTTTTTTTGTCTAATACTAATCCATGTATTTAAGCGTTATTTAAGTAATTAAAAAAACGCTCAATTATACACAGGAAATGTATTCTGGTCTAGGTCGTCTACATTCGTCCGTTTTGAAGTTATTTGCGTTTAAAAGGTGCAATATATCTTGTTATGAATGTTTTTTTCATTTTTCCTTCACCTTCATTATCTTTAAGAGTTCCGGTAGATAATACGAGAAGCCATGAATACGTTTAACAATAATGGAGAAATTTTGATTAACGTCCAGAGACACTCAGGAAAGTGTATTTTAGGCGGCGGACACCTCTAACATTTGACTTGAAATTTGTTATTATCACTTTTCCCTATGATTGTTGCAGTTATCTACTGTCGTTTTGACTAGTTTTCCGTACTTTTTCATCTTTCCAAAAAAAAAGAAATATATATATATACAGGGTGGTCATTTAGTGCGGTCTCGGAAGATTACGGCTAAACAATTTAAAATTTTGAATTTCTTTTTTTTTGCGTTATATAGAACTCGATTATGGGCACATTCTAAAATTGTTTTCGTTTTATACAGGGTGTTCTAAATAAGTGAAAAATATCAAGTTATGTTTTTTTAAATAGGACACCCCATATATTAATATCGTTTCAGATTTCTTGAGAAAAATAAATGTAAGTTTCATTAAGGTTTACTTGTCCCAAATCTTAAGGATTTCGAAATAATTAAGTTTTGTTTAAAAAATCATGCAATTTTAAAAACTTTGCTTTGAAGGAAGTTTAAACTGCAGTAAATCGAAATTCATACCAAACCTCAGATATGAGACGTATTTTATGCCAGAATTATTAAAATTGAAATATCTCATACAGTGCGTCCAAAAGATAACATGAAAATTGCATTCTTTTTGAAAGGAAATAACTTGCTTAATTTAAATAGAACACCCCATATTTTATTACTCGAAATAAGAGATAAACATATGACTAATCAAAAATCGTTACACGTTCCTATACCTAAATGTACAGGTTCTCTTCGAAAAATAAGATTTATAAATAATGATTTAAATTACTTTAATAACGCTGTGAAACTATTGCCCTCTAGGAGCAACGTGAAAACGAGCTTAAAATTCGCAATTCTCACACCAAAAGACATAAAACTACCATTTTTCAGATTTAAAACATCAGAAATTTCTCGATTGTTGACGAATTTTAGAATAAAATTTGAAATTTGAACGAGCCGTCTCGTAAACCACCAACGTTGGTAGGAGCCACGCTGAGCTCGGCCACAACACTTCGGTGTCTAGTGTTTCGGTTTAGCGCTGGCCCGTTTTTGTCCACTCACACCGTATATGCTGATCGACTCTGTGATACTGAACGTTTCGGTTTTAGTCGTCGACATCGAGCACAATTGGGACTTGCTTCCTCTGGACCGTGACAAGACGGGAAGAAATAACGACCATTTTTTGCCACTTCTGGAACAGAGCATTTCGATAAATAACGGAAGATTGTTTAATCGCAGTGAATAAATAACGCTGTACCATATAACAAAAACACTGTTGCGTAGGCGCACCAGATTCAATGACTTACTTAGCCACCTGTAGGTTCCTACCGTTTCGCGATTGTTTCGCTCCTCGTCGTCGATTCTTCCCAGTTGGCGTCGCGATATCAAAGCAGTAACTGGAAACGCTTCGCGGCGCATCAAAAGTGCTTTGCCGGCTTCCGTCGCCGGCAGGACGCAAAGTTGAACTTTTTCGAAAAGTGCCCGTAAAAATAAATACCATTATGATTGGTGGCGATTAAGGGACAATTGAACAACTAAACTTTAATGAGCTAAGGTTGGTTAATAATAGCCGTTTTGTTGCTGTTGTTAGGTTCGATGTTAATGATCGTTTTGCAGGAAATGTGTAATTGCTTTTTAACTTCGTACAAAGGACGGCTAAATAGAATTACCGCGGAGGGAACGGTGTTTTAAACTTTAAATTACTTTTCTTCGCTCTAGCGTCTTCTGATGGAAGCCTCTTTAGTAGGCAAGATTATTGTTTTAGTCTTTCGAATGCAATTATGAATTCGCCAACTTTTCGACATCCAAGGGCTTAATGTAACACCGTGGGGAGCATCTTGGAAATTACCAAGCGGATATTCTAAATCGATGTTGACACACCAAACCATTGTAGCACGTAGGTACTTGCAATCATCGCTAGTCGACCTGTTTTTAAGTAAATAATATCGAGCTTGAAATGTGGTCGTCTATGAAAGCAAGTGAACGTAGTAAAGCACAACGAATCTTTTTTTTTTTTTTTTTTGAAGATTATTTATGTTAGTTAAAAAATCTTATGAGCGATCATTCATGAAATTCATTTCCAACGCATTTGTTTCGGCCCTCTTCAAAGTACTTGACTTTGACCTTTTAATATAGGCAAATATGAAAAACAACTACTTATTAATTATAAGTCTGCTAAATAATTACTGATTGTTAAGGATATCCCTTTATTATAAATTGTAACCGTTTCCGAACATCGTACAGTGTGTCCCCGTCAAACGAAGCAAATTCAGAATTTCAATTATAGGGCGTATATAGTCAAAAAATTGAGACACGCCAAGCTTAGATTTAAAAACGATATCCTGCACATCCCATGGTGTGCGAATATCATCCTCATCAATGGTCCTCGTTCCAGTCCTCTTGATACCTCCATTTTATATTGTACATGCCCTTCATTTTTTAATAGCATCCAAAGGTTTCTACGGTTTCAAAACTTCTATAGCAAAATTTTATTCTTAAAGATATGTTAATCGTTGGCAGTCGAGAGGGAAAACATCTTAGAAGTGGGGTAATATCAAAATCTCTTCTTACTTCCTATCAATTTATAAATTTTCGATCAGCAACTGTCGCCTGAAGGTGGAAGTTGTCGGATATAATGATACTCTTATGTCGCAGAATATCGTTTTGAAAGCTAAAACTGACCAGCTTCGTTTTTTTTTTTATCAACTATCGGTAACAAATCCAGAGATTTCTGTGGGGATTTCGGAAACTATAAGAGATAGAGAGTCACTCTGTTCACCACAGACGTGCACAGTGTGAAACCGATCTAAAGTGTGACTCGAAATAGGGAAAGTTGTTCTGCACATATTCAAAAAAATGCTGTAAGAAAGCCACAAAGTGCAGAAATCTAGAAAGTAAAACATAATTTGAATCAACTTTTGAGGACGTTTCATTGGTTATCAAGTAAAACAAATACTTCTTTATTTAACTTATTTTCATTTGAACGCCTCTACTGGCTAGATCTTTCTGTTTTTCACGACCTGATTTTCCTCATAATGACGTGAGCATGGAAAATAATGGATAGTTTACGGCTACGCGTACCGACGTATTGGGCCTAAAAAGCTCAAAATCAATTTTGGCAACGTAAGGACCGAAAAGCGTTGTTAAGGCTAAACGTAAAAATTTTTGAATACAGTAGATGGGTACCATGTATTGAGAGGCAACAGGCTGGAATATCTTCTAAACAAAGGGGAAAATGAGAATTAGAAAGCAAAAAAATTAAGATAAAGCAACATTTAGTTTAAACAATTAAACACCTAAACGATTGGCCAGCGGGAAAAAAGTTGGGGTGGAGGGGGGGCCCGCCCATAGACCCCCACGTTCCCACTCTGGTTTAAAATTTTTGCACAAATTGGGTAAAATTGTGCATTATTGCAAAATTTTATTGAAATTTGTCAAGAAACTCCGAAGTTATTCTTCTCTCTATGTCTCTTTTTTTAACAACTGCAACACTGTGTAGTTAGCATAGAGAGCCAAAGAGAGGCCGCATAACGAAGTCTAAGTATTTTCGTTGAAGGAATCTGTGCTTAAAGAATTGGTCTACTAGTTTGCAACACCCTATATATATATGTATTAAAATATGAGAACAGACGTATCTCTACAATACAAATTAACATCCGTAATTGGTACTCTTAACCTAATCAAGTGTTTTCAACCGTGCTCTATTCATCGGACTACAATTTTGACCGTTAAAACGTGAGTTTCTAGCAGGAATTTTAGTTTTGTGACTGTCGCAGTCATAACAGTTCAGGGATTCCCGTAAAACTTAATATTTTCATATACGAAACTGAGCTTTTCAACTTGCAACGCCGAAAACATTACAAAACTCTATTTGAAGACCATCGGCGAACTGCGGACTCAAAGAGAGCCTTTAACTTTCATTTTTACTACTAAAAAAATAGAGCTAACTGTGGTTTCACCCGGCCCGAATTCAAGATATCGGGGTCCCGAGCCAACCTCACCATTTGTCAGTTTTATGATGTCCCGAATGGATCGGGTCGGGTTTCGCCCTTGAGTCGGCCCGACTCCGCAGCCGGGCCAAATCCGGGGGCGAAATCAGTTATCTTATGCTTAAAATTTAATGCAATAAGGAAATAACATTACGTGTGGCTCCTCTTGTCCTGTGGACCCTTATATATGTCGAGTTATGCAAATGGGTCCACTCTGATAATGCATTATCCCTAAATGAATTTTCCGACGCGTAATCATGACAAATTGTTTGCATCGATGCTCTCATTGTAAAGTAGGCACTCTCCCATATGTGGAACGTTTCGCAGCCCTTGTCCGTTCAGCATCAGAGCCAAACCAACGTGCGAATGTGATAAATCTAAAATGAAATGCTTTTATGCCTTGCAGATTTGAAATAGGCACACGCGGAGACCTTCAGGGTTTTTCTTTTAAAGTTTTTTTTTTTTTTTTTAAATAATTTTTCGGACTGAAGTCGAGCGACTTTCGAAACGAATTGTTGTATCTAAGATATGGATGGAGCAGCGATCCGAAAAATACAGCAAATACAAATAGTGTAATCAGTACCTTCGCTAATTTTAACCACAATCACGCGGAAGTCTATGAACACATAATAAAATATATATTTTTTAATTAAGCAAGTGCTCTGAGATAAGGATTAGGTGGTATCTAATTGTTAACACAAAACGGTACCCTAATATTGAATAATCCAGAGACACATGCATAACATTTACATTGTTAAAGTAAACTGTGTTGAGTCGGTAAGTTTAGTAGTGAGTCTTTCAGCGGAAGATTTCTGTTGGCGAACCACACCCGTTATCACCAAAAACGTTTCGTTTTTCCATATGAATTTCCTCCTCACTCCCAACTCTGGTTTTGACGAATTCGCGGCGACCCCTGGGGGGGAATTTGAGAAGCTCTAATTTCGCGACGTGCGGGGCATTATTTGGGTGCGTGTCCAAGCTTCAAGGGACGATTCTTCGAGCGATTACAGGACGGAAAGTTTACAAAAATATAGGTCCGTCACCAACAGTAGCCGCAGACAACCGAACAACTAAACCAACAAAATACATAAAATATTTAGGAGTAACAATCGACTATCAAATGAAATTCACGAAATACGCACAGGAAATCAGGACGGAAGTTAAGAAAAGAACTAAACACTTCAGATTACTCGCGTACAAAGATAAGGGAATTAGCACGGAGACAGCCACCAAAATATATAAATCCATCTGCAGACCACCATCAGACTACGGGCACATGATAAGAGCGAACACCACAGAAAAAACAAAAAGACATATCCAGACGACAGAACAAATCGCACTCAGACTAATTACTAAGATACGTCACCCCGACAACCTCCCACATAACCCATCCAACCATTATACCAAAGCACCAACATGACAAGAATAACGGAAGGAATTCTGGACATGCAAACGAAATGGAAGGACAATCCTGACAATTGGGCAATAGTAACCCCACTGTGTCTGACAAGACAAACGAGACAGTCAAATCTCCAATTCCCCAATACAACCCTGATAGAGCACTACAGCCTGCAAATGTAAATAGTGCAACTGATTCAAAATATTTCTGTTCTTTCTTCTTTTCTCTCTTGGACAGTATGAAACACTAAGTTTAGTGATTTATATCATGGGCAGAAAGACCAATAACGGTCGATAGCCCTTTTCCTTTTGGAAATAAAGATTTTATATATATATATACAGAGTGAGTCGGGAGGATCGTGCCAAACTTCAGGAGCGTGTTGTACATGAAAAATAAATGTAAAAAAACTCAAATGTTGTTATCCGATTTTCGTTTGTTTACAAGTTGAGTGATGAGTAGTGACGCACTTGATGAGCTTCACCTGAGTTATCACTAGAATTTACATTTTCAACTTGATGGAGCGCCCATTCATAATGCGGTTAATGTGAGAAATTGGTTAAATGATAATTTTCCCAACCGCTGAATCGGACGAAATAGTCCTCTTGTTCGTTGGCCACCACGATCTCCGGATATCACACCCATGGATTTTTTCGTTTCGGGAACAATAAAAAATAAAGTTTATGCCGCAAGACCCCGGGCCCGAGAAGAGCTTTGTGCGCGTATTAGAGAGACTTGTCAGAGCTTAACTCCACGACAACTGAGTAAAGTACTGAGAAATAATCGTCGACGTATTGAAAAATGTATGCGAAAATTGGGGGGGTGGATTGAAAATATCAAAATTTAGTTAGTTATTGTTAAAACAAATTTTTTTGCCAATTTTAAAATTCGTTTACGTAAAAAACATGTTTTCTTGATTTTCTCGAAAATTCTGTACAGTAGAGAAATGAAAGTCGGAATAGGTAAGTTTTAGGTCATTCCATTTAAGAATCTGTTTCCGTTTTTATCCCAAAAAAGCCCTAATAGTATTTTCCGAAATTTGATAAAAATGCGCGCGATTGGTTATGATTATGGGTAAAGAGGGATCGTATCCATTAGACGAATGCGCATTTTGAATATCTAATTAATAAAAAAAAAACGTCAAAATCGATTAAGAAATAAAGGTTTTACGAAAGTGTTAAATCCATAACCCGGACACACTGTATATATATATATATATATATATATACAGGGTTCGCCATTACTCCGGCCTTGGTTCCTGGTGTCTTTGTATAAATATCAATATGAAATGTTTAGTACAGTACTTATTTATATTGGAAAGCTGCATGATTTAATAATACTTTTGTTTATACAGAGTGTTCCGTTTTCGCTGGGCAGCATAAAGTCATAATTTTTTAAATAGCAACCCATAATTTTTTTTATGCCATTTGATGAAACCTGAATTTAGAAGGAAAGTGCATTAAACATTTTTTAAATTGGTGGCGGCGTTGCCATATTAGAGAAATTTCTTTAAAAGTGCAGCGTCGGAAAAAAATGATCACAAAACTGGTGTTTTTTGAAATTACACAGTTATGGAGATATTTACAAAATTTCAATCAAATAGCAACAGGCATTATTATAATCAACATTTACAGTTTTACAGATATTGATAGAGTAAACCTTAGTTAAACTAAAGAATAATAAAAAACAACAAAATAAAAAATATATATATTAATTTAACAAGTGCTCGAAAATTCTTTGATGATCATTTCGATAGCGACAGATATTTGGGATATAGATAAATATAGGTTATATATATATGTATATATAGGTTCGATGACGTTTCGTTTTCATAATACGAGGCTGCACGTTTTTTTGTAAATCGTTCGTCGCCAGTCCTGCTGCGGTTACATAGCCTTTCCGCCTCGGAGTCAGTCCCCATTGCTTGCAGCGAACTTACGTGTACCGAAAACCTGGGACGCCCTGTATATTAGTCGAGTCCGACGTGCCGGCAGGGACCGGGTGATATGAATAACGCAAAAAGTGCACGACTGGGTCAGAATGCGAGGTTTAAGCCTGGCGGTGGATCAGTGAGTTTGAAAAGTTTATGGCTCCCAAATCTAAAATTAATTTATAGCATTTCCTTTAATTTCCCGTTTGAACTAAAATTTCAGTGAATGTTCTATAAATTTTCCACGGTCAAAAATAAATAGCATATCCACGTATATTGTATCTATAGTCAATTTCATTTACAACCAGTTGTAAATTAAAAATTTTCGTTTTTGCTAATCATATATGGAACCCATGCCGCAGCGCAATATATCATAACTTTTAGAATGTATTAGTTGTATTGGGTACGTTTTTGCCGGTACGGTGCAACCGGTTCTCCGTGCATTTGAAATCTTTACCAAGGCAATGAGTTTTAATATATTTTTTTTATCGGTATTCACAGACAAACGAGATAATTTCGTAGATATTGCAAGTTCAGCCGATTTAAGTCGCTATCAATTTTGCCGATCGGTTCTAGCGTTACTTAGCGGTTTCTGGACGTCGAAAATTTTAACATTAATTAAATTTGAAAGTAAACTTCGTCTAATTCAGCGAAAAGGTGTTCGCAAACCGAACGAAGGGAAGAAATATGCAGTTTAACTCCGGTACATTTTCCCCCGCGGGAAGCTCGAGAAAAAAGCCACTTCGATGACGAAACGTGCCGCACGTAAAGAAACGTTTCAAACAGGGCTTTAAAGAAGTTACCTCTTTTGTACTCTACAACTTGCTCTAACGCGGCATTTATCACTTCTCTCGTGTAAGTCCTCGCAAACATTTAGATGAAAACTCGAAATTTTCATTTTACTTCTGGCAATAATTCCGAATTTAAAACGGGCATTTTTGGCCCCGTCGGTTTAAACGCGCTACTGACACCACAGTTTTATCTCGTTCGCCTCCTAATAAAGGTGCAATAATGATATTTGATAATGGGATTTCCTTTAAGACTTGAACCGACTTGACTGATCTCCTGGTGATATTCCTGGTAACTGATTGCCACACTTATCGGATGCTTAGCGAGACCTCGATCGTTGCCTCCCGTGTTATCAGAGCTTTAAGTAAAACGTACGTAAAAATTATTCTAAGCAAATTGCCGTGGAAATTCCCCTCGAAAGCGGAATTCCGAGGGGATCAAAGTGTGTCGTTTTAATCCTAATGAAATTCGAATTAATTATTCTAACTTTCGATTTATAGATGCGGGAATTGTCCGTCGAAGCTTGTTCTTCAAATAGCTTAAATTGATGCTTTGCACAGCCCGAAATCCTGCTGCTTTTTCCAGCTTTCCCTCCTGCCAAATTACTCGTCTCAAGCTTGAAATCTTTTGTACAGCAAGCTAAAAAGATAACATAAAACAATGTTTACTTTTAATTTAAAGCGTTTCGGCAGTTAAATTTGAGAATTTCCAATAAAGCCCACTTGACTAAACATTTTAAGTATCCCGTTGCCATGTCGGTGAGCGTTTAGAAGAATTTTGAAATTATTTTTTTCTGCTTGTTTATTTTTCGGCTCCCCAAAAATAATTGTTTATAAAATCCTCGCATCTGCGCACTCTGCCAAAAGAACGGCCACGGACCCTCCTGCGTTGGCTCCAACTTCAACTGTCGATGCCGCACGTTTTTTTCCATCACTAATGACGATTATTTGGGCTAAAAATTATAGTAATTGTTATTAACAGAGCTAAATTTGCATATGATTATGCGCACATTAATTGACTGGACCGCAGAAGTGAAAACAAGTAATTCGATCTAAAAGCACACACTGCTGACCCATTTGATATTGACGATATCGTTTTCAATGATTTTAACCAATAGGGAGGCTACGGCGAATCGATCAATGGGTTCATTAAATTGATGACAAATCGCATTTGGCCATCTGTAACACGGCGAGTGATTTAAGTAGCTGAAGGGTGTTTTTGAATTTTGAAATAAACGAACGAGGAAGTGCAGGCTCGGCTCCTTAACCGTAACTCAAATTTGATAATTCCGCTCCGATCGAATCTCAGAAAATTCGAGGATAGAGATATCGACCTTCAATCGATACATCAACCGCATATGCGATTGACTTGGGGCGTTCCGGAATGTTACTGGTTCCAGTAATGCTGGATTAAGCGGAGCATGGTCACCCGAACCGAAAGGAAAAAAGCGTATCGATTCCTCGAGTCATGCGAGCCCTTCTGGCCCTCATCCTAAAACCTCCAGGCTTTAAAAAGATGTTGGAAACAAAGCAATGATGGTGATCCCGAATTATGGACACGCAAACATGGACCAAGCCGATTTTATGTAAATATGTCGGTGCATTGCGCGGGGCCATTCTCTCCTGCGGGTCTGTACTGAGGTAAAGTGCTCGAAGCTGTCTTAGGAGGTTATTTTAAAGAACGGCTTTCACGATAACAATAAGCATTTACGAGGAACAGATCCTCTAGATAAAGCAAATACTGACTCACTTTTAACCATTTTTAGTATAGAAAGCTTCAGGACTCCCGGTATGGGAAACAATGCACGAGGGTTTGCTGCATGAGACTTGGAAAGTTGTCCCAGCAGTAGCTTAAGACGCGAAGACGTACGTACATACGGGGTCCTGCAATGGTGCGGCAGACTTCGTCAACTTCCATGCCAACAAAGTTGATTTTTTCCCTCCAGGATTACACATAAATTTATACTTACGTGCTGTAATTATTTACTACGTGATTATAATTAAAAAAAAAATTGGCGAAAGAACGAATTTGCATATCGTCGCACTTTTTGAGGCCACTCTGTGCATGACAAAATAACTTTTGAAAATACGTCTGTACGTGCCGCATTATTCTGCAGAAGGAAAACGTGTTTCACTTCGTCGGCATAGAAGTTAAGGAGGTCCGGCGCACTGTGGCAGGACCCTGTATAAGTAGTTCACTACCAGAATAGAGATTGCTTTACCAACGAGGGCTAGGCGGTGATTTCAGAGAATCTTATGTAATTTTAGAGAGATGTCGGAATTGGAAGATGGTGAGGCATCTAGCCATAGGTCGGAGTGCTGGCGCTGATTTGCAATTCGGGGTGGTGCAGTGTCATCTCTACCTTCCGATAACGGTCCTAAACTCATTAAGTTGATATCATTGTTTCGCAAATCCCCAGCGAAATATGGGTTATCAATTCAATATATCTGTTTAAAATCCCCCCCCCCCAAATTTATTTATTTATTTATTTATTTATATATTTATTTATTTAATCATTCACGTTACATATTATGAATTAAAAATTTGCAATGCGGACGCAAACATTGATATAGTTAAAAGTATATTTAAAGTTTCATTGAAAGTATCAGTTTTCGTGCACATTTCGAATCGAAACGCTTAAGGTTTCTATTTTTATTGATAGAGACAGAATCTCGGTCTATTGCTTTTGCAATCTGTGCATGTCTTTGCCTTTGTGTGTGAGCAAAGTCTTGTAAACATTCATTTTATATACAGCGTGTAAATGAAATGGGGGGACATGTTTTAAGGGTCGATTCTACATTTGAAATTTTGAAAAAAAGTTGGTACAAACACGGGTCGGTAAAAGTCTCCGAAGAGAGCTACGACTCCCAAAGGACGCTTTATGACTGTTAATTTACGTAGTTTTGCTTTTTTTCCCTTTTATTATTAATTTTTTTTTAAATTAATTTTCAACTTGATTTTTTTTACCTTTGCTTTCGTTTCATAACATCTATAAAAGAAAAATAAGTGTTGTTTTCCTAGACAATTTAACTACCCAATTTTAGCTTCTCACCCTGCAATGTTCCCTTTACAGCGACATATCTCTTAAACGGTTCGTTCTGTACTGCAATTTATCAAGAGTAATTCCGATGTCAAATTGTCGTAAAAGTTAAAGGACACAGAAATATGTTAAGTAAATGTAGCCGCTCCCCGGTTCCGTACGCCATTCTGCATTACTTGAGGGCCACTGTCGCAAGGCCGTAGTCCCCCTCACAAGGCTTGCGGGCCCATATTTATGCCAAAATTCAGCCCTTAAAAGTATGCCCCCTTATTTCGTTTAAACCCTGCACATTTATATTTGTGTACGTGGAATTTTGGGAAGTTACAGTCACGAACTACCAGGTCTACCGGTATGCAATGACCGCTATTTTGTGAAAATAAAACACCAATTTCAACGAGAAAAAAAATTATTCAAAATATTGACCGTTGCTTTCAGCACATTTTGACCACCTTTCTGGCAATTTATGGACACCAATAGAAGTGTGCCTCTTTGGCATCAAACCACTTAGACACTTCTTCGTAGGCATCGAAGTGCTGCTCAGCCAATGCGTGTCCCATCGATGAAAACACATGCTAGTCCGAAGGAGCCAAGTCTGGTGAATACGGCGGATGGGGCAGCAACTCCTAGCCGAATGTTTCGATGGTATCCTGAACCGGTGTTGCTTCGTGTGCAGGTGCGTTGTCATGGAGCAAAATTACCTCCCCGTGTCTTCTGGCCCGTTCTGATCGTTTTTCGATCAATGCACTGTTTAAATTAATCAATTGTTGTCGTTAGCTATCAGTTTTGACGGTTTCGCCAGATTTCAAATGGTCGCGGTGCACCACACCGTTCTGATCCCACCAAACGCACAGCGTTGCCTTTTTGCCGAATCGATCAGGTTTCGCAGTCGATGTTGATGGTTGTCCCGAATCGACCCGTGATTTTTTCCGTTTAGGATTTTGAAAATAAATAAATTTTTCATCTCCAGTAACAATTCGATGCAAAACTGATTTTCTTTCGCGCCTTTGAAGCAAAATTTCACGGGTGTTTTTCGGTTCTCCATCTGTCTTCCATTCGATTCGTGCGGCACCCATTTTCCACACTTCTGGACCTTTCCCGTAGCTTTTGAACGATCAGAAATCGTTCGTTGTGCAACATTTAACATTTCTGCCATTTGCTTTTGACTTAAAGCGTCATCTTCGTCCAATATCAATTGCAGTTCGGCGTCTTCGAACTTTTTTGGTGGTCTGGCACGTTCTTCGTTTTGCGCATCAAAATTGTTATTTCTGAACCGTTGAAGCCATCTTTTGCATGTTGCTTCTGGTAAAGCATGACCATCACATGCCTCGACGAGCATTCGATGCGACTCTGCAGCACTTCTCTTCAAATGAAAGCAAAAAATTAACGCTCTCCGCAAATCATCGTTTTGTTGTACAAAATTCGACATTTTTGGCACAATGAAATAATTTATTGTTATTTGTTCGAGGACTTGATTCGTAGTAAATATGTTTGTTGGTTTGCACACGAACCAAGCAAACAAAAACAAGGGTTTGTTTACAACGAATGCCCTGTATATCGAGACATTTATATCCTGACGCTCTCTTCATACCGGTATACCGGGTGTGTTTAAATGTATTAAGAGATTCAGTTAACGATGGCTTTTTGAGACATCGTTGCAACCTACTAATAAAAATGATGTGCCTCCTAAATAAAAGCAATTACGTCAGCATATTATTTACCATTACAGAGTAATAAAAAAGCAATTAGTTCGGTGGTAATGAAATTACGTGCGGGGACATCTGAAGTAATCAAGTGGCTAACTTTCTTATCGGTAATTTTAGTTGGTATTTACAGCCATTACCAGCCTTAGCAAGGACTTCGGCAAGGTATAAGCACATAAGAAAGTCCTCAAGGTGTTCTGCACAAACTCTTGTCTCGATGCACAGCTCTAAGCTTATTATTAGACACTGGTATCAGTCTCCAAGAAACTGTTCAAATTTGCATTCCGAAGGTTGGCCCAAATTTGCATATATATTTCCTCTAATACAGGACCTTTTGAAAGCTTAATGCGAAATAAGTATACCGGCATTGGTCAGATTTATGGAAATTCAAAGGTATCCCTCTCTTGTAGTGAACCTTTCATATAAGGAGGTTAGGATTCCGTTATTTTTGTCTATATACAGGGTGAGTCGGGAGGATCGTGCCAAACTTCAGGAGCGTGTTGTACATGGAAAATAAATGTAAAAATACTCAAATGTTGTCATCCGATTTTCGTTTGTTTACAAGTTATAGCGTAAATAAAACGTTGGATTGGTCGTGGTGGCCCTATTAGTTGGCCTCCAAGGTCTCCAGACCTAACACCACTAGACTATTGTTTTTGGGGTCGGTTTAAAACTGAAGTGTACAGAGTAAAAGTGGACACGCGAGATGCGCTAATTCAACGCGTTAGAAATGCCGCAGCTGCCATTAAAGAAAGACATGGAACAATCAGGAGCGCAACGAATGCTCTTCATAGACGAAGCCGAAAATGTTTAGAAGTTAATGGCGATATTTTTGAACATTTACTATGATGTCCAAATTTATGGAATTTCTTATGAAATTTATAATTTTTTTTTAATTTTATGTTTTAATTTTATTTACGCTATAACTTGTAAACAAACGAAAATCGGATAAGAAAATTTGAGTTTTTTTACATTTATTTTTCATGTACAACACGCTCCTGAAGTTTGGCACGATCCTCCCGACTCACCCTGTATATTTCGGATTTTTCGTCCTCCGTTATTTTACCTACATCTAGAGCTCGCTCTGTTCTCTACGAACCTCGGCGGCGGACCTAAGGATAATTCGTGCTCAGTATGATGGGAAATTGACGTAGGGCTGCTTCCATTGCTCAACGCGTGGTACTCGCCTCCGGAGAGATGGGGCAATTTCATTCGTAGAGGCTCAAAAAAAGCGCCAAAGAGCACAATGAAGCACGAAATTGCATCGATTTATCTCGGAATTTTTCGAAAGCGGTAGTAAAAAACCGTCCTCAGGAACCCACTTTCGTACCCTGTATATCGAAGACCAAGCGCCTTTTGACACACAGGATGTTTCGGATTAATATATTATAAATTTATGGCGTGATTCTGTGAGGGATTTGGTTGGAAGGTTGATAAGAATCTTTAATGCAGGTCCGGACTTAAAAAAAAATATATATATGGCAAATTTTAACACCCTGTGTTTCAGACAGAAAGCGAAAGCGGATCCATGTTCATATAAACTTTTTTTCTCAAAATCGCTCGTAGAATCACCCCTTAAATTTATGACATACTGCTCTGAAGCACCCTGCGCGTTTATATGAAGTTTTTGTCACATTTTGAGACCTACAACGTGTGGATGAATTTATGGCACTACGTTCAGAGACACTTGGTACATTAAGTCATTGGCGTATCGCGATCTTAAAACATCCAGTATCTTCGATTTTTCATGAAAAATGATTTTGGCGGAATTTGATTTTCTTGGTCGTGGGTATTTCTGATTCTTTCTTGGAAATGGTGTTCCATGCGATTGGCTTTAGGCATTTTTCAGCATTCTCTCGAGCCCTATCTCATAATAAGCACCTTCGGCGCTAATAAATCAGATGTTTGCGAATTCCTCAAATAAATGGTTTGCAAATGCGAATGCTATCACATCTGTTATCACTCAAAATGTACGTAGCAAAGGCATAGAAAAAATAACTCGCATTTAACGTTCGCTGCTATCTCGGCTGTTTTCACCTATAATTACCAATTTTCCTCCGCTCTGAAATTTTCCATTTCCACCGGCAATTTCAGACTTATCCCTTTGCTCACTTTCTATATTTCATTTAAAAGTATTAAAAATATGACCCAAAAAAACTTTTCCTGGATGAAATTTGTACGGCTCGCCTGCCCACTCTGCGAGTGAAATATCTCGCTGTATAGTATAAAACTGAAATATGCCACTTGAAGTCAGTTCCATAAATAAGAGGAAATGGAAATGGGCGTCTTTTGAGAATTTTCAAGTCTTTTCATTAGGACGCATATTCGTAAAGGTAAGTGGCATTTCTCAGTGGCTTATTACCCGTTTTTCTACAGCTCGCCAAATTAATTGTCGCTGGTTGCACGCTTTCAACCCGGCTTCCATTCTGTTTTTAATTAGTCGTGATACGCAAAATTTCCATTCCTCAAGCAGCACCCAAGCAAAGAACCGCGAAAAGTGGATCCCCATTTGTCGCATTTGAATAGTGTTAAATAATGCAAAATTGCAGGGGCTCTATCCGAAATAAGTTGCCGGATAAAAGGTTTTTACCGGAGATTTTGCACTTTCCAACACTTAATACCCATATTGTATCGATCGTGGCAACTCATGCATGAATGAGTAAAGCGCCGCATTTAGAATTGTTAGGAGAATCTCAAAATATCCTCGGGGCATTATTTCGCTCTGGCACACATTGGTAAAGAGGTTGTGGCAGTATATGGCTGAAAACGTGGTTAAGTAAACAGATATTTCCAACGGAATCGGGAATGAAATTATCCGCAAATCTATTTACTTAGTGCAGATATTTTTTCGTTCATCCTCTACGCGGATCTTCAGCTGCACGAAGGAATTCGCGAAATGAAGTAGACGAAAGTATGCCAAATAACACAAACAATAATCATTAAAATGAAGGAGGTTTATTTCGAAACTGTGCACAGAAATTGAAGCAAATAACCTCGACAAAAACGTCCGTGTGGATCGTCCATCGGTTCGTAAAATCCCACTTTCCCGGAAAAGTCTGACGACACGAAGCATAATGAATTTTTTTTGGCTCGGAAAAATTTGCGAGTCGGTAGTTCGCTCTGAAAAATGAAGAAAAATGCCACAAGGAAAAAAACATCGAATGACATTTGCACGGGAGCCCCCCTATGCGACGCCCCTGGCTCAAATCTGCGGTTATTAACACGAAAAAGTTTCCCCGTTCCAACTTATTACGGTATGCTGACTTTAATAATTTTAGCGTAAACCGCTTCGAAAATGCTGCTAAAAAACATCTTTAGGGTTCAGCGAGGGGTTCTAGCCCCATTAGGGAGCAGTTTCTTGGGACATCTTCGTTAGAACTTTTTCATTATTTCGATCTCCGCAATCGCCTCCCAAAACATTCGAACGGCGTTTCGGGACACCCTGTGTAAAACGTAACCGAGGAAATTTGCTTCCGACGAAGTTTTTCGTGGGTTTAAGCAAATCAGCAATGTTACGTAACCAATCGAGTAAAGTGGAAGACTTTAAGGTCTCGATATTGAATAATGCGATACCTTAATGGGTTATCCACGAAACATTATTAAACGGATTTGCTAAATATTTACCGATACATTATCTTCATTCTTTTATTGACACAACTCCGATAGTAGAATATTGGCGATGACTGTATCCGAGTAGCTACACTATAGACTATGACTATCCGTTCGGTAAGTCCTAGATTCACGTTCAAATTTTAACTAGAGTAAGTAAAACGATTCCATTGGCCTCAAACGTGCTTGAAATAAGCTGATAGATATTACAGTCGGTGCAGAAAGTATTCGTACAACAGATAATATTTTATAAATAGATAAATTTCAATGATTTTAATGTTAATTTACTTTGCCAAATTGATCATACACATTGTTTCACATTATTATATTACGACATCAAGAAAAAAAAAAACATAAACAAGAGTATTTCTAAGAAAATTACACCAAGAACAAAAAATCGACCGGAATAGACTCGCATAAAGTATTCGTACATAGCATGTAGTTGCATCTTCACCGTGACTTAACACATACACATTTTAAATTTAGTAAAATTGAAAAAGTTGAATATTAAAGGTAATAAAATAATTTTTTTTACAATGGTACATAACATTTTGAAAGCTTCTTAGGATCATGGGACGTAAAAGTAATGAAACATCGGAAGAAGTGCGACAGTTGATTGTTAAAATTACATAATAAATGCAAATCTTTAGCGGAAATTGGTAGAATAGTAAATAGGCCAAGATCTACTATACAAACGATTATACACAAATATTGTGAGCGCAAAACTTCCAAGAATAAACCTCGTGTTGGACGTCCAAAAAAATTAACTGAACATCTAAGACGCATTATTGCGAGGAAAGTTAAAGAGAATCCTCGAATAAGTGCGGAAAAAATTGCTACAGAACTAAAGACATACAACAATACACTTGTTTCTGCTAGTACTGTGAGGAATTGTTTAAAAAAACAAGGCTATCAAGGCAGAGTTGCTCGTAAAAAATATTTTATTAATGAGATCAATAGTAAGAAGCGATTAGAATTCGCTAGAAGACATCTTACCACCCCACTATCTTACTGAAATCGAGTCATATTTACTGATGAAAGTAAATTTGAAGTTTTTGGCAACAAACGGCATTTTAAGGTATGAAGAAAAAAAGGAACTGCGTTTAATAAAGAAAATTTACAACCGACAGTGAAGTATGGTGGAGGATCTGTTTTGGTTTGGGGCTGTATGAACGCTTCAGGAGTAGGATCACTTCATTTTATTGATGGTATTATGAACCAAATGGTATATATTCACATTTTAAAAACCCACCTTCTACAAAGTGCAACAAAAATGGGAATTAAGGATAACTATATCTTTAGCCAAGACAATGATCCTAAGCACACTGTTATAAATACCAGGCTCTGGATCCTTTATAACACCCCAAAATATTTGAAAACTCCTCCTCAGTCGCCAGATATTAATTCCATCGAACATTTTTGGAGTTACTTGGAAAAAAAAATTAGAAACCACCCAATCCAATCAAGGGAGGGATTAAAAGTTGCACTTTTAGAAGAGTGGAACAAAATTCCGGAAAATTTTACAAGAAATTTAGTTAATTCTATGCCCAGAAGGTTAGAGGCAATTATAAAGTCAAGAGGTTATCCTACAAAATACTAAAACTGTTATTAGAGTCGTATTTGTTACTTTAAATTTTGTTTTTGACATGTGTACGAATACTTATTGCGTCTGAATTCGTGATTATTTTGTAGTTTCCTATATTTATTTAAATAATAAAATTATTAAACTTACTTTTTCTTTTAAAAATATTTGTGAATAATATAAATGAACCTCTATATGTTTCTTTTTGTCTTGTAAAGATGTCCTTTATAGCATAAAATCGATCGTTTTTATAATTTTGCGTTCTGTACGAATACTTTCTGCACCGACTGTATATGAAAATTATCGCACACTTCAATGTCCTGAACCCGCGTCGGTTTATCTTTGTTACCTTGTTGACATAGAATTTCATTAAGGTCTGCGTCATCAACATAATGCAGGTAACCATTACAAATCCCTTGCAGAGTTGATTGTTCGTCCTGATGCTCCGTCATCAGATAAATAGCCCTGTTCCTAAGCCATAGCTTGGATTAGTTTCATTGTGTGCACAGTATTAAACTAATGCATACCTGTCTCCATTTGAAAAAGCGTCAAACTATGGATTTTTTACCGACTTCTCGTTCACCTCTAAATTTCACTGGTTTAATTACGTTCCTGTTCCCATAGAGATTAAAAATTGTTTAATTTTTCATCAGACACCTAATCTTCATTCCGATAACAGTTTACGGAGTAAATTTCTGCAAGCAGTTATATAGCACGAATTGTTTAATTTAAAATCGAAGCTTTGTCTCATATTTTCCATGCTGGCTATGAACCAAATCGTGCGACGACGTTCGCTGAGGTATTTAGTTGCGAAGAGCAGTGGCAGGAGCCTCCGTGGAACCGTGCTAGAAACTGATCGATGTCATAGAACCGGACGATGATTTTCCGTTAAAAACTGCAAGGACACTCTCGCCGACGTAAAATGGGCTTCTGACTCGGTTTTTATGAGTGCGTGTCGGAAGCGAACCCAGTGGAACCCAGAGCCCTAGGACGATCGTCGTAAGCAAACGATTTTAGATGGCATGAAAATAGTCGCAAGGGGCTAAATCAGGCGATCGCGCCGGCCAGAGCAAGTCACCGCCCGAGGAGGTGGCTCGTCGTCCTGGGAAGTGCTGCCAGAAAACGGCAATTGACAAGTGTGCTGCGTGTAACGTGCCACCGTCCTTCTGGAACCACAATTTCCCACGTCCGTCTCGTTGAGCGTCGGCAGGACGAACTCGCGGAATTATGTGGAAGTCACGGTCAGAAGTCACGGACGCTGCCCGTTCGCATTCTCCCAAAAACCCACGCGATGGGAGGCCTGAACTGGAAGACGTTCAGAAACACGCCGACATCCAGGTCTACTGTTGGAACGCCTCACGTTACGAAAGTGTTATTATTCTCCTCGCTTCTAGCGCTTCACTATAAATTCATGCACGATGACAATAAATATCGAATTATCGGTTGAAATAAATAACAAGATCCCAAGAGAAATGGCAACGAATCGATAAAAAGTTCAAAATTAAATTCTGTTTGCCTCTGCAACACGGGGCAATTTTCTTGTGCAAACAAGATGTGCACGTTTTTTCAGATAAAGTTTTCCAAATGATTGCCGAAGGGACCCAGCAGTGTAGAGGTATTTGTGCTGGAGATACGACGTTAGTTTGGCAGCTTTAGGGTTTTTTTGTAACCAGGTAAAAGGCAGCCTGCTCCTATTTGTGAAATTGGAAGATTTGAGACGGCTACATAAAAGAGAAAGTAAACTTAAATTTCCGTTTTACTAGAGTTCCCAGGGATAGAGCGAATTTAAATGTGATCATGAATTTTGAACGAAGTGGATGCAGCTTCCACTACAAGGTGCCCCAAAAGTCCACTCGACGAATTTGAAGAAGTGGCGGGGGCATCGGCGCAAACTTTTCCCTTTAACGAACGTGTGTGCGCAAGAACGGCGTTAGAGCTGCCGAGAAAATAACAAATTACTTTTAAATAATTTATAAATATTATTTTTAAACGACTAAATTAATTATTGATTTAGTTAGACGTTTTTCTGCTTCGGCCGATTTGTTTTTGTCCTCGGAACATTTCTTTGCAACAATCAGACACACCAAAAATTCGAATTCCAGCACCGTAGCAGGTATTATTACTAAACCACGATTATTCGTTTGGAATAGCAACAGCCATTTTATTCATTTTTAAAACAAAACATGTATCGAAACTGGGCGTGAATTTTTTAATTTGAAGAATTTACCGATAGCGGAGAAGGGCCCGCAGCCTGGCCTGCGCATTCTCCTGATCTGAACACCCTAGATCGTTTCCATCGCGTTTATCTCCGATCTCTGGCCTACGGAACTCCCATTCGCAACGAGGAAGGTCTCTTAGCGAGAATAATGACCAGTTGGGTACATCGACGAGCTCTTCCCGGAATGTTCCGTAGGGTCCGCGTGTCACAGTGCGATCTTTGTGCTGCAGCAAATGGTTAACGCTTGGAACAATTACTATGAGCCATCGTTTATTTATCGATAAAACATCTAGCACTAACAAACACTGATTGTGCCGATCGGAACCATATCGTCTAGTTTCCTGTTCAAACGGCCTATTGGCTGGCACGCGTTTATTTAAGAAAAAGTTTGTATTGATGCCTCTCACCGGCCCTTAAAGCGTATCGGTACGTATGGGACGCTCTGTACGTGGGGTGATCGGCCACCCTTCAAACGTCACAGATGGAAGGAATGTGCGTTGATTGGCACCGGTCTGACGTGGAGCCCTTTCGTAGGGCTCACTTTTCGGATTTTGGTATCAAAACCACTTATGGAATATGCAAATCCTGCGATAAAAATAGCTGGAGTAATTCCCGGACTTATCCCCGTTTAATCAATCGATCGGAAGGCTTCCTGAGTGGTAATCAATTAAGTTAGTTCGAATTGTAATGAAATTTCTTCTTTTCACAAGCAGGTAATCACTCTCCTGGATTCCAATAATTTCTCTCCTAGCTGGATGTTGTATTTGATCGCAGATATACTTAAAATAATGCTGATTTCTAATTAACTTTTACAACCCTGTGTAAGAAACTATAATGGAAAAAATTCTAAAAATAGCGATAGATATTTCCTGCCTATACGTACATACACGCGTATACAAATTCAAGGTACATACTTAAATTTAGTTGTGCTGTTTGGATAATATGTTCATATGCACACATGATAATAAATTCATGCTTACACAGCTTACATTGTTGACTTAGCTAGGAAGGTGTATTAATTATTCTTTATTTCATTAATTATCGCACAGATACTACGGTTGGTACTGATTCCCTTTCGTTTTGGTTATATGTATTTAGATTACTCATCTACGCATCGATTTGGAAGTGTGTTCGTATAATATACAGGATGTAATAAAACCTGCGGCAAAATTCCAAGAAGCAGACCTTCGAATAATTCAACGTTAAAAGTTCACATTAACAGGTGTGCACAACGGCTGAGTCTTCGAGATAATTCTATTCCCACAAATTAATTTTTTGCCGCATTGGTAATGCCCAAGCCCATAGCGCCCCTTTTTGCTCGAGCAGGTAATCTGCAGGCGTATGTTTATTTAAGAAAAAAGTTTGCACCGACGTGCCCCACCGCCCCTTAAGGTCGGTCGGTACATTTTTGGGCCATCCGACACATCTCCGCAATTGACACTTTCGCGAAATCGCTAATAAACCCATATGGAGGTGCGAAGGGACGTCCGATGGACACCCTGTGTTTTCGGTAGATAACGGGACACTTCGGAGAAAATTGTGCATGCCGGGGATGTGTTCGAAATTTTGGTGATATTCGCACAAAATCGTGGCATTGGTAGCTTCCACAAGACAACACGCGACCCAGGAAGGCCTGCCACGTCCGATGGATTGGAATTGAGAATTCACGGTAATAAAATTATGTGGAAAAAGCTCGCCGCTGTGGGCCCACGTAAATACGGAGTTTTTCTCTCAAAACCTTCCCAAGTGTGTCTTAACGTTTATCCGAATACCTAGTTAACACCCTGTAGAATAAAGTGTTAGTTTCGTACGTGAACCTCTCAATTATTATTAGACGACCTGTGTTTTTAACCATCAAGTGATAATTACTGTAATTATGTACAATTCAGTAGTCACGCTATAAAATATATGATAAGCATTACCAGATATATCAATTAGGATTACTACCTACACACTCATTCGAACACGAATCTCCAATTCCAAGACTCCCCAATTGGCAAGTAAAACGTGGAGAAATTCTACTCCTCAAATCATAAATCATAAAACACCTAAGAACGAACGAATAATTAATTAGAGAGCATTTCAATATGATCTTTGCTTAGACGTATTTCCATTATGATTTCACTAATTTTAGGTAACGTGTTCAACATGTGTAGGCAATATGTACCTACGTATATTTGCTGTCATGCACTTGTTAAGTTGGAGATGTCTTAGTTCATCCGACATCAAAGCGGAGTTATATTCCGTTCGGGGGAATCTGGTCCTCCGTTAACAACTGTAAAATACCGGATGGCGGAGTTTAAACTCGGTCGCGTGAGCTGCCAACACCAACTCCGCAGTGATCGACCCGATGACACTCCAGATCTGACCGCTCCAGATATTGTGGAGACCATCAGCGAAATCGTTCCGAAAGGGGAACGTTTCGAAAAGTATTGTACATCGCAATTTGAACGAAGTGGTTGATACGAGAAAGCAGTGCGTGAGATGGGCGTAGCGATTTCTAACAACTGAACAAAAACAGCGTAACGAGAACGTTTCAGGGGAGGATTCGACGATATATCGCAGCAATAGAGCTGGGTTTTTGCATCAATTCATAACCGGGGATGAAACGTGAGTCCATCATGAGACGAAAGAGCAGCCGTAACAACGAATTCGAAGGGGAGAATGGGCCCCAAAGAAGGCGCACACCGTTCCATCTGCAGGAGCGGCGAAGGCGTCAGTTTTTCGAGAGGCGCGAGGGATAATTTTGATTGACTATCTTCCTAAAGGAAAAACAATAAACGAAAAATATTACGTGAATTTGTTACAGCCTTTGAGAGGGCAAATTAGGAAAAAGCGACCGCACATGGTGACGCAGCAAGTCTTATTTCATCGAGAGAACGCACCGGGCCGGACTTCCGCCGTCGCGATGACCCAATCAATCGGCTTGGTTTCGGGCCTTTTCCTCGCCCACCGTATTTGCCAGATTTAGCCCCCTCGGACTATTTTTAATTTCCAAACTTGAAAAAAGATTTACCGACAACGAAGAGGTGGAGTGGGAGGTTGCTTCCTATTTCGAAACCTTTGAAGTTTTTTACTACGAACGAGACGTAAGAGCCGTAAAACATCGCTGGAAAAAGTGTGTCAATCTCAAAGGAGACTGTATGGAGAAGTAATGTGATATTTCTCAACCTTTCCCCTTCAAGCGTTAGGGCGGGTACTTCTTGGACTATCCTCGTACGACACGCACGAAACAGAACTAATGCGATGGTATCGTATGTTAAACCTTACGGCTAGTCGTAATGCACAGGATATTCATAACTACTTGTAATTTACAGAAATGATGGAATAGAATGCGATAATTGATATTTCTGAGAATATGTTCTAATTGACGAGGACTGGACATGGAATATAAAACGTTAACCTCGATTGTTTGCTTTCATTGCGAAACGATCCGAAATTAGATGAACAATTTCACAGAAATTTATTTATTCAAATCGCCATCATGCGGGCTCATTTTGGCATTGAAATACTTTTCCTATCCCTAGAAACTTGTGCGGATGCCGCTTTGTAAACTGTAGACGAATGAAAATTAACATCAAACGGTTAAATATATGTACCAAGGCTATGTTCATGCATTAATGTATAGGGGGAGGGGGGGAACAATTTTATGAAAGACGAGGCTAGTTTCCGAAGTCGACCTTCACCTTTGTTACGATAATTGCTTTCAACGATCACTGTTTACAGAATTAAATGGTTCATCATGGGGAATTCTACACAAATTACTGAGGTGCGAGTTCTTCCCTAGAAGAACCGACTGCTCAGAATCCGGCAATAAAAATTTCCCGATGTTTGCTACCTGAAACGTTCCGAGAAGCAATTATAAATGGTGTTCTTCAGAGGGATCCTTCTCGGCACTATACAAAGTGTTCGCTTAAAAATTTATCGTCCCAGTAAGTTCAGAAGCAGGAGGCGCCGAAATGCGGTTTCTTGAAGTCTCAGCGGCTGCAAGGGGGATCATTTGCGGCAGCAGCAGTGTTAACCTTAGGCGCGCCTCTGTCTCCGTCACCAAAATTTCATAGTGGAAAATCGCAATCTGCCTCGATGTACACGCCATAGTAAAGGACGTTTAAAATTCGCTATTTAGATATAAATAATTCTAAAACTGATAATAAATGCAAAATCGAAAAAAAAACAATTCTTTAACAGAATAAACAAATTTGCCAGAACTCAGTTTGATTCGAACATTACTGTGTGGTAACTGACAAATAATTTACTGCTATTATTAAAGTACTAGTTAACTAAAAATAATTTATTCCATTGAAAAAAAATGTATTAATTTATAGAGCGAATAATGGATTTTCTATGCAAACTGTGGCGGATTCAACGGGAAAAATCCCGACAAACATGTTTCGCATGTTCATGTCTTTCGACTATTGGGAAAAATTTTAACGACCGGATCTGCAGCAAACATAAAACCGAACAATCACAGGGTGTTAGACGAAGCTGCTCCGATCGAAGTGCTGGGACGCCGCACCCGAGATCACTATATCACTAAGGAGTATGTCCAAGGAAACCGTAACTTCATTAGGCTCAGTGCGCGAAATGATAAAAAGTCGGAAGCTGGGGAGGGATCGACAAC
This sequence comes from Euwallacea fornicatus, assembly GCF_040115645.1. Lineage (NCBI taxonomy): Eukaryota > Metazoa > Arthropoda > Insecta > Coleoptera > Curculionidae > Euwallacea > Euwallacea fornicatus. Next base: position 399,841 of record NC_089556.1, read on the forward strand.
AGAGGTGCAATGGAATGGTCGACAAGATCTCCTGACTTAATAATACAAAATGATAACATGCAGAAACTTCGAAATACAGTAACTCGGAAACAAAGGCTTTCCAGCAAAAATTGTATTTTACATTTTTTAATCGTTCCATCAAGCTGTGCACGTTCCTTAATTTTTCGCCTCGAGTTTTCAATCACCTTGTATAGAAACTGACGGATGCAAGTGGGTACCTTACGAGTGAAAAAAAAAAATCAGGAACTCGTGAAGGGGCTAAACTACCAAGTGATCATATAAATCGAAGTACGTATTTCAACAAATCGGGAATATTTCAAAATTGAATCATGAATCATACGTGAACAGTTTAAACCAGACTAACCCTGATAAATAACGTTGCGGACTGATTCTTTACAATAGTGCAATATTATGTGCAAACATTCTACATTTATCAAAATATAAATTTACGAACTACTATTGATGTAATAAGGTTATTCAGTCCATAAAACGTAATGGAAATTGCCTCTTTTAGCCAGTATCTATATTTAAATTCTGCAAAGTTGTTTTTTTATTCAACTTGGTAAAATGGCGTAAAATTATTAATTTATGGACTGTTTATTTTTAATAGCCAGCAAGAGAAGTAATTTAATAAAGCGTCCGGCACTAAATTAAAGTAGGTAAAAACGGAAGGTGTAGTGCCTGCGAGTGAATGTGTCGGGTATAAAAACGAATGAGTTCATTTGTATGTCGATAGAAACTGAAATATTACAAGGAAACGGGGCGAAAGGCACTTCATCTAGTAAATGAAAACTGAGCAACGTAATCCCGACACATTGAAATCATCAATTACGCCTATGAGCCTTTGATCATCCGCTACACCCGAACGCGTCCCTCTTCAAACTCTGCCTAACTCTATTTTCCACCACTTAAACCATCTCGGAGACCCTTCAGCCAACTAAAACTAACAATGACTTTAAAAGGAGAAAACCATCTATAACCTCGAGAGAGTCTTAACAGAATTGCGCCCCTTTGAAACCTGCTCTGCTCCTGAACTCTTCGTTTCATAACACCAGTTCTGTTATCAAATATCTCTTTGCGTCATTAGCCACTGCAAATTGATAACATAACTAAAGCTTGTATAACATATTGCTTTTGTGATGACTTTGGTGTTATGAATAACTGAGACGTGAGTAATTCAAGTTAAGAATTGGAAACTTGCCCCAGAAGACTTGAAAATACGTGAAGTTTTACTTTGTGTGGAGAAGTTGCCGAACTTTTACCATAAAGCTTCTGATATACATAAATGCAGTTTGTAAAGTGCTTTGTGTGTTCCTGCACTAAACTTATCCCTTTAGGTGGATTAGATATATATTTTCAATCATTGACAAAAAAAGTTGCAAAACAAAGAGTAAAGAGTTACTTTTACTGCGTAGGAAGTGAAGTGCAACTTTACTGTTCGTTTCCTGTCCGATTGCAGAAAATTTCACGAATTCCTTTAATGCGAAGAAATGTAATGAAAATTATGAGACTTTGGGCACAGTTCGTGGAAAATCGCTAACGTATTAAGAAATTTTAATACTGGATAATTCATAAAGAACTATTTCTTAGAGGCCTGAAAAATTGTGAAGATTTTTATACTTCAGTACTTTACACGTCGAATCCAGGACGTGCTGCATAATTCATTGAAAATTCTGCATTTTCCTTTGAAGTTAACAACTTGAAAATGTCGAGAAGCTTGGATAATATTGAGGAATCTTAAATATTCTAGAATTTCTTGGTGAGTCCTAGAGAGGCTTTAAGACTCCCAGCTAACATCAGGCGCTTCTATCCTGGGAAATTCTAGCCAGTTTATAGGTAATTTTTCAATTTGCTTGCATTGCAAGAAATATAAGTTCTCGTACATTCTGAATTATTTTAAATTTATCTTGAGCGAAAAAATATAATTTTCAGATCCTTTATTTCGAAGCACCTTCAAAATCGAGAAAATCAGTGTTTCAGTATTAAAGTTAATCCATATTTCAGGAAAAGAAAGAAAGAGAGAAACCTGCCCAGAGCAGACTGATAGAACTCATCGCGGCCGTATGTGGATATCCAGTTAATACCAGACATTTTTATTCCTGGATATCTTTCGAAATTCAGTGAAAATTCTGCCGTCTGCCCAAATTTGAACAACTCGACGTAAATTTCTCAAGTTTTAGGTAATTCTAATCAGCTTGCAACATATACAAGGTGGTCGTTTGAAAACGAAACACGCACAGTTCTGAACAGTTGAGAAAATTTATGCAAAAACGCTCGGACACGAAAACTTATTTTTGAGGGGAAGACATTTTAGGAGAATTTGGATTCCCCTATCTGTAATCCCTTAAGCGAGAGGGTGTTCGGCCCCAAAATCTAAACGGAAAAGGGAGTCGAGTGTGTATGAATGTAAATGAGTAGCTCATATTGCTCTGCACATGTCCTCCACTAAATCAGGATGTCGTTGAATCGCTAATCCGTAATACAACGACAAATCGCTCAACGCCGTGCAAAGGGGGACAAGGCACTAAACGCGAATTTTGAGTTAAGGTCATAAATCACACGAGAATTGTTGAAAATTGTGTTACATGGAGAGTTCGAAAATTAATTCTGACGAATAAGTTAAGCTCAAGTTCAGTTATAATACGTATTTTCGTATTTTTCACTTTTTTGCGTATAATTTGCAAAAATGTCTATCGATGCAAAGGAAGTAAGGAAAAAAGTATAATCCGGCTTAGTTATTAATTATGTGAAGCGATTTGTAACATTTAATCGAATTTCGGAAAATCACCATTCACAATTCTCCTAGAATAGTCGAGAGTTTGCCGGTCCATGAGGCAAAGAGTAGAGTCCTACATCTTGGTAGGAGGACATTTTAAAAAAATTGTATTTTTTTTTTGCTTCGATTTATTTAAATTTTAAGCTGCGCAGTTAAACAAAATTAAGCTAAAAGCAAAATTTGGCTAAAGAAGTTTCTTAATATTGAAAAATACCTGCGTTCTTTCCACAATCTACCGCGAAGGTCAGTTCAAGGTGGATACAGCAAAAAATGGAAGGCGTACCTGGCGCCTCCTAATATAGGTCACGTGACATTCCACACATTCCACTGCGAAGTGTTAAGCGCGCACTAAAGGGGATGACCTCTTTAATAAAGCGATAGCTGTGAAGGTTTTGAGACAATGTGGCATCGGACGTAAGACAGAGATTTAATACGTCTAGATGAATGCCAGATAAGGATGACAGATGTGTAACGCACTGAGAGAGACGGGATGATAATATTGCCGCCCTTTTCCAAGATGTCTCGTTCGTTGCTTTCATTCTAACCTCAAATTATTTGATTTGATTTGAATTAAAAGACCGTTAATATTCCGTTAGTTACAACTTAATTATGTGATGTGTAATTCAAGGACTTACTTTTTACTACGTATTATGTTGGAGTTTCCTTAATACCATAATTAACAATATAGATTAACCTTAAGACACAAACGAAATTACTTTGAGGAAGTGAACGATCGGGCTCGATTGTGTGCCGCGGAAGAGGTTACAAAACCCAGAAGAAATAGTGGTAACTGAACCTGTTGCATTTTTGGATCAATGTGACGAGGTAGGTGTAAAAAATGCTATTTTTCTAGTACAGAAAATCTTTATTTAATGAGAGAGCATTACTTTTAACACGAATCTTCAGTTAAATGTCTGGTGCAAATTGACTTTTTGCCAAAACTGATTGGAGAACTGTAAAAAAGTGAGTAATAAGCCTTTTGCAAAAGATGTATCTCCCGTTTTGGAGGATCGTCCTCTCCCTTTAAGACGATATTTTCCATTTATTCAAGAAGGTTCTGCTCAGTACCATAATATTAAAACTCTGTTATGGCGAACCTGGGTTATAACGATCGGTCGCCTTTAATGAACTAAACGTCAAGAATGCACAAAGTGTCCACTTACGTGTCACTTGTATTCGAATATAGGGAACCATCGGTTTTAGCGAACGCTTTTCAGACAAGAAGTTATAGGTTCGATCGGTTATAACGCACTAATGCGTATTTAAAATACCATTCTGAAGAATTTATTAGGCTATTTTAGGGTATTTTTTTGTCGGGATAATCTCGGCACGGTAAATCCCCGTGCATTGAATCATAGTTGATTTTGTACGATTTCGGATTGCATTAACTGCATTTTATTAGAATTGGATGTTAAGACTTGGGTAATCTCCAAATCTGTCATCCCCATTTGTCCTTGCATAAAATTAATGTGTATATGTCTAGGTTTAGTTCACACCCCCTAATCAGCCACAAGTAAACGCAGTTTAGTGTCAGCCAAGGCGAACACACTATATGTATTGACATATTAACTAGAATCGAATATAACCAACGCCCGGCTGTAGTGAATAAAATCCCTCGTCTCCTCATGTTCATTGGAAACAATTATCGATTGTATGCCTAAGACTAAATTATAGAGCGACGTGCGTTTGCGACTACATTTGTACAAATAGTTGAAAAATACACTGTTACATACGATCATACTGTAAAAGAGTGTGCAGGAAAAACCTCAGTGTATATCTTATTTATCTACTCCGAATGCCTAGGGCGCTCCGTTAGTGCTTTTGGTTTGAAGCGTCATTATTAGTCGAAAAGGGAGGAGGCGCCTAAAGAGTCTATGGAATATTAATTCTACGATCATGATCATATACTATGGAAAAAAAATCAATTTTTTTGACCCGTAACTAGCCTACCCGCTTAAGGGGGAAAGGGGGTCATGGCCATAGAATTAATATTCTATAGGGAAAGATTTCTACGTGGTCCTGGCATTTCCGATTGGTCGTAAAAGTGAGTTTTTTATGAGTTTTTCATTTTGAAAACTTTGAAAGCGTTTTTCTCAATACGACGTTTTTACACCCGGCGCAGACTATTCAAAAACAATGTTCGGCATATTTATGACTGTCGTCCGTACCCCACGCATGTTGAAATCGTAACGCATAATTTCGCCTCATATATAGCCCAAGAAAATGTATGTTTTCCTCTCCGTCGCCATTTTGTTAATTTACAGCGAAATTAAAAAATTTTGGTACGGGCGGTAGCGATCGTAACACAGATTAAGAATATCTTTCGATTTTCTGTTTCAGATATCTAGGAGGGCCGGAATTACCTGCGTCAGCAGAACTGATATTTTTTTTGATCGATGTGGAAGCAGATTTTTAAATAAATACATATTTGTAAGTTAAAAAAAAAAAAATTCTACTGTCCTAAATCATACCTTTCCAGGAAGAAAGTTCGCTCGATTGTATGCGATACTTTTTGAAAAGAATATGTTGAAAACTTGTTCGTGTTCAGACGTTCACGCTAGCCTACCCACCCAAGTCGGCATAAATTTCTATAAGGAAAAATTATTTTGATAACGTTCTTATGGCAAGACCAAGCTTAAGGTAGCCCCAATTAAAAGCCGCCAAGGAGAATGCCAGCACAGAAGCATAAGAAATGAAGTCAACCTTTAATGTCCAATCGGCGAAATTGCGAATTTACTGCCTCAGACTCGCCTATGAAGAACGCTACTGCAGCAAATATGTAACTTTTTGCCTCGTTAATCAAATAATTATTTAAAGCTTAAATCAAATAATTATTCCTAAAAGAAATCGTCGATAAACGAGAACGATTGAGCGGAAGTAATTAAATGTCAAATTTATATATTTGTATTCGAAGTTTGCAGAAGTATCGCTTGTTTGACTTAAACATAATAAAGCGGTTGCCTTTGCCACAAAGTATGTTTTACCAGGGAAAGCAAACGTTTAACGAAACAGAACTTTGATTGTGAATTATTTGAGCTCACGTCAGGGGATTCGAATATGTACCCTTAATTGAGTTCCTTATAGGGAACGAAATGAAGCCAGAAATGTCTTATAAAGCCTGTAGTTAGACCATGCAACTGACTTCAATGAAACAAAGAACTTTATGGAAATGACGTCCAATAAAGACAATATTTTAGCTTATTACTGGAGGGCGAACGATAGCTGTATTTGATCGTTCCGTAATATTTTACTTTTCCAAATGGGTAGCGTTCACCGAAAAATGATCAATTTTAATTTCGAGAAATCTGAAACAACACATGCAGTAAAACTCAAAGCTCGTGTTAATGGGATTTTGTTGTTAGCGCGGTTCATTATAAAACATTTCTAAACATGAACATAAAAAAAAACTGGAAATGTTTCACTGGAATACAAATGCCCCGTCGGGGCTTATTTACGGGATGAGCATGAACGAAATCACAAAAGAATTGAATGGGTAGAAACATACGCATCAAATTGATTGTGACTAAAGCTGATTTGAAAGTTTGTTGCTTTTCAAATGGGTGATAAATAGTTTGTAGAAGCATGGAACTTCAGATTGGAAAATTACGCTTTGAACAATGCACGTCCCTTGGGGAAGTATCTACTTTGCAGATTTTTAACTAAAGGTTCGAATGGTTCTTTTGGACGTTAACAAAACCGTTTGAAGCCCCTCTGTTGAGGTGAGCTTACTTCTGTTCCCTTGTGGAATGTGATCATTTTTCTTTTAATTTGCGGATTTGTCCTTCGACTCCTTTTGAGGGGTTATTAGATATTTTATAATTCCACTTCGTCGAAACACTGCATCTCGTGGTATGGTGCAGAATCTATGACCTTGGCGGCCTTTTTTACATACTGAAATTTTTTTTGGAATTTTTACTACATCTGTTCTTTTGCCGATTTTGCCAGACTAGTCGTTCCACTTTATTATATCGTCAAAGAGTGTCCGTAATTTTCAATAGACGATGAAGATGCCTTTCAATTCTCAATGACAAGTCCATGCTCGCAACTCAAAAAGTTGGGGGTTGCAGGTGTCAGGCGAAAGGGGTTTAATCGAGGGCCAAAATTTGGACCCCACAAAATGTAATTTCGAAGCCTAAAATTTGCGTGTTTCGGCATTTTTTCGCACACTTCGAAATATCCAGATATTGAGTTTGTTCCATTTGGCCGTTCCACCCCATGTGTGTCAGGTCGGAAACTTGTTGAGTCACGTGGCATATTTTTCAATTTGTTTCTCAACTCCTTTTATGGATTTCGAATCTTTGTCGGACGTCAATCAAGAGCTGCAATTGCCTCATCTGTAGTAGCTGATCTGGGACCGAACGAACGGACAGCTGGCGTTGTCTGGAATGCGATACGCGGTCAACAGGGAGTGCGGACAACATTAATATGTTGGACGAATACTGACAAGGCAGAAATGATATTTATATTTCGCCGAATTATTAAAATTTACGCAATGACATTATGCATTAAAATGTAAATTTCATATTAATATACCCATCCACATCCAGAGAGGAAAACTGCCACCGTACTCAATTTTTCCCAATGACTGAAAACCAAAACCTAATTTCCATAATCGCTCCCAGTAGTTTCGCCCTACCTATATTAATTTAAGCCACACATGACAGTTTTCAGACGGAATTTTACATAGGTGTTATTAACTTTTAGGCGGAAATTCTTTTTCCCAGGTGGAATTTCCGCTGAACTAACCCAATGTAATTTGGCGAAGAGGAAAGGTTACTTTTGGTGCGGGGCCGAAGTTTTAATGCTTTACCCGTATCACCTGTCACTAAACAATTTGGGAGTTTTTGAGGATTTAATTTTGAGAGGCTGAAGAGGTGAGGATTATTGACGGGCAATATTCCAAAATTGTAAGTGAGGATACGGGAAATTAGACATATCTACATTCAAAAGCTGCGCGAAATTTATCTCTAGATAGAGCAGTAGATCCAGTTGATGTAAATCGTGAACTTTTTATGCTTACGTGTGCGTTTTGTATGAAACTTTACCGATTTGAATCGGTATAGTTCACCTACTCGTCGTAGAGCACACCGTGCGGCTCTGAATCATTTGAGGTGCCACCGGATCCATTTTCAATTAAAAGAAAAAATGCCGTTTTGTGCTATAGGTGACCTAAGTGACATTAGAAAAAATTAAACAAACATCGAAAGATAGTATTTTTCGTCCTGTTTAATGCTCCTTTTGAGTAAAAAAAAATAATAATAATTTGTTGGGAGGTGGGGGGTTGGGGGAGGGGGCATAATGAAAATCCGCACGGAAACATGGATGAATACTGTCGGAATCATCAACGTAACTTTTCCCTTTTCTTCCTCTCCCTCAGAAATCCCTGCTCCCTTCGAAACCTTGACGTGTTCTCAAACTGTCCATGGACAAATTTTATAGCATGAAAGTATTAGGTATTGGACATTTTTACGCTTTTTTTTTGAGTTTAAAAACAATTCACACAACAACAGATCTTCAAACAGGCAGAACTTTTAAACAGAAAAAAAGAAATTTATCAATGAGGACTTTTTGAGAGATTCCTACTTGCTCCTAGTATACGACCCAAACACCCCATTACTTCCTCATGTCAAATTAATATTCGTTAAATACAAGTTTGGGGGAATGGCTGAAAGATAATAAAGCTATTTAATACTAACTGTCTTTAACTAGCAAATAAGGGAGGAATTTATGACGTAGTTCATGTTTAATAAGCACATAGGGGAACATGATTGGGGCGATTTCGGGCGAAATTCAGGACGGGAAGTTAACCCGGAATACTTTTTATTATATACTAAACGAGAGGAATATTGTAAAATTGCGTTGTCCTGCACCTGAAAATCTCCTAGAGCAATTATTTTCTCGTGCGTCTTGCAGGTGCACGAAAATTTTTTTTCCCGCACGTTGGGTTTGTTAACATCAGACGAACGAATCGATATTACGCTTATATTTAGATCAGCTGGATGCTGGCTGCTATTATACAACTAAACCTTGCACGCTACTAGTTATTTGCTTCTTGCATTGGTAAACGACTTCTACTGCCAGGAAATTTGGAAGGTAACTTTGTTATCCCCCAGTCAAAAGAGTCGAACATTTTATTCGCTTTGAGTTGAATCGGCTATATCCAAAAATAGAGATTTGTTTCTTTATTTTCCGGACCTTGTGAGTCTTAAAAGCGCCGCTCTATATAAAGCCAAGATAAAAGGGCCGGATATTATGCTCAGCCCACCTTGAGACAGCCCGAAAGGCTCCTAATATCGCTTCGAAAAGGGAATGCGAAAAAAATATCCGAAGTGACAGAAATCGAGTTTTTTATAAGCGTCACTTACCTGCGGGGATCGATGGTGTCTCGAAGGGAAATTTATTCGCCAAAATAGGTAAGTCGGGCGAAACTTCACCTGGAGGGTTCCTAAATTCAGGCAAACCGTATATCTCCAAGCGATTCGATTTAAAACTTTTTTTCGGAAACTTGAATTTTATCCGCTTTGTTTACTTAGACGTTTTTACAATACTTCCGAAGGTGTCCGTGCACGCGGGAAGCTAACGACACGGGCTACTCCTTCTTGGTGAAAGAAAGCACCTTTGAACTGCCTTGAACTTAACGTTGACAGCTCGAAGATGTGGAAAACATCAACGGAATTTCCTCTCGTTAACGCTTTCGAGTTATCGAAATAGATTGATCGTATCGAACGAAATAAAAATACTCCCGTATGTATCCGTTGCCACTTCGAATTTCCCCGTCATCTTTTAGTATCAAACGCCGGCTAAAAATGGCCATTATCGACAAGTTTAATCGTACGGAATAATTGATTCAATGACTGGTACTAAATAAATTAGAGAAATTGATTTTGCTTCGCTTAAAATAAACCAACGAAATTTCCAGTAATCAACGGTGCACGGTCCGTTGTAAATACCCGAAATCAAAATAACTTTCCACGTGCTGGTCGGTGCACATTTTGCAGATTTTACGCGTCTCATTCATGAAATTAAAAATAACTATTTGAGTAACGCAACGTAGACATGGATAGAATGAATAACACGGAAATTTGATAAGGCCTCTATACTCGAAACGAGCCAATCAGCCTAGTTCCAGAAGTTCGGTTCAAGGATTTTTGGTTCTGATTATTCATGACGTTTGAGTGTTTCGAATACGATTCCACGTTCGCCTTTCACGTACTGAATACACTACGTTAGCCCGCAATTAGTGCCTCCTTATCTCCAGCTTTTACTGTCTCGCTGGCGAAAATACTATTTTATGTCAAGTTCACGCAGAGTAAACTTACCACAACTTATCTTATTATATTAAACTTCAGCTCGCCATGTACAACACCTTAGATATCGATAACAAACACTATAAAATTTATATCGAATATGTAGAACCCAAGTCTTACATATTCGATATACAGCAGCGGACAAAGGTGGAGCCGCAAGCGTATTCTTGAAAATGTTCAGGGTTTGTTGCGACCTGTCCGTAAATTAGTAATACCAAAACTGCGTTGGGACATCTGGAAATAACGCTGGAAAAAACTACAAGTTTGTCCCTTGAGTTGGAGGCGTTCAACAGCAAAAACGAATAAATGTGGCGGACAAACGTCGAGCGACGATATGCAGGGTGTCCGGGAGTAGCGTTGAATTATTTTATGAGGTGATTCTGGGGGTTAAAACAATAAAAAAAGCTCTTACAAACATACCCCAAAAAATGCCTCTTGAAGGGGCTGCAACCCCTTAAAGGAGGACCCCTGAAGATGTTCTTTTTTTGCAACATTTTCGAAACGGTTTGTGTGAAAATTACGAAATTCGGCGCGCTTTAGCGAGTAGGAACGGGAAAACTTTCCTTGTTTTAATAATTGCAAATTTTAGTCAGGGTCGTCACATACGGGGGGCCTCCCACGTAAATCTCGCCTTAATTTTTTTGTTTGTGACGTATCTTTATTTTCGAAATCAAATTGCCGATTCGCAACTGTTTTTCAGTAAAAAAAACTTTTGTTTCATTCATCTCGTTTGGATAGACCGTTTTCCAGGAAAATAGATTTTTATAAATCGACGCGCGATTACGGGGACATAGAAATGTACGATGTTCCATGAAGAAAAGAATAAGAAGATCTGCTGAGATGGACGGAGGCCATTTTCAACATTTGTTCTCAGTAATAATTACTAATATTGCTCGTAATTGGTCAATAAAAAAATATTTCTATCAACAAGGATGCCCACCATGCTCATTAAGATACATTTCCATGTCCCTGTAATGCCGTATCGATTCTGACTTATTAAAATATACCGAATATTTTAGTTTTAACACAAACCGTTTCGAAAATATTGCAAAAAAAACATCTTCAGAGGTCCTCCGTTAAAGCGTTTTAACCCCTGTAAGAAGCATTCTTTGGGGTATGCTTGTAAGAACTTTTTTTATTATTTTAATCTCTAGAATCACCTCATAAAATATTTCAACGCCATTCCCGGACACCCTGTATATCGTCGCTCCACTTTCGCCCGCACATTTATTCGTTTTTGCCGTTGGATGCCTCCAATTCAGGGGACAAACTTATAATTTTTTCCAGCGTTACTCCCAGATATCCCAACATAATTTTGATATTGCTAATTTGAGAATAAGTCGTAACAAACCCCGAATGTTTTCAAGAATACGCTTGTGGCTCCACCTTTGTCCGCCGCTGCAAATTCGCACTTGCGATTTTTCCCGGTGTCTCGTGCCCCACTGGGTCACAGTCGCACTCCACAAACCCAAATTGGGTAACGAGAAGTTCGTCGCTAGTCCGTGGCGGACATCTGGATGAAGGATAATGACGATCTATTTCGAGTCTCCCTAATAAACCCAAATTTCGACTCAGAACCAACAGATCCAATTCTCGATTGTTGGCCATGCCCACACATTTAAATCCAACACACGTTAAATTCGAGACGTTTAAATGAGACAAAGCCAACATGAAAATCATACATTAAATCTACCACCCTCGGAGGAATATGATAGACATGCCCAAACTAAGGCGATAATTCAGTTAAATTTAGTTAGTACGCAGTTTGCCCCCTCATAAGAAACCACTAACACGTAATACGGTTCGGGTTGATGTTGCTAACGAAATCTAGTAATAAAAGAGAATGAACCAAATGGCAAATATAGTGGGAAGGAACTGGGTCAAATTTATTCTATCAGGCTCATTTGGTTGCATATAGAAGCCAGAAATTTGGCGTTGTACAGTCCATACTCCTCACTGAGGCTCTTGCCCTGCGTGGAAAACTTTCGTTATTATCTTTGGAGGGGTTCTGTGGTCGACCTAATAAAATTTAATGTACGAATTAATTTACGTTTTCAACTTCAGTGCTTAAAACACCTTAAAGACCCTCCATACCAAACTTTAAATTAGTTTTCCCCAAAATAATAGTCGAACCTAATCTGTGCCGGCCGCTTCAGGACGATAACGGAGGTGGAAACGCCCGGTATTTTTTGAACTTGTGATTTAATATAACTCATAGGAGTACAGTATAATTATAGGGGTAAAAAACAGTTATTTTTGCTGATCATTTGAGTCCGACACTTTCGAATCATTAGTTCTGGCCACACGTTAACTTCGTTACTGTTATTTTGAGATTTAGTGCTTGAACAGACCGCTTAATGGGCGTGTTCTCTTCAGTTTTTCTCGGTAAAAAGACATTTTACGATAAGTAACATGAAACTTACAAGAGTTGCTGGAAATGTTCTTCTTTAACTTCGGCGCAAGCATTAGCTCGCTTTAACATTGATTGCCGAGCACATTGAAATATTCCCGGCGTACATCTCATCCGATTACATGAACTCCGTATCCGTTGGATTCGTTCTTCTTCGGTATCGACTGGAGTCCTATCTCCGAAGGACTTTACGTGCCACCAAAGGGACAAATCGAACGGATTTAAATCTGGCGATCTGGGCGACCTTGACTGTGCTTAATGCAAAAAAACGTGAACGTTTTTAAAGAGCAGGTGGCGCATAAAAAGCAATAATAACTGTAAATAGCACTGACAAATTCCAATAATGCGGGGCAAAAAATTGTTGAGTTTTTGCGAAGAAACGAGTCTCGAGGAAAAGTTTCACATCCTGTATCTTTAAAGCGAAACATCGCCGGAGCTAGTTTGTCATAAAAAGCCTTAGAATCACTCCATGAATCACCCCTTGGGGTGTAACCACGTTCTTAAATAACTCCCTGTATGTTGTAAATGCGCGTTTTATGTTGTTCTAATGAACCATCGATTATGGGGCGTTTCTTCTCCATTAAATTCTCTCTCTCAAGAACGTATACAATTAAAGGGAAAATATGATATAAACGAGACCAGTTTATCTCGTGTTTAAATCGTCAAGGCTTAATGTAGATTTCGTTTTCGATTGGGGACTTAGAGACATTTTTTTTTCACTTTTCTCTAAGGAAACCGGCGATAAATTGGGTTCCCGAAATAAATACGCAAACAGGCGATTTGTGTTTATACGTGAATATTGAGCTTCGATCTCTAGGTTAGTCGGCTTTTCGATACAAAATTTATAAAGAAAATTTCTTTTCAAAGTAAGACACGAAGTGTAATCTGGTTTGTCACAATAAAACTAGCCGATTCAAAGATACTATCGACCGTTTCTTTCTATATAACCTTTCGACGGTGAGTGAAGCCGACGTAAAATGCTTAGCATTTGGGAGTGACTTTTTTGAAGAAATCTTATCTACCTAATCCAGGGGAATGATCGCAAATAGGAGGTCACGACATCAGCTTTTTCCAAGCAGCGCTGGTTTCACGTCTGGCAGACGTCTCCCCCCTTGACGAAGCACGAGAGGAGCGTAACACCAGCATTCTTTCACCATCTCCTAATTAATTAAATTGGCGACATAAACATTTCATCCCCTCATTTACTACAAAATTCAAAAACGACTGATTATTCGTTATGCGGAAATGTAATTTCGTTGTTAAAGTCTCTTTTGCGCATAATTTAGTAGGCCCTTGAAGGATCTTATCCTCATTACAACCTAAAAGTCTTCTTTTTGCGGTCCGAGGGACAATGATGATGATTTCTGCCCGACGTTCCGTTGAATTGGGAAAACATAATAAGGCAGTTCATCACGTTGAAGAAATATTAATTGACATGTCTCTAGATAAAACATCGTGCGAATTTAGGTTTTGCTTTTGAGCGGATTACAGTTAATACCTAAAGAAAGAACTTGGGAAATAGCAAAAGAGTGATGGATATTTCCAATATTCTCGTTCGAATCGCCCTTAAAATTCCATCAGAAGCAATTCTCGTTAAGATAACTTGAAAGAAATGTGGTTAAATTACATTAAAGCATTTGTTCCCTGGAACGTACCTGTAGGCAAGAGAGAATGATACTTCTAATTGAATTTTAAATTAAATTTTGTCTGCAAATTGAATTTTTTTCAATTGCGACCAATTTGCAAATGTCAGACGATTTTCGTCAAAAGTAAATGGGTTTTATACGTCTACGAAGGTTGAATTAATTGAATCGTTTGTCTTGAAACATGAGCGTGAATCAGATCTAGTTCTTCAATTTCAGTATTTAGATAAATTTGATTGTATGACTCAACAATAAAGCGAACACAATTAATCCTTGCGGACGTGTTTTTGTTATTAGGAATCGGTTGAGTAGAGCTGTTACCGAACACCTACACGGTTTTATTATATTTCATTCGAACCCGTTATTTCGGCGTTAATTTGTCAAAATTAATTAGCGTTAGTAAGCTTTCAAAGTACATACATATGCGAGCAATAAAATAAATACAGCCATCAGTTCATTACGAATCTTGTGGAAATTCAGATGCCATGTAATTGTTCGGAGATTAATCAAGTCACGTGACTGGTGCAATGTGTATTTCTCCCAGATGACAGAAAGATGATACATCCCTATGAACAATAGAAACTGTCAAAAATTCAATTGTTTTTACCCGAGCGCTTCTTGACTGACATTCTTATAAACGTCAGAAAGTGAAATTTATTAATTTTTACGATAATAATTTCTGTTAAGTAAGATCAGCTTGTGAAGCTTTGTTTCCTTCGAATATCCTGTAGTGTTCTATAAAAAAAATTGAAGAAAAAGGGTCGCAACAAGCACCCTTCGTCCGATGAAAGGCGTCTGATAAGGAACCTAAAAAATGGAGGGCTGTCATCCCGGTCCATCGCAAGAGTTATTGGATGTTCCGTCGGAATGGTCCAGAATGCCTTTTAAGACCATCCGAATCAAGAAAACAGAGGTAAACCTCGGAAGGGCACGCCTAGTATGGATCGGAAAATTATGCGAATGGTAAAGAAAGGCCCTTTCAAGACGGCCCAAGAAATACTCACCGAGTCAGACGCTAATGTCAGTGTTTGAACAATTCGGAGAAGGCTCCTGAACAGAACTTGAAGGCGAGAAGTCCCCGACAGGTGCCCCTTTCGAAAAAAATTCATCGAGTAGCTCGCTAAACATTCGCTCGAGAACACTTAGAACGGTCGAGAGAGGAAAATCAGAAAAAATGGTGAAACATTCCATGGAGTGACGAATCCAAGATTATGCCGTTTAGTTCAGGCCGTTCGGGATTGGCGCTATGGCCCTCAAGGTTAGCGTTCGACCCCAGATACACGGTGAAGACCGTAAAGGAGGCCGCATGGAGGCGGCAATATAAAAATCTGGAGATTTTTTTCTTGGACTGGTAGTAAAGTTGATGCATTCTAACTAAAGAACTGTATTAGGACATCTTAAAAAAAAACAACAGATGTTGCCGTACGCCGAGGAAGACATGCACTTTAAAATTTCAGCAAGATGCGGCAAAGGTTGTGAAGAATTGTTTCGGCACAGATTCCATTGATGTTGTGGGTTGGCCCGCACAATCGCCAGACTTGAATCCCATAGAAAACCTTCGGCACTACTTGAAAAACCACGTAAAAGAAAGGAGACCAGCTTCCCTAAAGGATTTATTGGCCATAACTCTAGAGGAATGGAGGAAAATACCTATCGAGTACCGCCAGAGGCTTATCGCCTCCATGGCGTCAACAAGGTTTGGAAGCAAACGGGCATACAATTAAATACTAATCATGAGATTTTATAGTGACATGTAAATAATTTTTTTTTATATTTAATTCGTTTTTGTCTATTTAATGAAAATACCTCATTTTTCAATTTTTGTGTTTTTTGCTTTAATTTCCAAAATTTCGCACATGTTGCTGATAATTTACTGTAGAGTAATATTAAATACTGCCTTAGACAAGTTCTCAACGTAGAAGGACTATTTCTCGCAAACACTTCGACAGTACAGAGCGTTAAGCAGCAAATGTGTTTATTTCATTGCTCGCATCTGTATTTGAAACAGTAGTACAACAGATCAAAAAGGCATTCGTACACCTATGAGGTTGCTTTACTTATCCCTGCATCTTTAACAGTTTTGAGAAATTTAAAACGTGCGAAAGCCAGTTATAACGAAAGTGCAATAAACATCTCTTCGAAGCAAAATAAGAGTTCACTAAGCATCACTAACTATGCACAACTAATGTGAGTGCCTTCTCCTCAGCTGCTGAATTGGGATCTGCCGCTGGACAATGCGTTCATCCAGAAACTCTTAGTGTTCATCTAAGGAAAAGCGTTTATCATGATAGAAAACCCGTAAAGAAGCCATGGATTAGCGGCCAAAAACTAAGAATAGAGCTCGCAAGATCCCACTTAGACAGGCCCTTAGAATTTTTGCAAAAAGTTGTTTTTAAGACGAACGTAAACTTAACATCTTTTTTCGCTCTGACGGAGCAAATTTTGAATGGGAAAATCCAGAGAAAGGCGCGAATCTGCAACCAGCAGAAAAATATGGAGGTGGAAACGTCATAGTCTGGGATCGTATGGCTGCAATGGGGCGAACTTCATTTTATCCATGGAACCGTGGGTGGGTTGGTGTGTGGAGACGTATTGACACAAAATTTACTTACAAAGCTTGGATTGGCCGAAGGTTATTACTTTTAATGACGCACTGACCTCAAGCTGATGCGTAAATGGTTGTTGTACAATGTGCCTCAAGAGTTAATGACACTTCCATAATCTTCGGATCTAAACCCTGTTGAACAGTTGTGGTTAATATCTGGATGGACAAGTTCGGAAATATGAGTTCCAAAACAAAGTTTGGTAGGAGCGGTGTTAAAGGAAATATGGTAAAAAAATTCTCTAGAAATTACCGATAATGCCTCATCATCTATGAGCAGTTATCGAGGCCAAGACCGATATCCAGACCGTACTTTTCTATTTTATTAATTAACAATAATTAAAATCAACTATGTATAAAAATACTTTTGGGGTTGAAATATTTCAATTACTGTTTAAGATTCATCGATAAGTCCGGCAACCTAACAGGGGTACGAATACTTTTTTAACGGACCTGTATACTGTAGTAAAAAACTTGACGAGCCTTATTTTAAGTAAATAATTGTATTTTTCTTCTTTTGCAGATAATTTTATCATGGCATGACTTCGTTAAACAACGATTTTATGAACGAGAGTTTAGGACTTTGCACCAAATTACAAACAATATAATGGTAAGACAGGCTAATCTGTCCCCACACACTTGGTGTTGGTTGGGCCAATATCGAAAACGCTTTAACAGGTTTTCGTCAAATTTGGGTCAAGTAATGGTGGATTCTGAATTCGAAATTCCGGGTGAAATTCAGCGAAAAACGGGGGCCAATTTCTGTTAAAAAGTTATTTGCTCATGAATTTCCGCAAATGTTACGTTTCGGGTATAACTAATTTTTATTCTCGTCTTTTTTCCATTTTCGTGCTAAATGGCTTACTTCCCATCATCACTTGAATTCCTTTTTTACTCAAGGGGTTGGTGTTTTCCCCGTTATTCCTGTTCTCATTCTGAGACGAAATCAGCTGGCATTTGATATGAATAGACATGAGGATTTGAAATACGTAACTCCATTTATCATTGATTTCCAGTCTTCTGTATCCCATCTGTTATGCTGAAATGTGCCATTTGTTCCATAATAGAAACAGCCTAAACATACCTAAATTATTCAGCTCCTACATTAAACTAACAATTTCAAGAAATTGCTGTTAACCTGGAAACTCGTTTCAGATTAATGGTTTGAAATGACAGAAGGTTTTCAAGGGCTCAATTTTCTTCACAAGGGCATAAATTATATTCCGCGCTAATACTTAGAAAAGGCTGGACCCAACGGGGAAGGTACGGGGTTAAAACCGAAATTGAGCTGGTCGCTATGGACCGGAAGGGATTTCCGAATATAAGCTCTAAAACAAATAATACGAATATTATTTAAGCCCATGCAGATTTAATAATTTACGAATTACGGTGACCACCGAGGCAGCAAATTTTGAATATAGCGGCTGGTGGCGGTTCCGGAAAGGTTTCATCATCCGTTTTCCTAATTGGGGCAATTAGCGCTTCACAATGAGTGATCTAGTGAAGTCCACGCGTTCGTCGAGAAGAAATTTTTATTTTCTTCACTGCGACACGCGGATTAAATCTTTATTTCGAACATCCTCTCAGTCGCCATGATTGCGCCTTCAAGCATCCAAAGAACTGGTAACCGACTTTAATATCGCAACATCTCAATATTGATCCTGGAGTATCTTGTATATTAAATTCTTTATTGTATTTTCACCCTCAATGCAAAACTAGAGCCCTATTCCCAGAAAAGTGTACGTACAGTCTGGAGCAGAGAGATACGCCTGGAATATCCAATGTAAACTGACCAGAACCGATTGGAAACCGTCGTAATGGATTCTTTGGTCGACGGATATTGGAAGAGGCAAATTGTCGTAAAAAATAAATTGAGGCCATGAATATGTAGCACGTCGAGATTGATTGTATAATATTGCTCGGCCTGACTGCGAGATTAATAATATATTGGCCATAAATCAACAGAGGTCGTTATGTCCGAGACAGCGTCACTCTTTATTGTATCAGATTGCATAAAAGGATCCTCTCTTGGGGAGTTAAATCGGCTTTACCTTCAAGCAATTAGTTAAGAAAAGTTATTACCGCATCGTGAACTAAATAGAGAGTGACGCAAAGTTTTACCTACGGTGACGGTCGTTGAATTAAGGACGTATAGAAAAATAGAGAGATGTTTTATTGTCACGATGTCCGAAAAATTACTAAACGCGTCCCCGGTCCAGAAAAAGGTAAAATAAATATTAACTGCCATGGGCGAAAGCAACCCATAAGGCGGTCATTGTCTTGGGAATACACCTACAATTCTTACTTCAGGGGAATTTTAGGGGGTTTCGATGTCGCGAGATGAGAAACAACACTGAGTCAAAGTGTGTTTTGCACACGGAAATTCTTGCGAAGGTCGTTCCTCATGGAGAAAAAACACATGCATATGTTCAAAGGAAAGAAATTTATTTAAATCGATTAGAAATCTCTATGATACTAGGAAAAAATACACTTTTTATATTAGATTATATTATACATAAATATTAAGGACGATGCTATCACAAAGTTGAAACTCCAGTAAACCAATAACGTTTTAAATATTGAATAAATTAATGTGCCGCATTCGGTGCGAGCAATGGGAACGTTCACTCATTAGAAGTCATCAAATTTTGTACATTAACCATGAAAGTACGATTTCCATTTAGGGCCAAATAAAGTACATAGAAACCGAATTAAAAACAATTAAATAAATATTGGGTTATGAGGTTTTGCGCTTAGACTAAATTAAATTAAGTGGGAAATTTTACGTTCATCTAGATGGGTCCTAGAAAGTCGCTTTTCCGCCTAAAAATACTCCGAAATCTGGCTTACCACCGCCCGGTCCGAAGTGTCTGCGGTATTCTCCAGTAATTCCAAAATTGGCATTTGGTTTTTGAATGAAGTTCCAAGTGCCCGAAGCTCCTACGTCGGTACCTGAAGGGAAGAAGGTGAAAATGGTCAATGCTGGAAAGCTGCTGGCAAAATTAGCAAAAGACAGGTTGTAACCGAGAGGACTAGCACGAGGAATATCGCATTAATCTCAGTTGGAATTCTAGCCGTACCGATCATTTTTACGAAGAAGGTTTGGTAGGTGTGGTAAAGTAGGATTCGCATACGTTTCGGTTTCATCACCAGACCATTTAGGAAGTATGCAACGTCGACCCACGAAAGCCTTTAAAAATATTGCGGCCTATAAAATTAATTAACTTAATCGATTGTGAAACGGGGTCTTTAACTGTCGCAATTTCATGAAAATTTACCTCAATTTCTTCGCATGACATCAAATATTGAATCCGACGTAATAATTTTCCTTCCATTTTTATTAAAAAAAAAAAATAAAAAAAAACCCGACTTTATTTTCGAAGTTTCCTTCAAAAGACGATATTTGAAAAACCGGGAAGCCTGGAATTATTTGATTAAGTAAACTCTCTTTGAGACGTTGAGGTATCTGTGAGGTTCAATTTAATTAAAATGGTCAATAGCGCACCTCAAGAATCATAAATGCACAACGCAAGAACGTGACCGGTCCGCAACGAGCGACTTCATCATCACTGTAAACCATAAGTACCGCAATGGTTAAACCGTTGCACTTCTACTGACAAGACTGTGGGGGCGCGATCGCCCCAAAAATTCAACTAAAGAAGTTGAAGGGTTAAGGCGCCATTCCTCTAGGTGCTCTTAATGGACACTCTTGACGAATGGCACTCGCCACAACTTCGATTCAAAAGGCAATATTTACCTGATCTCCGAAAATGATCAGCAGTGACACCCAATCCAGCGCCGCTGGGCTTGTGCAAGTAATCCAGGCTGCCGCCATAGCCGTCGGGCCTCAAACCACCATGCCTGGAGAAATCTTTCGTGGCATAACCCATCCCGTCCAATCTGTGGTTGTTATTGTTTAATAGAGTTCCTTGGTGGCTCAAGGTTGCGATTCCAGGAGATTTGACTTGAAAATTCGTTCGTTGTTGCCTAGAATAGAAGAATTGCTGCAACGGCTATTTGCATCTGACTGCGCGGGATCGGCCACACTGTCCGTTCGTCAAAGAAACGTTTGATTTCTGCCCAAATCGTACCCCAGTGGAATTTGGTTTCAGGCTAGAATCGAACGTTTTGAATTCGAGTCGAATATTTTTGAAAAGTGCCGCCGTTTTCAAAATATTTTGTCTGTCAAAGGCGAGGTCGAGAATTTGCCAATGAGAGGGTCGCGGGGCGAACCCTGTAGAATTTTTTTTCCGTGTTCGAATTAGGTCAAAATTTTTTGGAGGGTTGACGTGCGCGGACAACGTAGTTTTTTCGAGTTTTAACGTCACTCGAACACGAGAAACGCCCCTCTTCGAATTTCGAAAATTAGGCCCTTAACGGGAATATAGGAAAAACGCACTGCTCCATCACCTTTTTCCGTTGCTAGAGGTGACTTTCATAGTTAGATAGTCGACATTAGAGTTATTAGTATACATTATGCGCGATTGTGCTGGCATACAAATATTCATTTTAAAATATATGACAAACAAAGCTGCAAGTATAAATAAATCCCTTAGTATATCACTCTTAATACGAAAATACCTCTATCCTCTCAATGTGTGATGTGTAAGCCGTGAATTTATGGCGAAATAGACTTTAATTCTTTGTCAAGATGGATATAATTGTGCTGCAGCTTTAAATCACAATAAAGCTAAACACGAAACAACTATTATTGTTGTCCCTTGCCGGCAAACAATGAGGCAATACAGGCTCAGTCACAGAAGTTCGAATTTATTTTTGGCGTTGGTATTTACACATTTTGTTAATTTAACGTTAAGCAATTATTGCGCGATTAACAGAATTAAATAATTGATAGCGCTCTCCGCTAATTGCAACATTTGCTGAACGCTTTTACATGCGGCCTAAGAAAATTGAACCAACATACCTCTTTTCCCTCCGTAAGGGCACCAGGTACATTACATCTTCTTCACTGTCATGTTCGCCTACAGGATGTGACTGAACACTAACGAAGGCAAACGCTATAACAAAACTAAGAGCGACTAACTTCATTTTTCTGAGTTGATATGATTTATGGCACTAAAAAGTCAGTAAACCAAAGATTCGTTACGAACACTAGAGGTAATGTCCTGACCCGGCCGAATCGAGGGTTTATATATCTCGAGAAGTCGGAGATTAATCAGTAAACGCGGTACTTTTTCGCCTGATAAGTCTTTCCCAGCCAAGGGGAAATACTGTTAAATCCCATCCGCAGCAGTTGCTTAGACGGGTCGTTTAAGAGATGTAAAGTTCTAATTTCCAATGCATAAACGCTTCTTTTTGCTCTTATAGACGCAGTGAGTCACGAAAGCGTTCAGAATGAAATGTTAATTAACGTAATGCTGCTACTTCACGTATGGTAAATTACATTACCTATGGAGAATAGAATCGATATTGATAAATAAATGCAAAAAATTATGACAAATACTATACCGTTCAATAGGCATCTGCGATGTTGTTTATTTTGACCCGTAAGAGCGGTCGAACGCTGAAAATGTTACATACAGGGTGTCCCGGAGCAAAGTGCAAATATTTTACCCGCGGTGTCTACTAATGAAGTTAACAAACACGTATTTTTTCATTCTGTCCAGAAGTATGTCGTCTAAGTTCTAGGGCTCTTTGAACGCGGGGCCCCATTCGGATAAAACGATTTGTGTTGAAAGGGCCCTCGACGGATTGCTATGAAATTTGGTGCGCAGACGCTTTCGATCGTAGCAATTCACAAGTAAAAAAACGAAATATGCAGCTTTGCCATAACACAGATAGAAGGGCCGGACTATGAACATATAGGCCCCTTATTTGTTTAACCGTCAAATATTTCGACGAAGTGATCATACCTTCAATTTAGAAACGTTTTCGTCTCTCGGAGATTTTTTGCGGAACGCGTCGTTTTCTCATGGTGGTAATTTTGAAGCAATTCGTACTTATCTCCCTCGGATTAGACCGTGTCCGCCTAAAGTTATTTATTGAATCGTTTGAAGCAAAACAACAAAGAAGAGCGAAATCGTGCGCTATAAAAGTTGTTCGAAATGACCGCCATCTTGCTTGATGCACAGACGGGCACGCGCTTCTAAGGGGTTAACTGCTGCACGTAAAACATGAGGAAAAGTTTTCAACTCTATTCGAACTGTGAATAATATTTCTACCTCACCAAATGAACTATCTCGTATATCTTGAAACAGAGAAGTATCATCAATAAATCTGGATCAGACAGACCGAAAAAATTGATAAATCGCGGATAGGCGATGGTTTTGCGTCGACATGCAAAAACTCTTTTTATTTCTGCACCGAGGTTAGCGGAGTACGTCATAACCCAGTGTGGAAAAGAAGCGTATTCTGAATTATGAAGACGTTTTTTAACAAGTAACGACACACATAGATGAGCAGTGTCCGTCAGGAAACCCGAAAAGAGCATTTAAACCTTCCGAAACGGTACATACCTATGGATAATACGTTTTGGGAGAAGGTACTTTTCTCCCGTGAGAGCAGGTACAATGTTTCTGGCAGTGATAGACATCAAAAGGTGTGGAGGAAAAATAATTCAGAACTGAATCGGAGAAACTTGCGTGCAAGTGTTAAACAGGAGGGAGGAGTATGGAGGGTGCATGGCGGCGAGTGGGGTTGCAAACACTTTCTCGATGGACGGAACGATGGATGAAAGGAGATATTTGCAAACTTAAAAAATAAATTTAAAGTTAAACGTAAGGAAATTGTAATTGCTAGAAAATCGTTGGTTGCAATGGGACGCAATGACCCGGAACACACTAACCCATACGGTGAAATCTTGGTTAGCTCACAATAACCATCGTTTATTACCGACTCCGCCACAATACCCAGGTCTGGACTCTGTCGCACGTTCGTGGGACGAAGTCGAAATGACTCAGAACTTACCTCGTCGCCTCTAAGGAGAGTTTAACGAAATATATCTCGGAGTCCTGGAATTCCATTTGTGTCCAAGCGACGCGAAATTGAGTTCATTTGCCGTGACGTCGTCCACGGGCGGTAATTGAGGCAAAAGGAGCCGACGCCGAATATTAAAATATTACAAATCAATTTACTTTTATTTTGTTTCACTTTATTCGAATACTTCTGCGGGTTAAATTTGATCGCTTTCAGAGAAAAATCACAATTTAAATTGGCCGCACCTAATCGCTCGAAATATTATTTTTGTATTATTCCGTGGAAATTAACGCACTTTTACGTGACGTAGCTCGTCTGACTTTTTTTCTTTTCGACATTAAAAATTCAAACACCTTTCGAACGCCTCTGTGACCCGGCGCAAACAAATTCGTCTCTTTTCGAAGTCTTACCGGTCTTACGCAAAAGCGTACGAACGTCCGGCACGGTGGGCGTAAAGAGGTCATACCAAGTGGGTGAACAAAGCCATCCATCATTAAAACTTAATTAAGGTTTTTACGAGCCATGTATATTAAACTTTATCAGAGCCCAAAACTCCATCCACTAGACACAATTATCCCTGCTTTGTCCGTATACAATGCCAAGAATCCCTTTGTCCGTTGTCGAGTGTCCATGGGCTTTTAAGTGACTGAACCATAAAAAGACATTTAGAGACGTTTTACGAACACTTGCACTAAAGGTCTAGTAAATAAATGCTTTATTCATTTTTCTTTTGCTTAGGGGTCGCTAACTCCCAAAAGTCGTTTGCATAAATTCAAATATAAAATGGAAAACGTCCCACATTTAAACAAAATTGCCTGGGATTATTCCATTGTTTCAGAGGCGCGCAAAGCTATTTAGCAACTCCTTAAATATTAACGAATGCCGCTTTGCCCGAGTACCAAACAAGACATAATGCATTATTCAGGCGCAATGTACCTACACGGTGGCCCGATAAAAATTTTGCCACCTGACCCTTCGGCATTTAAAACGAAAGTGTGTAAAGACCTCGGACCCGCCGACTTGCGATGCCAACGGGACAACGTTTTTATTGCATTTTCAACCCTTTCGGTTCGACCTCCGAACAGGGGCGGCAGTTACGCCCAACGTTTTTAATGAGAAGGGAGGTCAAGTGACACCCCGTTTCAAAGGTGCTACCTCGATAATGATCACCAACTTTGAGCTTACCGCCGTTATCACAGTTGGTACGACAGCTTGTCACAGTCCGTGAGGAATTTATCACAGCGAGAGCGGCAGACTTCAAAATGAGGGCAGGAAGACGGTTGAAAGTGAGACGTCACTGAATCTGGCGAATATGAGTTTTACCCCTAATTGTGTAATTCGTAAATGCCCTTAACCGACATTTGATTCGTTGCACGGAGGCAAAGGGCGGTAATTTCCAATACTTAATAAATTGATCGGAAAAGTAATTTGTACACCTCCGTTTCTTTTATCCACATTTTTTAAGAAAAAAAACACAAATAAAGGAACGAACTCTTTAATTTCACGGGGGAAACTCACCTCCGTTAAAACGATTCAGTGATATCTCACGTTTAAAGACTTCCCTACCCCCAGTTTGAAGTCTGCAGTTGTTATGGTGACAAATTAATTATTAACTATTAGAAACTTTTTCCCACCAACTTTGGCAAGCTGTCATATCAGCGGAGATAATGCCATTTACTGCAAACTTGGAGGCTGTAATCGAGATTCAACCACCTTTAAAACGAGGTATCATTCGACACCCCTTCCTAGTAACAATTTCGGGGGTAACCATCACCCCCGTTCAGGGGTCGAAATTTGAGTTAAAAATATGATAAAAAATTGCCCCCTTGGAGTCGAAGTCGACGAGCTTCTTTAAGCATTTCAAGCGCGAAAAAGCGAAATACAAAGCTTTCGTCGGGTCACTCTGTATATTTTCATTGCAACCACGCCTGGATGTCCTCATTGCGGGTTTCTATTAAATAAATCTGGTTTTGAATAATAAACACAAAGAGCTTTTCGAATTAGAGGGAAGTTTCTTCGTGGATAAACGGTTAGATCAGTTTCTCGGGTTTACCAATTGTTGTAGTGTAGGAATGGGCGGCAAAGTAGTCCTCCTTGCTTACCTGATGGAAATTCTCCAACGACCCAGATTTCATACGTGAGATGTTAAAGTTCAGCCCCTCCCCCCCCCCTCCCCCAACCCTTTTTACACGTAAACAGATGGACTTAGCAAAGAAATTTTTTTCCCACATTAAGTAAGAGGACGCAAGAGGGCTTCCAGAGTATTTGGAATATGGAAAACCACCGATAATGTTCCTGAAATCATTCGACGGTTTCTGTAGCATAATTCCATTGGCACATGGAAATCTTGCTGGTTGATTTCAAATAATAAAGAGATTTACAAGTTCCAGATGAAATTTCGAGAAAGCGGTTTTGGCTAAAGTAAATTTACGTAACATAGTTTGTAGAGTTTTTTATTCGGCAGAACGGATTTAAATCTCTGTGTGTTTTAAATTAATCAACGTATTAAAAAGGGTCAGCTTCCGCCCTTCACCTTGAAAAATATGATGTTAAAGAACGCTAATTTACAAAAGCCAAATTAACTTTAAACGCGTCCCCAAAGGGCGCGTTAAAACACGGTTTACCGCTCCAAAAGCCAGAAAAATGGGGTTTTATGAGCAAGGAGAAAGTAAAGGTACACTAAGTAAATTTTTGATAAGCAGACAGTGAAAGGACAATCTTGTTAAGGCTTAATTCGGGTTTTCATTTTGAGGACAATTTTGTTGGTTAGAGGCTCAAAGCATATTAAAAAAAAAAAAAAAAAAAAATGTAATTTGGGCGAATGAAAAATCACTCTGGTTCGGCATGTAGTAGACAAATAATGGTAAAAGCCAAATTAACTAGCAGTGAAATTAGAGAAGGGTTAATTCGAATACTCAACCTGGTCGGATTTTTTTTCCACGCCCAATTTGAACAAAACACAGAAAAAACAAATATATAAAAATTTATCCAGTTTTGAAGCTTTAAATTATCTGCAGCAAAAGCTCCGGAATGGGGACATTAAAAATGTGGCGTAGATTTATTCAGCTTTCATTGGAATTTTTTAACAATTTACCGGCGATATTTGTTTTAAACTATTTACTCTAGTTATGGAACAAATAACAGATCAAAATTACATTTTATTATATGAAAAATTAGATTTCGCAGCGTTTTATTACGCCGTTGGAAGTGTTATTAATAATATACGAATTTTTACAACAATCGTGCGTATAAATATTGTAGTTCCTGTCAAAAGATATTGAGCAAAAAGCTCAATGAGAACTTTTTGCGGGGTAAAAATCATAGTAAATTCACTTCCCCTTTAGCGTACATAGCATTATATGAACATTAACCGAGAGGCTGCACCCTTTGAAATTTGATAGAGGCCCTCTTTGTCTCTGCGTCTTATTTCAAGGGAGCTCCCTAAGTGCACAGTAATCGCTGAACTGTTATATATTTGGGTTAAAACAAATGTGTTAGAATCAATAAGTAACTTTCTACTCGGGAGAAAAGCACAACGAACAAAGAATTATAAAGAGGAGAATTACTGACTTACCTGAGGTTCGTCGGGTAAGACTTTGCTATTTTATTAGTCTTATATCGTCAACATTGGACACCTGAGTTTCCCTTAATAATTTTCCGCTTTCCATTTCTGCAATTGCATGATTGCAGCCGTACCCAAACTCACAAGCTACGAAGATATCTTAACAAAAAAAAATTAGCAGGGCGGTTTACCCGTGCTCGTCCGAAAGGGGGTGGCATCTGACCATGTATACAGGGTGTTTCCTAACTACGTGTAAAAAATTTAAAGGCGTAATCCTCGATTTTGAGTCAAAAATATCTAATAAACATATGTCCGCAAATGCCTTGTTTCCAAGATACAGAGTGTTGAAATGTGACAAGAAAAAGAGATTTTATTTCCAAAATGACTCAATTTGGGTGTTTGAATTTTAAAAAAGACAATTCCGGGGGTTCCCGGGTTTTCTTCAATACGTCTTAAGATTTCTTCCTCCACTTCTGGTGTTCGACGTGTTATTGGCTTTCCTCCTCCTGGAGTTTTCATAAGAGATCCTGTATCACGAAGACGTTGAAAGAGGTTTTTAAAGGTTTGGTGGTTGGGAGCTTGGTGGTTTGGAAACCTTTCCATGTAAATTCCAAATACTTACCATCAGCAAGGCCGTAAACAAAAACCATATTGGCCATTTCTTGATTAGTGTAATTAGGCATTTGAAAAATGTTCAAAACTGAGGTATAATCTGATTTTTGGGACACAGAACTGAATTCTTTCACTTTAGAGAGTAAAACACCAAAATAACACTGACTATCTTGTTTATAGTAGTGGAAGTAGCAAAAAAAACTAACAATAAACAAGTTAGTAAATACCACCAAACCTTTTTCGACGTCTTTCGGTCAACACCCTGTATTTTGGAAACAAGGCATTTGCGGACATATGTTTATTAGACATTTTTGCCTCAAAATCAGTCGAGGATTGCGCCTCCAAATTTTTTACACGTAGTTAGGAAACACCCTGTATATTTGCAAGTCCCTCGAATTTCGATATTTTTCCGAATTTCACCGAATTCGCTGCTAATTTCCATGCGATTCGTGATGCGAATTCAGTGAAACATTCGACCTGATTTTATTATTTTTTTGGCACAAACTTGGGAATGTATTTCATCGAAATCAAATATGCAACTGAGTCTACATGTGAAAAACAACAAATCGTAGATTGTTTAAAAACTCCCTTATTGTTTGTCCAATAACGGGCGGCGACGGGCGGGACGTCCGTCGTTTAAATTGTTATTTAAACGAACTTATTTGTTTTAGAATATGCAATCCACGCCCATGCTGAGTCCTCCGAGTGCAGACTCGACCCCGAAACGAGATTGGAAAAAGAGACTCAGCCTCAGAGACCGGAGGAGGGACACGGTGAGATATGATTTGTTCTTTCAGGTGCCGCCCGAATATTTCCGAAACGAAGGAAGGCCCGCACGCTTAGAATTTCCTTAAATCTACGACAGTTAAAGTCTTGCGGTCTGGCAAAAATTTCATTAACTCTGGAAAACTTAACTAAAACCTGAAACAAAACTTCAAAGTTTCTGAAACTTTTCATTTGAATGCGATAAGAGTGAAAACAATCTTCAGAGCAAAAATATGAAAAAAAAAAAAAACTTTAGAAAAACTCTTTCGCCGAGACAAGTAAAACGCTGCCTCATCTTAAATTGTTCTGAGCTACTGCTGGTTGAGTCATGGCCGAGGAGAACGGTTTTTCCAGAATTATTATATTATCGTGCAAAACTGCCTTCTTTCCAGACGGACAACGTTTAATTCGTAAATATTTGCAAAAGTGGTCGAGCTTTCCACCTGTCGGAAAAGGGCCGAGTAGATGCCGAGTAAATATAGAACCATAAACGATCAGACAGGGATCTTTGGAGTAAAAGTTAAGTGTCAAGGAAAATACCAGCGTGGAAATTTCGATCGAGTTAATTAAAAATAACGAGCTTAATCGGTCTTTTATTTGCGGACGAACGAACGAAAAATTGGAGCCGTGTGCCTTTATTAAAAATGTCCAAGTTTGCCTCACTAATTGGCAAGATTTCAGTTCAATTGCTCATTATTCCCGAAAGTTCTGCTCGATTATGGACAAAAAAAAATCTGATAATCCAACTTGTCTGCAAATTATCGGACCACGGCAAGAAAACACCCTGTCAACTTCAAAAACACCCTCCCCGCTCTAATTTGAAAGGTGTACCTTATCCAGTGGAGAAATCTGGAAGTAATGTAATCTACGGGAAAGCCTGTCGCATACAGCTGTGTGTACCTTGTTTGCTTTTGAAATGAAGACGGGTTGATGAAGTTTGTTTAATACAAGCGGCTGCTTTTATAATGACGATGAAAACGACAGTTATTGATTAAAACATGCAAATCTGACAGAAAGTAAATATCCCAGATATAGATCCCATACAGAGTGTCCCAACAATGCCCCGGCGGACATTACGCGGTGACGAAGGACGTCAATACAAAATTTTTTCTCTGATAAACACCTGCGCTCAGAGCCCGCCGGGGCTGCAGAGAAAACAAAATAATTTAAATTACATCAAATAATTAAATTAATTTTTAATTTTGTTGGACTCCATTGTCCGCCGTTGAATAATTTTCGCTCCAACTATGTTTGTTATTGGGAGCACAAACATTTCTTCATTACAATTAAACATTCCAAAGGTGCAGGCACAGTAACATTAATTTTGTTGGTTTTTAGACCGAAATTCGTGTTGAAAGTGGACGTTAATTTTTCATTTGAAGAACCCACCGACACGTGCCCACAGGGGAGATCCCGCAGCCTGGCCTGCGCGCCCCCCGGATCTGAACACCCTCGATTTTTTTTTTTTTTTGCATTATTTCAAACTTCTGGTTAGCGAAGCTACTGTTCACAACGAGGACAATCTCTTAGCAAGAAAAGTGTGCAGTTGCCCACATCTAGAAGCTTTTCTCGGAGCATTCTGTCGAGCCCGCGAGTCAGCGGAGCGCAGTCCCGGTGTTGAAGCAACATTTTGAGCAATCACTGCAAGCCAGTAAACTGTCGAATTTTTCAGTGAGACGTCTAGGCCCAACAAAAGGCGATTGCAACGACCAAAAGCATATCGCCTTCTTTCTGCTCAAGTTTGCAAGCATACGCGTTTCTAAGAAAAATAGTGTGTATTTACGTCGCCCCTCAAAGCTCGTCGGTATATTTTGGGGACGCCCGGTATGCAGGCTGACCTCATCCGTTTCCGTCACAGGGACTTTTCCGGTTTCCATTATACTCCTCTGGATTAATCTCGTATAAGGAAGAGTTCTCTCAGAGATGCTCCTTAAACCCAGCAAGGTTTCTTTTTATTTATGCCGTTATGACATGAGACCATTTAGGATTTAATGAAATAAAATGTCTCGGTTGAATTAAAAAAGGATTATAGTCCGAAAAGTTTTGCAACTGTAAATTTACTTTCAACGGGAAAAGCCGATCTCCGATTACAAGACGGGGGCTCTACGAACTAAGGTAAATTGCGAAAGTTGGTCAAAGAAAACGTGTCTTAACGCGTTGTTAAGGCCCAATATGTAAGAAGAGTTTGCCTCTGGCGAGTAAATAATTACGAGATATTTACTTGCGAAAATGGAATTCCTTTTTGCTTTTCTATTAAAAAAATCATTCGTAATTGTCGAGTTCGACGGGGGCTTTAGCGGTGAGAGAGGGGTAACGAATTCCTTCGATTTGACCGATTGACGCAGAGAAAAAGTAAATTACCGATTTTTTTCCGATTGACCTTTCCAATTTGCCCTTTGCCCTAAACTCGAGCTTGAAATCGAAATCTACTATGGGACACTACTCGGTTATTCTAAACACAAAGAACACTTCAAATTATCCTATTAGATGTTCGACGGACGTCGATGAACACCTGAAAATCCCCGATACGCTTTTCCCTCGATCGTCGAGGACACAAATCGCCTCCACGGAAGTCTAAATTGAAAAACTCTGATCGTTATGAATATCGCCTTGTTGACGTCACGGACCAATTGACCCCGTCCAATGAAGCAATTTCATTTTCTCTCTGTGTAAGTGTCCGCTTATTATACCTTTCTGCAGTCTCCTTTGATTTATGCTGAAAATCCTGCAAAATGACGGCTACAACGCCGGTAATAATGTAATGTTAAGCAAATGTATATATACGTTTCGG
Source organism: Euwallacea fornicatus (assembly GCF_040115645.1). Taxonomy (NCBI): domain Eukaryota; kingdom Metazoa; phylum Arthropoda; class Insecta; order Coleoptera; family Curculionidae; genus Euwallacea; species Euwallacea fornicatus. Next base: position 431,245 of record NC_089556.1, read on the forward strand.
AAGAACCTCGTTTAGGTGTTTTCGTACTTTGCCGAATGGCGGAACGTGTTTGGGAATACAAAATTCCCTAATCACTTTGTCTGATTTTATGCTGATAAGGGTTGCACTACCTACATAAAGCATGCCGGGTTTCTTTCTCCGATTCTAAGTGGGTTTGGAGGATTTGCTTTTATAGATACACGCAACGCCGAAAGTCTTGGGCTTAGCCTTGTTAAACAAGTATCTTGTTGGGAAAAAAATATATTTATAGGAGTATGTTGTTTGTTACATCTGTTTTTGCGATAGTATTTCCACAAACCGAGATATCCTAGAAGATTAAGGATTAACAAAGCATGATTTTGTCGGCAAAATATATACTTTTAGTACGTATTTGGAACGTGACCGTAGGGAACTATGCAGGAACTAGGAATCACTGCTTCTATTCAACTTCTCAATGGTGCAAGAACACGACAACACCAGACACTAATCGTGGGTTTCTTCTTACGGCGGCCGGGAAATCTGCGCGACTTCTGCAGAGAGGGTGCCTCTTTCAAGGGGTTCCCAGGTGCTTATAAGCTGCTGCTCTCATTAAGGGTAGTTCGTAGGTTAAACCGAACTTAGACCTTTAACCCGGCAACCTACTGTAAACGAATTTACAGTGCTGGACAAAGAGATAACAGCCAAATGTAGCAAATAACTTGATTGTTCTGTGACGTGTCTGGACGCTTGAGGAGACGTTCCACGAGAACTAAGATAACACGGGAGGTGCATTACATCGTTTTCCGTATATAATTTTTTTATTTATGTACTATTTATTTTTTATTTTATTTATTTCTATTATTACCAATTTTGTTGCGCGTCACATATGTACTTTTCCGGTGTGCTCGGGGCCCAAACGTGGCTCACGTATGTGAGCATCTAGAGAAATAGTCAAACGGAAAAAACTCGGAGGGAATTTAGCGGCCAATGCTACCCCACTTCGTTTAAAGGGTCATTAGTCACCCTACCTCCACAGAGGACAGTTTTCTTAATCTGGTTATCCTGAGACTTAGGTTAAAACTCACCTTTTCGAGCTTCATCTACGAATCCACGTGTAACGCGAGCTTACGCTCCGAGCGATTTCGTACTTGGGTTGAACATTGGTTTGAGACACCAAACTGCAACCAACGGAATTTAGATTTCCCGTCTTGTTGAGATAGTTGCCGATCAATGCAGGATCAATTAATGGTGAGTCGTCACAATACTAGTGACGGCGCACATGTCGCGTTCCAGGTATTTTAGATTTAACAATTGATACGAGCTTAGAGCTTGGGTATTTGCGGTAATGAGCTCGAAGCAAGGTATTAGCGGCATTTGCCCTTGCAAATTGGCACTTTCGGCTTGCACAAAGGGTAAGTAATCAAAGTGAATCAGATGTCTAAAAATAGATATGAATGTCTGTTGTCCTGTTTGCGTAACAGTAATCATGCGAACCCTTCAATTTTCCCTTCTATACAATTTCGCAAAAGTCGCACACGTTTGAAATTACAGGCACCTGTGTCAAATTTGAACGACTGAATTAGAGGCAATGCGTCGGGATTGTGTTGCCGTTTTGCATCTACTTTGGTTTCAAACACCGGCTTTGACATCAATATAATACACTCGATTTCAAAAGTCTCGCACCCGCCATGTTATCACAAAGATGGAATTAATACAAGTTGGCAAGCTGAAAATCCCCCCTCCGATCACCCCCCCCCATCACCCCTCACCCCCTCCAATCACCCCCCCATCACCCCTCACCCCTCCAATCACCCCCCCCCACCACCACCCCTCACCCCCTCCAATCACCCCCCCCCACACACAGCCGCGTCATCTCCAAGCGAGATATACAGGCTGCAACTTAAGTGGTGGCATTAATTTTAAGGGATGATTCCCTGTCACATTTTATGAAAAAATCTTCATACAAACGTGTGTCCCAACTTGCGCCATTTTCGTGATACTGGGTGTCAAAGTTTTATCAAAAAATCCAGTTTTCATTAATTATTCGAACTTGTTTTCGTCTTAAATCTTAAAAATGCCGAAAATCAAGTTCGAAAATCGAGAATCAAAAATCAAGAGTTACAAAAAAAATGTCAAAGAACATGAAAATTGCACTTTTAATCGTTTGGTCTGAAACGAATGTCGAATTCAGGAGAAAACGGTGACGTACAATGATCACGCCATAAATATCAATCAGGTGACTATTTGCGACGTCACTGATATGGTTATTCGAAATGCAGCAAAGTCAAAAGTAGCCCTTCATTGGTGCTAACACGCATGCCGAGTTTAATCGAGATCGGCGCAGAGGTTTTCGGATCGTTAATAAAAGCTCGTTTTTTTTAATCAAACTTTGACACCCAGTGTCTCGAAAATGGTGCAAGTTAGGACACACGTTTGTATGTAGATTTTTTCATAAAATGTGACATTGAATCGCCCCTTAAAATCAACGACGTCACTTAAGTGACGCCCTGTATTAAAAAAAAAACAAACCGCAGGAACACGTCAATTTTGTGTTCGAGGAGGTACAATTTTCACGTAGAATTTACTGCGCCCCTTTCAACCCCCAATCCTCCGGAGTTGCCCTTTCAAACGTCTAAATATCTCAAGTGGGAGAGAGGCCTGATTGATAGATAATTTTAAAAAAGCTTTTCATGCTCTACATTTTGGGGCCTCACGTGCCACATTTAACTGTCGTGTTATCAAGTTCAAGACGCCTTCGTTCGTTCTTAATTCGTTTCTCTTATTAGAGAGACGAACCCCATGAAACACGTAAGGGGTTTCGTCTCGGAAACCATTTTCACCCTGAACAACCCACTGCGAAATAGAGAAAGAATATTGCTGCCGCTGCAGAAGAATGGATGAATATTCCTCAAGAAACGATCATTAATTTGATTATTGAGAAGTCTAGATGAGTAAACGCACTCGTAAGGAGTGGAGGCTCGAACGCTGAGTGGTCATTGGCCATGGTGCGTTGTCAGTTTTTAGTTTTTTAACACGATTTAACTCATATTTTCTGAAATTTTTGCATTGCAGTTTTGTTATGTTGTCTATACCTATTAGTTCATGTCAATAAATCATATTATCGCATTTCTTGTCAGCTCTAAATTCATACTTTTCACGGGGGATTTAAAACGTTTTACACAATATTGCACAAACCAACACAAGTGGGAGATGCGATATTTTTGGAAATTCGTGCATTTAGGGAGAAACACGCTCGACACATTGTAATCCCTGAAGCTGTAATTTGTTGGTCCAGCGGCTGCAACCGAAATGACCCGCCGTCCAAGATCGTGGGTTGCACAGAACTTAAACCCACACTTCCACACACTTTGATCCATAAAACACCTCACAATATGGCTAGCCGATGCATGCAAGGGAAATGATCTGGATCTTAAGGTCAGCGACGCAATGGCGAAGCCAAAGCCTCTCTAACTGCTCGGGTTTTTGAGAAATTTCGCGGGAGCAAAACCGATGCGTTTTCGAGAAAAAAAATTTAATCGATTGTTTATTTGCAAAAAACGAAATCTGCATTAATCTGCCTGGAGCAGTTTTTTTTTTATCGAAATCCGTCCGTGAAGATGCAATTTTAAAGCAACGTGTGAATTCTCCGGAAGCGTCCATAATTGCAGTCTTATGTCCCTGGGACCGTCCGCGCCTTGTAAATGTTGCTAACGTTAACATGCGAACGAATCGATCTGTTTTGTCTAGTGAACTTCTGCACTAGATTCGGAGGTATAAGATAAACTAAAAATTTCAACTGAAACTGTGGTCCAATATTGAAAACTTCCGGGATGATTGATTGATATGATCCGAGTGCACATCTGCGATTGTCAATATGGAGCTCCCGGTAAGTTTTATTCGATCAACTAAGTTTGGAAGTCCAATATTGATGACTGTAACTTTACAACTTTGGAAAATATTTGTCCTGGAAGCGCTCAGACTACATTTTCAAAGTTCAATACCCAGCGGTTTCGAATTTTCTTTAAGCTTGGGGGAATTACTTTAAACTACTCGCAAGTCCGTGGCATTTTTCTGGATTCGGTTCCGTTTAATTTCGGTGCCGCCTCCCAATTTGGAAAAATATATAAATTTTTGAGGAAAGGTAGCGGGGGGAGGGGGGCGCATAATTTAGGGCCGCGCGGTACGATCAGTTAACGCGGAAAGGAAATATCGAAAATGTTCCCGGCAGGCAAAAGCTTTTGTCGGAATTTTTTCGTCATGTGCACGTAGCTTTTGTGGCCTTTTCAGTGATTTAAAGTGCCAATTGAATACAATAAATGAACAAATCGTCCCGATGATTGATGAAAAGTCCGCTCATCTGGTACAGCAGCTACAAGCTGATTGCTGCTAAATAATTACGAACGGTTTGCCTTTTCGACTGAACAAGTTAAGTTAATTAATCATACATTTTCCCTGTGTTCGCCTATTCTACCACCGCTGAATATTCAATCTAGTTCCGAATTAGTTTCGCAACTTCGATATGGCCATCTGCAATTTAAGTTTACTTTTTGGAGCACACGCACATAGAGTTGGAGGTTCGGGGAAATTAGCCAATTTCTCCTCATAATACATAGTAATAATAGTTACCATCTATATTAATAATAAGTGACAAGGCGGGAATACTGTTTCGAGAGTGCAGATCTGTTTTTAAATAAATGGAGGTAATTCGGGAACGCCCTCGGTTTCCATTTAAGACCATTTCTCCCTGGGAATCGTTTGGATTCACCTCTCAGACCGCTTTACTCGGGTCACTCATGGAAGTCATTTAAGCACCTTCCTCTGGTCACATTAGACTAGGCTGGTGTTACAGCTGCTATTGTAGCTGCGTGAAGACTAGCTAAGTTTCGCACCGAACCTGCTTGTCCAGGTGGCCATCCTCAACGTATATGTATGTAGGGCGTCCAAGGAATGTGGGCCACCATCCGCACCTTGGAAACTATGACTAGGGAAAAGTCGAAACTTGGGCGCCATACTAAAGTGGAGATTAGAAATATTTTCGTGAAAATACCGCTTCCGGTTACGCCGGAAATTGATGTCGATTCGCTTATTTTAAACGCAACACCCTGTATATTATAACGGATTGCGGTGTATCGAGATAATCTTCGTTTGAATAATTCACGAGCGCCGCCATACTTGGATTCTGGCGAGCAGCGCCATCTAGTAACTCTAGACGGCACAAAGCACTTAGCCGTTTTCGAATTATTCGAAAACACGGCTGAAACTATAATTCTTTTTGGAAAATTCTAAATATGTCGAAAACAGTAAAAATTAAGTATGCACGACTAATATCCATAATGCTCCACAGAACCTAAATTTGTTGTGATATATAGGGTGTTCAGTTTAAAATAAGCGAGTCGAGATTCTTTTTCGGTATAACCGGAAGTGGTATTTTCACGAAAATGTTTTCAATCTCCACTTTAGTAGCATGGCGCCCAAGTTTCAACGTTTTCCTAGTCATAGTTTTCAAGATACCGGCAGTGGCCCACAGTCCTAGGACGCCCTGTACAGTTGGTGACACGAGATTCGTTCGGACGGTAATGATTCGCTAAAAAAATTAAGCTCCACCATTTTTTACGAGTATTCTTAGTATGCTTTTATAGATATTCAATATTTCTCTCTAGTTCGTATGCCCTTACAAGGTGTCCCAAATCAAATTTGCACCTCGTGAAATCACCGATTTCGTCTAAATGTGGGAAAAATATTATTAAACCACGTCAGTTTTGAATTGGAGGGGGACCAAATTTTGTTTTGCTTTCTAAGTGATTTCTGCACTCCTCTAGCGCCCAAAGCGACCCTTTTAAAAACTTCAAATGGTGAGAGGGGCCTCGTGACACATCACTTCGGAACTGCTTCCATTATCTATGCAAACACGTTTTTTTTCCGAGGTTCGGTCATCGGTTTCGCAGAACACTGCTCAGATGACTGTGAAAGTAATCAAAACTGGTAATGAGGAAACAATTCAATTTAAGGAATGTGTTGCTCTGAGGGTCCACCACCGATTTCCATAGAGTAAGACGAGCGATTGTGACGAGCTTCTCCCAGGTTTTGCAAAATTTCTGACGTGGCCGAAGGGCCCTCGGCAACGATTCACTCTCGAGACGTTTGCGGAGGTGAGGGTGACGCGGCATTAACGCTATGTTTTAAGTGGCCCCAAAAAAGAGATACACGGGGGTAACAAATTTTAAAGATAAGTGCAGATAAGGTAGCGTTTCTCAGTCTGATCTCAACAAAAAAAAATGTTCACACAACGTCGAACACATAACAATTTCGCGATTCTGAGAAATCAATCGCTTAAACTTAAAGAAAAAAAACATGGTTGCATGGAGAATGGAAGCTGCTGAAAAATGATGTGTCGCTCGGCCCCTCTCGCCACTTAAAATTTTTGAAGGGGTGGGCCTTGGCGCTGGGGGATGCAGAAATTGCTTCGGAACCGAGATCAAATTCGGCCCTCCCTCAAATTACGATCGACATATTTTGGCGTTTTCCCACGTTTGGACAAAATCTGAGATTTCGAGCGGTGCAAAGCTCAGCTGGGACACCCTGTATATCTGAAAATCGTGCCGTTCGCTATCCAACTCATCGATACGAGAAAAATAAGTTTTCTTTTTTCCCTTCCACCGCACCACCAATTTTAATATCGCACGTGTAAATTTGAGTCTTTTTCGTTTCAGGACACGTCCACAGTAAAGAGAGGCACTGGACGGCGATGGACAAGTTTGAGACAACCCCCGAAGTTGTTTAAAGGATCTTCGAATGAAAGCTGTAAGGAAAAAAGCAATATCGATCGCTCCTATAAAGAGAACTAACCGAGATTAACGTTTAATCTGAACAGACCATTGGAATTGGCTTCAAAAAATTAATCCTGATTTCCGCTCTGTGCGCCAGAATCTGTCGATACATTTTTGGCTAGATTTATCATCTCCATGTTTCGTTCTTCCTTTCGACCATTTTCAGAACGCGTTTTTGATGTCCGTGTAACAATTATCCATCTTAACACTTGTCTGATTAGTTCCAGAACTAAAGCATGCAAACCCGACTTCCGGAACTAGAACAAACCTAATCCTGTTTGCAAGTTTAGCCACAAAGTGTACTGTTGAGGTTAAGCTCCCCATATAAGGGAATTTAATATAGCATGAAGGCATGCAGCTTGCGGCAATTACTCGGTTTACCAATTATTCCCTTTAGGAAACGGTAAAGTGAACATTTGAACTTAATTTTTTTCCAGGTACAGACACAACAATTTCAACGCCCACCTCAACAGCTACGACTAGCCCTTTTTCCGGAGGCGGAGGCGGTGGCGGAGGAGGAGGAGGGGGCGGAGGAGGTGGCGGAGGAGGAGGTGGAGGAGGGGGGGTAGGTGGCACTGGGAGCGTCGGTGGGGAGAGCGTCAGGAAAAGCAACTGGCAAGTGATCGAGCATTTCGGTTCTAAGGAGAAAGGCAGTTTATCATCCAGTCTTATAGCAGTAAGTATGAGCAAAATCACATAAACATGTTTGTATTCCTTGGCGAATAATCCGTCTTTATCCAGGGCATTAAACATGACAGAGGCAACTTTCTATATAATCCGGTGATGTTTGCTGTAGGAGCAAATCCACTGTCAAACAGTAATGAAAAAGTTCCTCCAGGGAAATAGGACAAAGCCCAACTTCAAACAATGTAATTACTTTTGAGATATAAGCCCAGTCCAAAATGATCACACAATATTGCGGAAAGTTAATTATTTTTTGTTTACCAAACTTCTAAAGAGGCTCTTCAATTCTCGGCCGGATATTTCTCCTTAAAGTTCAAATTCAACTTTACAATGTGGATTTCCGGTAGTTCTCGTTTTAGAGAAAGCTCTGAATCATTTTTTCTACCCGGGACTTTCGGCGGTTTATGCGTCGAGGCGCACCCTCCCCCGTCCCCGCGTGCGCCTTAAGACTTTTGAAAGCGAAAGAAGATAATTTCTCTGGGTTTTCGGCACATTTCCTCCAAATTCTCCGAAAATAAAATCGGCAATTTGAGGGGAATTCAATTTCATAAAATCTGGAACGATTCGGACGAGAACCGCATTCCAAGTAGGACAACTCCATCTTTTACAGCCCCTTCCGGGTTGTTGATCGGATAATTTTATGCGGAAATCGCGTGTCTCGGACTGTTCCTTAAATACTTAAATCGAGGATATACTTTGATAAAACTGTTGAAATAAATTGCATGAATATTTTACGCAACTGATAGATGGTAATTTGAGGAAAATAATTGAGATTTTTTACAGATCCGCGATTCTCCGCGAACAGGTACTGCTGTGAATTTGAAACTCAAATTAAAACTAAGCGGGTGGTACCACCACTGAAGCATCACTACCTAGTTGGATCGTTTCACAATTTGTCCTCTGAATCGTCCATTTGCGGCGTGAACATGGTCGCCGCGTCACTGTCGCTTTCTCATGGTCCCAAGTTATGGAACTTAGTTGCTAAACGATTTTTTAGGTTTTCACAAGTTTTGGACCTAAAAATGACCAAGCGGGATCTTTCATCCATGCATGGAGATATTAAAAATGGCGCGTGATTCGTGAATAAAACTCTGCACTTTCGTCACCTCCTGTAGGAACCATTTTGATTTTTTTTCTGCCACCAGCTGACTTCATTTTGAAATTTTTCGACTCTCGTAAAATTCCCCCCAATCGCGCAGTTTCCCTGCGACAAAATCATTTTCGATTCCTTGAACTTCATGACTTGTTCAGTCGGCGCGAAAACATGGAAAAAGCTTTCTTATTAGGTTCATTCTCGTGACATGTGTTCGAAATTCCGACCGTTCTCTTGAATTCATTAGGTCTACCGGAAAGTTCCGTCCGTTTATGAAGAAGAAGAAAATTATGCAGTTTTTGGTCCATCTAACGACACTCACTGTACGACATAATTCCCATTATTGTTTATGACTTCTTGCCAGCGCGACGGCAACGTGTAAATCCCTCTTGTGAAGAACGCCTCGCCTTCGAAGACGAAAAACTCAAGAAGCGCCGTTTTGACGTCTTCTTCATTTTCGAACTTTTTTCCCGCCGAAAAATTTCGCAAAGAGAGGAACAAGTGAAAATCAGAGGGTGCAAGGTCTGGGGAGTGCGGTGGACGCCAAGGGATTTTCCAGCGTAGCTCTGCAATTTCCTGTCGCCGAAGCTGCATGTGATCGGGCATTGTCGTGGTGCAATGCGATTTGCTTCCTGTTGAACATCTCCATCATCCACACTTTCTTGGAATGCTTTCTTCAACTCGTCCATTTGCCAACAGTGTTTCACCGAATTGAGCTTTTCGTTGGGTTTCAAAAGCTCGTAACGGATCGGTCCTTGGATGTCCCACCATATACACATACGCATTCTCTTTTTAAAGCTCAATCCAGGTTTAGGAGCGGAGGGGGCAGGTTACAGTACGCTCTTTTCCTTACGATGGTTTAATACGTTCTTTTCCACTTTTCGTCCCCAGTTATCGTATGGTCCTAGAAAGGTTCGCTATTGGTCCGAGCAAGGAGAGATGCGCCAATGACGTCATGCAAATTTTCTTCACTTAACTCGTGAGGCACCCATCTGGAATATTCGTAGACCAATCCTGGCTTCCGAATGTGGTCCGAAACGGTTCGTTGAGCCGAGTTAAGTTTCTCCGCGGTCTCCGACGTTGTTAGATCTTGGCGCACCACGGTCTTTGCAACATCGTCATCGATCGGGGATGGCCGCCCAGAGCCTTATCACCAAGATCGAAATCAGCCGCCTCAATTTTTTCGAACCGTCTCCTACATGTCCTTTCTGAAACGGCACCTCCCTCAAAAACTTTCACTAAATTGCGACGTAGCATTTCTACCCCGTTGGAGTTCGTAAAACACACGGCGTCTCAAATGAACTCTATTATTACCCGCGTTTTCACGATCGCCCCTAGCTGAATAAAGACGTGAGATATCTTTACCGCAGTTAATTTCGGAGGAAACGCGTATGCACATGCAGCTATGAAGAGCCGCGGCCATGTATGGCGCGAAAGAGCATGCGCGCGCATGTTTAAACTTGATGCGAAGTTACCGGACGGAACTTTCCGGTAGGCCTGATGTAAATAAATTCATTTCGGAAAATTAGTCTTACTCTGGTCATCGAGCTCTTCTTCAACTTCTTTGTTTTCGCGACAACGGCGAATTACAGGGTATCGTAAATAACGTTTTTGGCAGGTGGTCTGTGTGTCAGACGAAAGATTTACGAGAGAGGAAAGTTTTTAAATAAAGTCGGCTGGAGGAAAAAATAAATTTAAATCATTCTTCAATTTTACAAGTGCTGATTTGCTGGACGACGCTAAAGATTTTTAATGGTGATATTGCGTGCTCGCAAGAATTGCCTTCGTAAATGCGGAGCGAAGTAAACGAGTGTTTACTTTTTAGTGCCTTTAGTGATGTGATTTATCCGAATCGCCCAACTTTCCCATCTAAAAATCTTCAATTCTAATGCCGTCGCCGACATGTTACCAATATCCCGTTGCAGTTCGAATGCGTCCAATTTTCGACTGTTTATTCCTCAATTCAACGTTGATTGGATGCCTCAAGGCATTCCCTTCCCGCCAGTGTGTTCTTCATAATAAAATTTCATCTAAAGTTCCACATTTTGTTTCGAACAACTCTAAAACAAAACTTATTCCGCGGAACACAATATGCAGAACAATGCTACCCCATTGATGCCACAGCATGGAAAAAAGCTCCTCTACCTCTTTATGCTTTTGCCGTGATGATGTTTGTTTCATGTCCTAAAAGTCGTAATATTCAGTAATAACAAATGGAACCCACGAGGCGGAATGTACAATTTATCAGTGTTTTGCTTTGCGCCGCTTTTAAACAGTAACACTGATTATTAGATTCGGTCAGGACGTTTTTTATCCGGGACAAAAATATGTCCCTTTTGATATTCCGGCAATTATTTGGAGTTCGGAAATTAACCGTTGATAAAGCAAGGTCAACGCTGACGAGCTCAATTGACCTCGATGGACGCAGGGGGTTTAATTAGGAAATCTGTAGGAGGACGGTCCTGGAAATGCCCGGCCCAACACTTAAAAAAATGTCACGTGTGCAGCAACGGAAAAATGTGGAGCGACTTGAAGAAAAAATGATATAATCACAGCTGAGCTAGTTGGACTCATTTCAATAGAGGTTGAATATAGAGGTACCACCACATAAGGGCATACTTTGACCATCGGAGATATCAACATTTATTTTATGTTTTTATACCGATAACGTTCTTGGAATGGCAAAAACCAGAGCGACTCTCGAGGAATGTAAACATTTATCCGTAAAAACGAAGCAAAAACAGTATTGTTTATCGTTTTTTGTGAAAAAGACCCTCGACCTTCTGGCATCTGTTGAGCATCGACCTTATCGGTTTTGACGTCACCGTGGGATCCACGCTGCACCAGGCTTCCCTCAATGTTTCGAATAATCGATCGGTACTCGCGCAACTTTTTCCCCCGGATCTTTTGGTCTAAAATTCCCCAGAGGTTCCCGATCGGATCGAGATCGGGGGATTGCGAAGGCCGTTCCAGAACGTTGACATTTCCTCCCCTAAACCATGCTTTCACGTGTTTCGACGCATGCTCGGGATCGTTATCCCGTTGGAAAATACGTCGTAAGGGCATGTGGCACCATTTGGTTCTCCAAGATGTCCCTATATGTTGAAACCTACCCATGCCGCCTGCTATTTTGTGGATCGGACCAACACCCTAGTCCGAGAAATGGCCCCGGACCATCATCGACCCATCTCCGTGCTTGACTGTGGAGCGTTTGGGATTAAGTTTTTTACCCTCAGGGCGTCTTGCATAGACCGTGCCGTCACTGTTGAATTAACAGAATTTTGATTCCTCGCTCCCAATGACTCTTTGTCCAGTCTTTCTCTGTCCGGCGCAAATGTGATTTGGCGAAATCGAAACGAGCCCGTCTGTTTCTCGTTGATAAGAGCGATTTTTTGGCTTGGCCCTCTGCCATACAACTTAGCTTCCATCAATCTATTCCTCATAATCCTAGGAAAGGCTTCGATTCCAAGTCCTCCAGAAATACGGCGTTTGATCGTGTCAGGGCCAATGGAAGGTTCGCTTTTTGCAAATTTTATAATTTGTTTGTCCTCATATCTATTGGATTTTTTTGGCCTTCCGGGTTTCTCCTTGACCGGACCATTCCCGAACGCACGATTTTGTCCGGAAACAATGGACTTGTTTAGGTCCATAAGCTTGTTCAAGCCTGCTTTCGACCACTCTCACGTAAATTAACAATAATAGTTTTACTTCCAAAGACAAATGTTTTCCTCTGGGCATGTTTGCTGATGTAAACTTCCAGTTGAAATGATTATCAAGGAAAAGTTGTTTAAACGTTTCGTATCGTTGAAAATGTTGCTCTGTCTCTTTCCATCCCCAATAGAACGTTATCGGTATAAAAACATAAAATAAATGTTGATACCTCCGATGGTCAAAGTATGTCCTTATGTGGTGGTACCTCTATATTCAACCTCTATTGAAATGAGTCCAGCTGGCTTAGCTGGGATCAGATCATTTTTAAACTAATTAATAATTAAATTACTTAAAAGTTGCTCTCCACTACTGCATGTATGTCAGATTGGGCACTTCCGGGGATGCCCCCGCAATAAAATCTAATTGCTACTTTGACCACAACGAATAAATTTTCATCAGACACATCATGCATCGTCAATGTGCTACACAGTGATTTATACATTAAATGGACGTTTCGTGAATCTTCGAAACTTAAAAGTCCTCCTCTTGCGGTGTCCCAGATATCTGAAATTTTGCCTTCGAGTTACTCGCACGCACAAACACGTCATAGCTCGACTTCCATTTTGGGTAACTACTCCAAATTAACTTCGGACTTTTACAATTTACCCGTAGGCCTTGAGGCTCGTTGACCACAGTAATGTGGGCAACTCACGAAACCCAAAAATACATCTGGAGGTCCCCGTCGATCCGACTCGATGCAAGCAGTTTTTGGTCCAGTTTGGACTGAATTCAATATCAATTTCGCTGGGAGTGAAAACCAGGTTTTCGGCCGCATAGTTGCTAATAACTTCAAATTTAAAGAACGTAAATTTATCGCCTTTGTAGGCAACGGGAGGCGGATATTAATTATTGGAACCTTTCGTTGCGATAATTATTTCCATTAATTAATGTCTACAAGAATAAAACTTGGCGACATTTATGAGATTTCCAGTTAAAAGAACAATAAAATTAGTTCTTTTGAATGCGCGAAACGGCTATACAGGACGTTTCAGAACTGCTGGATCAAATTTTTAGGAACTGCCCAGTGCGACGATGGAGGACACCTGAGTATAAAAACCCGTATCCGCAAATGTCTCGTCTAAGACACTACGGCCTTATGGTTCTTTAAGACGGTTACGTGCATGTTTCATCGAGTTTTAGTAGATTTTATTTTAATTTGTTTGCGCAAAGCGGCACCACACAAATTATTCAAAATGTCGATGCGTTGGTCTGGTGACGCTGAGCAGTACAACTTGAACATTTCCTCCCTGAGCCACCCTTAAGGCGTAACTCCGAATTATAATAATCAAATTCGATTTAGATTGAAATTGAAATAGGTTACTGCTGGCGCATGGCATGCGGATGATCTTATGAATTTCATCGTATATCGAAATACTAATTTTTCAAGATAATCCATAAATCCAGGGAACGTTCTAGGTTGTGGATGCCAAAACATTCTATACAAAATTTTAGGATATTGGAGCATTTTAAGTCGATTAAAACGTTTCTAAAGACCGCTATCTAGGCCATTAAAAGTGTAATTATAAAAATCGTTTTAAATCTCTTTAATCGCTTTATACAGCTTTGGCTAAAGCCAAATTGTTGAATCATCGCTTAAGCCTGGCTCACCTATCGTCGTAGGGCAGCAATTTTTACAGCGTGAAGAACCGAATTGCTGTCTCCACAACAGCAATCTCACATAAATAAATAAATTCCTTATGTGTGTTCGTATACACGAGGGTCGGGTTCTAATTGAGCTTTGACTCTTACTCAGCACCACTATAGTTCCGGTCGTCTTATAGCCCAGAATACTCTCCCCGAGGAATATGCGGGGCGCTTAAGAGAGAAAGAGCCATAGGTCGAGAGTGGAAGAACGTCTAAAACGTAGTTAAATGCAGTAAGAACGATGACTCCTCTTCCGGATTTAGGCATTTTAGTAAATGTTGCCGAAAACCCAATTTCATTTATTTAAACCAGCCATTTCTCCATTTCGTACCCCTCAAAACGCGAGTACGATTACATTTTTAAAGTCCACATTAATTTTCTATCAGATAAGGCAGTTTTTGTTGGTAAATGTGCCTTTTTCAACCGAACGTGGCGGTCTAAAAACTAGGAAAATCTAAAAATCCATATTTATTCGTATTGCTCAATGGCGGCTCACGTAATGAATTTCCCAGCTACCTCTTTGGAGATTTCATCAAAGTTGTCCTATTTAATATACATTTAAAAGGTATCCGTACAAAGTGATTCGAAACTAGATGGGAAAAATTACAAATCCTTTACAATTGATGTGCAGATTTTGGTTGAAAAATGTAAAATGAAAGTTTAGCTGGCTTTGTTTCCGAGTTATTACGCTTCAAAGTTTGCGCATTGATCGGGCGCGATCAGGTACTGTGACCTCCGAGACCACCTGATTTGAATCATTTGGATAATTTCGCGTGGGGACTTTTCAAACAATTGGCTTATGCAGTAGAAATTGATAGCCACGAGCAATTAATGCAAAGAATAATTAATGCAATCGAATACATTCAAAATGGACAAAATATGCAATCAGCGTACGATTCGCTTATTTCGCGCTGGCAAGCCCGTACCCGCGCTAATGGTGATAATATATTTTTGAACACTTGTTATGATAAATTTTTTTTTTCTGTTGAATTGCTAATAATAAAAAAATTAAACATAATTATTATATAACTATTATTTACGATGAAAAATGGCGACATGCGGAACCTTTAAATTTGAATAATTCGGAAACCAGGGCCTGCCAGCAAAAAATTTTATTTTGCATTTTTTAACCGGAACATCAAACCGTACACGTTCCTTAATTTTTTGTGTCAAATTACGAATCACTCGGTATATCTCGAAGAAAAGTCAGGCCAGAGCCCTTGTTGTGGCAAGATTTTACTACATTTTCGATAATCCAATCGCCCTCAACTCACGTCCCTTTCTCTCTGAAACGTCCTGTATGTAACTCCTCCATTTAAGCTTTTGAACAGTCAAGCTAGAATCAATCTCCAGGTTTTTTGCTTCCCATCGTTCTCACTACCAGTAGTTAGTTGCTTTTAAAATCAATTTCCGTCGACTTTACCAAGTCTCAAAGCATTATTTCTCACTTCTTTGTTTCGGCCACCGCTCCAGCTGCATTCTAACTTCTTTATTTAATTGAGTTCCCTCGGAATCAGAGCTCACTTTTACCCCAGTTCAAAAAGTTTGCGTATATGCATTGAATTATTAAACCCGGGCATTCCTCAGAGAATGTATCTTGCCTAAACTCGATTAAATGTTTCTTGTAACACCCTTTGTTAGAGAAGTCGACTCTAGGATATTTAACCGTGATTAATTTATACGACTCCTACATTGGCTTCATCACATCCTGATTACTTGAGTTCCCTCCAGCGATGTTGTTTTTTTGTATTTTGATTAAGTTATTTGAGAAGTTACATAATTTATGTCTAAGGAGAAACGCATTGTGAAGCACGGCGCCTCCCCGCGCATCTCGGGGTTCACCTTGCCATTCGCCTCCCCAAGCGATGAACGTCGCCGTGTATCATATTTCAATTGTCTAGTTTCTCACAAAGAAAGAGGTAGTAAAAATACCGTTAGGTTCTTCAGGAGCGTAACTGACATGAAATCCTTTTTCTACCGCCATTCAAATATTCAACCTTACGGCTGGGAACTAGTTGGGGCTCTCTGAGTTTTTCCAGATCAATTAATGGCAAAGATGCTGAAAAATATATCTCTCGACTTTTTTGTAGTTCAGCCCTAATATCACTTGCTATGCGGAAAAATAAGTGATTAAAGGCGATGCTATCAATTAAATATGACTTCACTTGTGCGAATCTACTGAGCAAACGGCTAAGCAAATTCGCTTTAAGGCACAGTCTGGGTTTTTCCTATGTAGAAAGATATTATAAGCGAACAAATAGTCAAAATTTGAACGTCCATTATGTTTTATTTTAGGTCGGCAGCATAACGAGATCACCACCGAATAGAGAGAATGGCTCCGGGCCAAATTCTCCCGATCCGGAGAATAGGGAGGTAGAGGACGAGCTTCTTGTCTCGTCGGCATCCAAGAAAGAGATGCCCGGCGTCTTTCGGAAACTCCTCCGGCTATTGAGGAAGCTTTGTAGTACTCATCAGTTTAAAAATGAACAAGTAAGTGTGGAAAATTTACTCTGGAATCGTGTGATATACCTCTGTTATCGATTCTCTGTCGGTTACTGTCGATCTCTCGAAAATTACCCGGATGAACCCTATAGAGATTATTAATTGTGTAATATATACAAAATTAGGGAAAACATGTCATCATCCATTAGCGTTCGGGAGTATTCTAGTTCTATGATCATCCAGGAAATAGCAGCGCGGCAGAAGTGTTTTGTTTTTAGAGAAATGAGCACGTGGCTGCGTACGGCACGTCACCATATAGAGCAGAGAAAATCTGCGGCCCTTTAATACTAAATTTAATACTGAGTTTAATGCTAAGGTAGTTTAAGGGAATGTCGCGACTTATATATTTTAGGATTCAACATTTTAAACTAGGAGATGAATCTTTGAAGTTCCAACTTCCATGGAAATTTACAGCCCTCGAATGACGTCGAAGTTGCACAAACTTTAATCTATTATCCACACGTAGCAGACCACGTGCGTAATATTGACGTCATTCGAAGCCGAAATGCTGTTATTAGGAACTAAGGAATTGCGCTTCCCATTTTAGGCAGGCTGAAGCATTGCACGATGATGTAAAATATACGAAATTGCGGACTTTTACAGCTTAAATATTTGATTATGTTGTTTAACCATTGCGCAAGAAAGTTATGAGTCTTGGTTTCGTATATCTCGAGAATTGGATCAGCGAAAAAACGAAATGAGTTGTGTAAAATTGCCAACGTTTCGCAGCTTTATTACACCCTCAGGACAAATCTATTTTTATCGCTCCTCGTCTAATAAAACCCACGCAAGTACAGTTGCATAGACGTGTATATATATACCGTCCGGCTCTAAATTCTACCCCCCGAAAATTTTTCAACTAATAATGCTTTTTTGACATTCAAAAGCCACATTAAATAGGACAAAAAGCGCCATCTTGTGACGTTTGTTTATTATTTTTTTAATATTCCTTACGTCACCGGCAGCACAAAATGGCGGATTTTCAAAAACTGGAGCGTGAATCAAGTAACGACTAACGTTAAAGGTGTTTCACAACTAAATTCAATGGTGAATTGCGATTCAACATCTATCGGTTAGCTTTTGCGGAAAACTGGTACAAATTTGGTAAAAAAAAGTAGCACAAACTCTAATAAATAGTACGTGAACAATTTAATTTGTTTATCGATTGGAAATGTGTTTGTTTTCGATTTTGGTCTCGCGAACAGTCTTTGGATATTTATGTCATTTTTCTGTTTTGACTTTTTTAGCAAAAAAATGTACAGTTTAAGAGGATTTTAGAATGTAAAAACGAGTTTCTCCCAGTTAAATTTATGATTAGAACATTAGCAAAATATTGCTCAACACGTTTGCTCGCAACAGAAAATTCCTCTATTGACCCTGATCCTCTGCAAATTGAACATTTTAATTCTTTTGAGGGTTGTACGTATTTTATTTCGCCCTAGCTACTAATCCCTGCATCATTTTAGTTAATATTCCCTACATCACTGAGGGTGATTTGGCTGCGATATATTTCCTGTAGGTATAATCAAAACCAAGGACCGTGTACCTACTAATGCCTAGATAATTACGAGTGTGGTTTGGCAACTTGTTTAATAACAATAACACGCTTAAATTGTAAAATGCAATTCCAATTAGTCAAAATTTAAATTAATAGTTAGGTGCGTAAAATGATTAATTACGATATGATGAGTCAATCTACTCTTAATTGAGATATCTTAAAAACATGTCCACTAAACTTCAAGGTGTGATTCTTTAGGCGATTCTAAGTCGAAAAGTTTATATAAACGTGGCTGCGGTAATGCTGCGTTTTCAAGATACAGGGTGTCAAACTTTTCTTTAAAAAAAATTTTTTCCGTAAAAATCTTTACCCGATTTTGGTGAAATTTGGCAGCGTTGACTGTGTATGGATTTTATTGTTATTTATGCGCCCCAGAGTTTTAAAAAACTTTCACTTCATTTTTTCGCATTGAGCCCAATCACGGCCACCCGGATCGCCAGATTTAAATCCGTTAGATTTTTCCCCTTGGTGGCACGTAAAGCCTTTCGCAGATAGGACTCCAGTCAATACCGAAGAAGAATGAATCCAACGGATACGGAGTTCATGTAATCAGATGAGATATACACCGGGAATATTTCAATATGTTCGAAAATCGATGTTAAGGCGAGGTAATAACGCTAACGTGGAGGTTGAAGGGGACATTTTTAGCAACTATTGTAGGTTTTGTGTTACTGTTAAATGTGTTTTTACGAAAAATGCGTATTGTTCATTCAGCTATACAATTTTAATAAAGTTTTTTTTGTTTGGTTTTCGTTAAACTTTTGGCGTTACCCCTGCGCACCAGCTGCGCCGCCGACAATGAAATCCGAAGAATTTTCAGCTTTAAAGATCTCTTCGCACCACTCCAAAAACTGCCATCGAACTTCAACGTCGTTTTTCGTATTCTTGTTATCTAGAAGTTTTTTAAATACGTAACGACAAGAAAAAGTTCGACGCCCCGTATGTCGGAAGTGAAGCATTGCGGGACCTATGATCACATAAAGTTTTCGTCTTAAAATCACTCAAAGAATCACCCTTTCAAGTTTTGTCACGTACTTAAATAATGCCCTGTATAATAACAAAACGCTGACCTAATACTGAAGTTGCAAAACTAATACCGAGACCTGTGTTCTTAAGTTTATAAAGAAGGCGTAAGTCCCAATTTGTCCTGAATCCTGAAAGTTATCGCCTGAAAGCAACTCCTGTTTGATATTATCCAGTTTAAACCAAAACTTTGTTATAGAAATCCTATTTGGGGTCCCGGAAGTTTTACCAAGATATTAATTGCTCCGGGCTCTGTAACTCGAAGTCGATTTAATATTTAGCATAAATAATGTGCCTAAACTAGTTCCGTATAGTGTACTCTCTCTGACGTCAAATTCCGGAGCAACATTACCATACTTGCAAAATTTGCGTCCTTAATCGCTTTACAGATTGAGATAACTGCAGGCAATGTTTCAAATCTATCAGATGACGTAGTGTTCTGGAAATAACTATCTTTTTCATATTAAGTAGAACCTCCACTTCGCATTCATACACGAGAATTTATGAGAACAATTTAAACAATAGACGTATTTCAGAACCGATAAATTAGATTAAAAGCAGAAACGCCAGAAATAAATAAAACAGATACGTCACGGGCTCGTTTCCAGATAAAGAAATGAGGAAAAGAATGAATTTTTACGTTTAGATGTCTAAAGTGAAACGATACGGAATGTTCCGTGCGGAATTTGATATTCCGTTACGGAACACTTGCTCCTTCATTAATGTAGGTTTTCATTTCGTTAGCCTAGGGGCACGGCTCAAAGCTGGGTGTCTTTATGAGGGTGGACGCGGCTTTTGTCTTCACATCGAAACCGAATCGAACATCAGCAGGAATCGGGGTTGGAACAGAATAGGAATTCCTCGTCTGCTGGAAAGTCTTGAATACTAAACCCTCCGGCGGCGCACCACGGGCGCACCCCGGTTGGGGGTGCCATCGACGTCACGTGCGCTACCCGCCGCATCGGATCGCGGCGGCGAAGCGGATAAGAGCTCCTTCGTCGGCGGCAATTGCGTCTGCATCATAAAGACCGAGGACGCTTATCATAAGTAATACCGACGCCGGCAAAGTGACTCGGCGGGAATTCTCAGGCGCCAGCCAAAGTCCACCGCGGGCGTGCCAAAGGGGCACATCATCTCCCCAACGATAACTTAGCCCTAACTCCGTTTACAATCGACCACCGTCCCGACGGAGTCTCGACATAAATCAGAATACGCGATGCAACGAAATTAAAAACTGTGTACACGGTGGTTGATTTGACTGCTGGATCCTACGTTGATTGCGTTGATGTTTCAGCACTGGCGCTCAATCCGGAGCGCGAAAGCTGCGCGAAAGCTGAGCGAAAGCTGAGCGAAAGCTGCGCGAAAGCTGCGCGAACAAATAAAATTCCAAGGTCAATAATGGTCGTTTCCGTATGGAGCACGTGTTCGCACAAAAGTAATTCCATATCAGCTGGAAGCTCAAAAAATTCGCGAGATTTGCTTCGTCGATTTTTTAATATTTGTAGGATTTTATATTGTGCAGACAGATTGGGTGCCTTAGATAGAAGTTTTCGAATAAAAGAGATTTCAATCTATAAATTAATCTGTGGAAGTCCACGTTGCTCTAAGTGTTTTATTTCCCTCTTTGAAACCATCTCAAGCGCTCATCTCGTCATTTATCTTGAGGATCTCGTCGGTCTTCTTGCCTGCTTAAAATGCATAGAATAAATTGGTTTTTTTGAATTTAGTATGTGATTATTTTCGAATACATTTTAGGAATGAGTAAAACTGCAGGAATACATTGTTTACACTCTGGAAATTGGACGGACACGACATTGCCTCCGACGTAGTACTCTGTTTTAAAGATTTTCTTCCTTTCCAGGTAGAAATGTTGTACCAAAGATATTTTCTTAAAATGAATCAAAGCAATATGACAAACCTGATATCGCTGCTGCTGTTGCTTTGTATAGCGTTTTTATTACTGGGAGCAGTGGACTTCATCCTGCCCCGAGATGAAGACTCCCACTCCTATTTCAAAGACTCAACTCGCTTAGATTATTTAGTCGTACTTATGTGTACTTCAGCTTGCTGTATCGCTGTTTATGGTGGTAAGTAAATCTTTATTTGTCGTTTATTACCCCTCGACCAAAATTTTCTCCGCTCCGACTTACTCGCCCGCGAAAACGACTCTCGTGGGGGGCTGGGGAGGGGGGGGGGTGAGCTGAACGTCCATCTTGTCGAAAAACGAATCGTTTGAATTAATAACAGGCGAAACAGTCAATCCTCATCTCAACTGCCATCAAAATTTTCAATTGTAGAGCAGATCCAAATACCGACAAAAGGCATAAAAGGGATTTAAAAGACAATAAGATAATCTCGAGGCGACTTTAAAGCGATTCGAGTTTTCAGCTTTGGAACATCGGCAACGGTTTCGCATATTATTCCGCGGGGAATTTAAACGGGAATTAAGTGTCTCATTGTATGACAATGTACCATTTTAGAATGCCTCAGAGATTATTTTAGGCTGCTTTTGAGCGACTTGATTCTAAGTAATGAGTTTCTTTCCATGAAGTTTCATATAGCTCACCCCGAACACCGAGAAATTATAAGTCTGGGAGGAGTCTCGATCCGAAGTCGAACCGCGAGGAGCTTGACTGACTGAGTTTTCCCAATCGTTATCCAGGACCGTGCGGGGGAAACTGAAAATCAAATTCTCGTCAATGTTGTCTAGTCGATATTCGGGTGTCATTGACACGCCGTATTTTCTGTTTTTTTTATTTTATTTTTATTTATTTGCACATTATACATGTATTATCATTTTTATTTACTGCAACTCAAGGTGGACCCGTTTCTTTGTTTCAGTTTTACTCACAGTGGTGTCGAAGCCTACAATGAATGAGGTTTATTTAATCATAATCTCGTACTTTATTTTGTTAACATTTGTAACATTACAGGTAAGTTATAGAATGTAGTACCTAACGGTCAGTGTTGTATGGCAGTAGGGCCGGTGACATTTGTCTTGAAATAGCTCTTCAAATAAAGACGGAAAAAATAAAAATAATACAGCAAATTTTCGTTTTTTTCTGGACGTCTCCGGGATTGTTCGGAATCTTTGCGGGTCCGGAGCGGTACTTTCTCGGGCGTTAAACGCGCGATTTTGCCTCAGTTTAAACGACCCCGCATCTCTTATAGTTCCCGCGATCCCAACGACACGCCTCGAATGCGGACCACCCTATGCTCATTTCGTTTAATCAAAGCCTGGAAGTTTCGCGACCGACTGCCTATTTCATCACGAGCGACCGGTACCATGCACGTAGAGAAACAGAGAAAACTGTTTCGTTTCATTCGCACCCGTTCGTCGAAACCCGATTTTCGTCACAGAGATTCTCGAAATTCGGTAAATGTCAAAATCGCCTACGGGGCGTCCCCGCGAAAAATCCCACCCCCCTCTAGCTTCTTGAAATATTGAAATGGATAAAAAGTACTTGAACGCTCGTGTAGTTTTTCAAGGTAGTGAGCAGTTTTATACAGGGTGTTTGATGACGCGTTCCAACTTAATATTGCGCTTTTTGGACAATTAGACGTTGCTTTGTTGCACATTCAAATTCTGCGTTTCATTTCGAATTCAAAGATACATACCGAAACTTAAGGGTCTACTCCGATGTATTGAAACGTTAGGGGGGGAGGGGTGAGCCTTCGCGTGGACACCCTGCGCATGGACGGCTTAGGAGTGTCCTAACGTTGAAGGTTCCCGTCATGTTTACGTGATTTACATCACTATGACGTCGTATCGAGACGAACTAATCCCGGGGTCTGAAGGACTGGCCTCAAGGTGGACAGTCCGCGGGGTTATGATTCGCTTACCAAGATGGAAACCGAACTGCAAATTTAGTGTAATTTTTGTCCACGTAACAAACAAATTTTCGTTTGCATAACAAAATTGACGAGAAATTTCATCGCTGCTGGCAAGCCGAAATATTGAATTGAAAAGTTTTGTTCTGCTCATAATTGGTAGTTTTATCGAGTATATATACATACGCATTACAAATTTCACCGGGCCAAAATGGAAGTATGAAACATAAATTCTGGTCTAACGGTTATATCAATATCCATGTCTGTTGTTCCAAAACGTACATTTCAAAAATTCTGGCGTCCCAGAACAATATTAATGCTCCGCGGTCTCTGAATCTAAATTTAGAATTTCAAAGTTGGAATTACAAGTTGATACACGTGCTTAAAACAACTCGGAGATTAAAGTTGGGCGGAAAATTGCAAAGTTCGTGTACCATAACAATGAGCTTATTTCTATTTAAAACGCTCCCTTTACAACCGATTTCAAGTCTTGATTCGCGCTTATACAGGGTCCGGCAACAAGAGCGAACTAACTTAAAAAGCTTGCGGTGAGGAAACGAATGTAGCGACTCTAACGGCCAGTACTGAAACATGGGCTCTGATAATTTGCAATTTCTCATTGTTTGGAAATTGTCCCCTCAAAATGTCCGCCACGCTCATCGACGCACACGTTTGCCGTATCTTCCTAAAATTCTCTAACACGTTTCGAAACCAATCTTGATCAAAATACCCTTTACCGCTTGCCTAAGCCGATCTCTTAAATTTTGCATTGTCTGAGGACGAGCGGTCCACACTTTTGCGTTTGAATAAACCTAAAAAAAAAAAAAAATAATAATAATCTGGTGCTACCAGATCCGGAGATCTTGGGGGCCGTTGAATGTCACCAAAACGTGAAATGAGGAAAGGTAAGAACATTTGCCCCAAAACGGTTAAATTTCGCCTATTTATACGAGCGGCAGTACCAGCTTATTGAAGCCATGCAATATTTTGTCTCCCTCCTTTGAAGTTACAAATTCACATAGAGGGATGGAAAAAGCATATAAACAACCCCTTCAAAATCTTTTAGAAGATGAATTTTCCTTGCTTCGTAAATAAGTTATATGACCGTAAACTTAGACGTATTTCACATGTTCATTTTGAGTTTATCGCGAAAAAGGGCTTATCAAAAAAATTCAGTATTTTGGTTTCGATGAAAACACATGGTCTGCCACATTGTGTTAATTCCTTCGATAAGCAAACATTATTAAAAATGCTTTAAATAACTGTTCACACGTATATTTCACGTGCCCCGAGGACCACAGACTACTGTGGAAATGAAGAAAAGCGATGGTTCGCCACAAGCAGATAACGCAAAAACTTTAAATTTGGCAGTTTGGACAATTATTAACAAATGTAACCAAAAAGGACACGATTGAAGGTGCCCGAAGGATTGTCCGGCCTAGAAAACTTGGAATTGGAGCAATTAGGTCGATCAAAACTATTTTATTAGGTTGATGAGACTGAGCCTACATGATGATAAGCCCGCTGAGAACGTTTCGATCGTTATTTAACATTTCTGAAGAATTCTTGCAGAAACGTAAAGCGGCTTCTTTGTCAGGATCATTCGACTTATAAACAATTTGTATTTTAAATGGGTGGTAGCGTAAGTCTTCGGGCAAAATTCGTCTTAAAGTTACCGCCTGGTGCTTTGAATATTTACCGGAATACCAATTGTACGAGTACCACCAGAAACTCTGATGCGACGCCGCCCGTTTCTTCAAAACATCTTACTCGTCTTAAAATCGCGTTTCTTGGTATTCGTTTTCGAGGTGGCACGTGCAGTTCGTCGTGGCGGCACCTTTGTGTCCGTAATACAGATTTTTTAATAAAACACTTTACAGCGAAGACACGTTGGTTTATTTCCCAATCAGCCATAACAAACTGAATTGTCATACCGATAAAATCGAGAAATCGCACTTTGAAAAACGTGACTTCATTAGCTTTTCCACGGCAAGCTTTTCAAAACCGTTCAACGCCGCTTTCCGGACCCTGTATTTAGGGTCTTTATACTTTCTTAATTCAAATTTAATGAGCGGGAAAGTATTGATAAGACTTTGCTACTACTCCTTCTCATTTTCAGATCTGTATATCATTTTTCTTTGGGACAGGCAGACCGTTGATTGGTACGGCCTTTGCCGTTACCACTACTTATCTGACTTACGCGCTGATGCCAAACCGACTGAAAGATGCAGTTTTGTCAGGAACAATACTGGCAGTTATAGAGCTGGTACTGCTGATTTATGTGGCGAATTTCAGAGATTTTTCACACGTAAGTAAAAAAATCTGGTCACGCAGTAGGAAGGTTTGTGCGCCCGCCAATGGGTATGGTGGCCGACGGGCGACCAACCATTGGCATCGAACAAGAGGAATTCCTCTGTACACCGAGAGATACATCGAGAAAGGCGGAAGCTCTTCCGATGTAAACTGGATTGTGGCTCCATGTGCTGTCGAACGTTCTGCCTCCGCGGCCATGGGAGCAAATTGAATTTGCTTCCATGCCCCTTGTTTCCTATTAAATTACTGATTTTTGTTGGTCTAGTAAAGAACTAGTATCATTCGAGCGTTTAGTGGTGTAAGGCGATTTTGGTGGGGGGTGGCTTTTTCTGTAAACATTATGCTTGCCTTCCACAGTGAGAGTGTACATACCTCTGTTTCTTCAGGTAATAAACGGATACTTTTCAGCAGCAGCAATCTCTACAGAGCTCTTCACCGTAAACAATTATGTTCGCGAGCACTGCTTAAAATGCAAAACCCCAGGGACGTTAATTTTTTTTTTTTCAGATAATCAGCAATTTCATAATTCTTCTCTGCTCCAACATGGCGGGAGTGTGTACTCATTATCCGAGGGAAGTAGCCCAAAGAAAAGCTTTTTTAGAAACGAGACAATGCATCGAAGCCCGATTAAAAATACAAAGAGAGAACCAACAACAGGTAGGTTTCATATTTTCCGCATTAGACCATTTCTATATTATTTTGTTTCGGGACGTTTTTCTCGAGTAGTTCCTCGCAGAACTGCAGGGCTTGTGAGACAACCACAGTCCAGCCCGGAGTTTTCGGCTAATTAGGAAAGTTAATTTTTCAATTAAAAACATTAATTTACAAGTTGCTAATTATGCTGTAAACTGTGTGTGAAAACGACCGTATGTTCACATCAGGCAGGAGCTCGATCCCGCACAATGAGCAAAGTACACAACATTAAAAGCCGAAGATAAACAAGGTTGTCTAATCCGAAAAATTCAATTTTCCATAATGGGGTTTATCCGTGAATTTTACGCAGCCCCTCGACATCTTATTATTCAAGATGCAGGTGTTTGGTATGCCATTTTTCTCGAATGAATTAGCACGAAAATAGCTTTACGGCAAGCAAACAATTTTAAAAGTTTTTCTATTATAGGCAAATCTCCCTCGTGAAGTTTGGAAAAGCGCCCATATTATTATTCCCATGAAGTTCGAATTGGGGATTTGACTACTCGGGACAAAAGAAAAATGAGAGCAGATTAGCGCACATGTGAAAATTTTTTAAATGAGCTGAACGCTTTCGTAACTGCACTGCGATTTGGGAAAATTGGCATGTTGCATGTTTGGTGATGAGGCTAAATTTGAGACATGCAAAGGGAACAAACAAGTTATTGTTACCTGTCTAAATCCTCAACCGCATAAGTATATAGACGGGCAGTTGAAAGAATTAGTCGAAGAGAAGAACCTAAATTAAATTCAAATTATTCTTGCTTGCCAGGTGCGCAATTAAGTCTCCGGGTTTCACTCATGGATGGCGCTAACGACACGTGCAGTCGACACACATGGCGGAAACCGTGTTTTGTTTATAGCATGCGCAGTTCTTGAGAATTAACCGGTTGCGACATCGACGCATATCGCAACGCAAATGTATCTTGTCCAAGAACGAATACGTCGAGTTTCGTGCCGTATAAACAGCGTTTGCGGGAAGTTTCGCTTTTCCGGTTTACTTCGAAAAGAAACTGCAGCGAAGCACGTCATTTGCTTGAGGAGACCTACGCCGAATATGCACTAAACTACCTGTGAAGATTGGTTCAAACGCTTCAGAAGTGGCGGTTTTAACACTGAGGACAAGAAGCCCTCTTCGGAAGACCGAAAATAATTGAAAACGCCCACCTGCGAGCGCTACTGGACGAGGATGGTGCGCAAACACAAGATCAACTTGCGGAGGCATTAAACGTGACTCGCCAAGGTATTTTCAGACGTTTACGTGCTATGGAAAAAATTCCGAAGGAGGGAAAACGGGTGCCGCACGAGTTCTCTGAGAGACAGGTGGAGAGTCGCTGCGGAATGAAGAGAACGCTCTGCGTTTGGTGGGACCAGAAAGGAATCTGTGTACCGCGAGCTGCCCGAACTGGGCGTCGCTACCGACGAAAACTTATCAGTCTGAACCATGGATTGCTCGAAAAGAGGCCAGAATGGGACGCGAGACACGAACGAACGCTCCGCGCTCTCGCGCTTCCATCGTTCAGGACACCATCAAAATGCTGAAATGGGACCTGCTGCCGCACCCGCCACCTTCGCCAGACCTGACCCCTTCCGATCACTGCTCGTTCCGATCGCAGGCACGTGGTTTGGCTGGGCTGCACCGGGCCAATTTCGAAAAAGTTTAAAATTGGTTGGACGAATGGTTTCGGTCCACAGACGCGTTGGTTCGGTCGTCGCGGCATTCGTGCGTTACCAGAAAGATGGCAAAAATGCGTAGGTAGAGCGGGACGATCATTAAATGAACCATTTGAAGTATATTTCTCTTGAAATTTTACATTTTTCGTTGATGAAACAAACCCGGAAACTTAGTCGCGCATCTAGGAGCTCGCAATCAAGGGTGTTCTTCATCGACCAACCTCCTCCCGAACCGGAAACAGGCAGTTGAATATTCGAGGGTCGAAATTCTTTAAATAGTAACTTTAGAGAAAATATATTCTCGAAGCTCGATTAGTGTTCTAAAAATTGCCATCTACCTTAAGACATAAATAATTGTAACACCAAGTACATAGTCATAGCGAGGGCTAAATTGAGAATTAACGTCCTGAGAAATTCTAAGATGAATAAAATCTTTTGAGCATCCTC
The DNA here is from genome assembly GCF_040115645.1 of Euwallacea fornicatus. Lineage (NCBI taxonomy): Eukaryota > Metazoa > Arthropoda > Insecta > Coleoptera > Curculionidae > Euwallacea > Euwallacea fornicatus. Next base: position 459,200 of record NC_089556.1, read on the forward strand.
AAAACTCTTCCAAGACTCGTGAACTCGTTTCGATAATTCGAAACAATTAAATCTGCGGTCGCTCAGGGAAAGTGAATTTCAATCGGCTTCGACGCATTGAGGCTTTCCATACGTTTTTTGCATTTTTATATATTATCTTACCCGGCATCTCATACAAATTCCTTAGTCTCCCATTCTCTGTTCTGGAAAGTTCTGAAGTATCAGCTTACTGTCTTTCTCATCATCTTCGGGGTATTCTTTACCCGCAATTTCGACCGCAATTTAGATATCGATCCAGATTCTTTCCACATTCCTTCCCTTAGGGCTTCCTAAATTATCAACCCGTTGAAAGATATTTGCGTGATTAAAGTTTTACTGTACATGCGACAAATCTTTCATTTTTTAATTGGTATTCCCCATGTGCAAAGCTTCGTGGACACAGGCCCGAAATTGCCTGGCTCTAAAGCAACTATAGGAAATTCAAATTAAAGCAGTTATGGCAAAGTTGAGGACATTGTTTTCTTTTCGCTGTTTGTTCAATGTTAAGCTCCAACAATTGAGCTCACCGTGAGATTCAATTTAACAGATATTCGATAGAAACTGCACGATTTTGCCATCTACCACTCGCATGTAACAATTATTACAATTTTCCAATCAGCCGTTGATTATCCAGCTATGAGGCGCCGAGAATGGGATCTACAAAACAAAGCTTTGCCGCAGCTCTGTTCATCTGAAAGATTTAATCTACATATTCAGTTTAAGCTGGGTTTCGCTAGTAAATAAACTACAACTTTGCAAGGCTAATAATAGAGCTTTGTGGAGCAAAACGGCCCGATTTGATTATGTCTGATCACATAACGGCAAGTTATTTTGGGATTAAGTCAATACCGGATTAGGCTTATCATTTTATTCTGAGGGTGTCTCAGTACTGGGATAGTCCCGAAAGCACACTGAAAGAAAAAAATCGAAAATGTTCCGTCATTTCTCGACGCAATCTCCTTCGAGGTTGATATGCTCTTCCCAGCGATGTGGTGTGGCTTCTACATCCTATTTATACTAAGAAGCTCCGAATGTTGCAAAATAAGCATCAAACTCCGGCTCCACCTCTGCGTTATTGGCAAATCTCTTTTCAAGTTATGGGAAATGGAAAATAATCCATGGGGGCTAAATCTGGCGGATGCGGTGGATGGGGAAAAATTCCGACACCGAATCGATTGATTCTGGCCATTGAAATGACGCACGTATAACATCACCGGGTCGCAAGGCAAATTTTTAACGAAGAAAATCGTCCTCCGTATGTCGGGTGAGGTACTTCTGGGACTGTCCTCGTAGCTTTTGTGTTTATTGGCCCGAAAACCCATAAATTCATCTGAAAGCTGCAAATAACCTAACGCCAGAATTTTTACGTCTGATTTTCCGTGCAAACTTTCCAGAACACAATAGCGAGTTCCCTAAACCGCGGATTCGTTCCATATTAGGAAAGTTAACACAGCGATACCAAGTTCAATGGATGAAACGTAAATCAAACAAAAACCGATAGGACTATCGTGCGGTTAAGTCGATGAATACGCATTCATATTGGTACAATTGCAAAAACCGCAGGCTCCTGTTAGCTTCGAGTCCATTGTTTGGGACGAAATCTGGAACGTATATTCAGGATTATCTGCTGAAATTACGCTGAATTTTATCCCTCCGAAATCACTGAAATACTTAATTAATTTCAGGAAAGATTGCTGCTCTCGGTTCTTCCTCGACACGTCGCAATGGAAATGAAGGCGGACATCGCGGGTCAGCCGAAAGAAGAACAATTCCATAAAATATACATTCAAAGACATGAAAACGTTAGGTGAGTTCCTAAAACCTGCAAAGTATGCTGATAAAGTGAACCTCGACACTCTTTAGCGTTTCTGGCTGGCTCGGAATCTAAATTATGTTCAAAATCCTCGACAAAATCCCCAGCAGACCAACGGCCAACAAATAATGGAATAAAATGTTTATTAAGACAAAGATAAATGGAAGTACAACTCCGCCTTCAGCTCAATTTTATCTCCGTCCGTGTAAATAACTGAAATAGCAAAGTTTAGGATTTAAGCTCGGGGTCTTTTTCGTTGAGAGGTGAACGTTTCCAGGGGCGTTATAGTTTTTCAGTGAGTAATAGGTTTTCTTTTTGCGACTTTTCGTGATAATATCATCTTCAGTTTCATTCTATAAATGGATAGTTCGGGGAAGAATAAGCTTTTTAAATGAAAGCCTCAATTGGAAAAATGCAGTACGGTTTATCGCTTCAGAAATTGAGATGGTGTACTCTCCTCCTCATAGCGCACGCACCTCGATCCCCACCCTGAGCCGATGAATCTTGGATATTTCATTATTTCTTTAAAAAAAAAAAAAAACTTTTTCAATTCCATTAATGCATGTCCAGGACAAAAACCGAAATTTGCCTTAAAATTGGTCTGAATCTAAAAAGTTTGTGTGCAAATAGCGAAGCAGAGGCAATTTTCGCTAAAAAATAGCTTCGATATTCAATAATCTCAGACGTGCAGCTTCATTATTCTCTCGGCGTAGCTTCGTGCAGCTACGCCAATTAATTCTCGATACGCGATGGCTTAATTGTTCCTTTCTACGAATTATGATAAATATCAAGACTGCATCCAAATATGCCAAGCAACGGCGAATTTCCTACATTCTAAGAGAACGCGAGTTAGTCAATGAAATCTTGGCATTCTACGAATTCACTATTGCTTCACGAGAAGAATTTTTCCCTTTTCGCCCGAGGTGAGTGCGACCATCGAATTTAACCCCGTCCAGAAGGGTTGTTTCGATGTTCACGTTTACACCTGTGGTAGCGAGCGTGTCGTAATGAAATTCGAAAAGAGTACTGCTAATCGTGCGTTAGAAGACGCACTTAAAGGCTTTGGGAACCCCCAGTACATTTACCCATTAGATTTTAGTGGTGTCGTTTATCCTGGGCATTTGTCCGGACAATTTCCGTGCTGATACGCCCCAAATGCACGAAGCACTAGCTCCGGTGGTCGTTTCGAAGAACACGTGCTGTTGCGACAAGGGCAACACGTAGGCCAATGAGGCATCGTGTCCAAGCAAAAGTGCCCGAAATCGGTTATCGAAAGTTTTCGATCACCTGATTTCACTCGGGGCGTTCCACGTCTGACCCATTAATAATTTAATTACCGCCCATTCATTGTTTGATTCCACTTAAAATCCCTCTTAATCCTCCTCATTCCGATCGCATTCTTCAGTCGGCGCTATCCCGGACTGTCGTTTTTCGGCAAGTTCCAATCGAACCCTTCATCCCAAATATATTTTTCAACGTCAGGATGAGCGCTTTTCTCCTATATTTTTTATATTTTAATGAACGAACTTCACGATAAGATAAATAGCATCTGGTTAACATTAACACAGAGGTTATAAATCAGGTGTCCCGTTAAATCACCTTTTCTATTCCAGCGCTGTGATCGCCGATATGCAAGGGTTCACGAACTCGTTCATTTTCCATATTGTTAAAGCGCACGAGAGTACGAGATTCGGAAAAATCATTACTTTTGTCGATAAATACGGGAAAATTTACAACAAATTTTCGGGCAGTAATTTTGCTTGCGAGGCGGCGTCACGTGAGCTCATCGATTGACGCACGAGGTATTTGAATTGTCTGAACCGCGAGGACACGCGAGTTCCGCAAACGCGACTGCGATGTTGCAATTCGTCGTGCGACGAAGTTTACCCGAAAATTGCGAAATCGGCAACACTGCCGTTGTGCCCAGGTGAAATTCTCGCGTTGGATGTTCGCCATTGCTCGTATATATATTTTTAAAAAGTTTCTGCTCGTTGTACCTGAACGGCATAAGCGAGGCAAGACTTTTTACTAAATCATGCCGCAATTTGTGTCAGAAATTGCAGATTGCCGCATACATAACACACCAATCGGATCGCATCCTTATACACATATTGTATAAGTCGATGAAGGTCGCGCGTTTTTCAATTGTGTCCTCAAGAATGGAAGATTTCGCCTAATGAACTACACGTTGCCATAAGCGAAACTCGTCTTTCGTGCTTTATGTTGTTTGATACAACGTGAGTACGAGAATGGACTTAAAGCTGGCCATCTAAACCTGCAATTATTTACTCTTCGTTCGAGTTATGTACATATGACTCCAATGACCGGAATGAACAAGGACCCTTCGCGAACGTTTCCATTCACGTAATATTTCCATTCGCGATATGGTAAATCCGCTCCCTATCCGGATCTCATAGACTTTTTACTCGCCTGTGCGCAATTAACAACATACTAAACTCTTAGTCTAGCTTTTGCAACAATATCCATTGCTGGAATGGAATAATCCCAATTTGTTCGGCATGTACAAGGTAACCGTAAATCAAATGTCCCATTAAATTTCCCTTCCTGTTACAGTATCCTGTTCGCCGATATATGCGGGTTCACGACCCTCTCCGATCAGTGCACCGCTGAAGAACTCGTCCGAATTCTCAACGAACTCTTCGCCCGGTAAGTCTCGTTTTATCGAATTTTTATTTTTAGTAAAAGTTAAAATTGCTCATCTTTCTATTATTGTTCCGTTTCCTTCTGATTTTGAGGGGCCAAAACGCAATTAGGTTATTGGATTCTCAGGAAATGAAAAGTTCAAGTGATAAGCTCTCGAGGCGCGCTTGAAACTTTGAGGGCAGACAAAGAGCTACGATCACATATGTTATCGTAAATATTTCTTTCTGATGCGGAATGCGATGTTCTCTGTGAAACCCGGTTAACTATTTGCTCTTTAAACAACGTCTTGGCTGGAATAAATAATATCGGGAACAATTTAGATCCCACTGCGGACATATCTTTAATTTCCTGCTGTGACTGAGTCCTAATAAGCTGTAGCATGCACTCTTGTTCCGGGTAACGTTTTACAGAAGCTTAATTTATGAGAGAGAATTCAGCTAGTGCACATGCTAACGGAGGAAGACCATATTGTTTTACAGGTGCACATTAAATTTTAAGTTTCGGGAGGGGGGGGGGGGGGGTAAAATATACAGTCAGTCCCCGCAGGACGATAAAATTATCAAATTCAGAAAATATTGTGAAATTAACTATGCTAATTTCTATGACAGTTTCAGCTATTCTAACACTCAAAGAGGATACTTTCTTCTTTAATTTTCGTTTACATAATTTCCATTTTACGAGTTTCCCCCATTAACATGGAAAGTTATTCGTCAATTAACTTATATTTTAATATGAATTTCATTAAAAAAATTTTAAAGCGGTTTACATGGATATTACTCCTCTTTTATGCCCGCGTGGTCCACTATTATAATACCATAATGTGGTTGGTTTAAATACCAGGAACCTTTCACACACACACACACACACACTCACACACTCACGTATATAAAGGTTTTTACTTTCCTCTTTGTTTTGCAGTGCGAGGTGTACCGAGTGTGTGATTTTGCGCAATGAAGATCGTCCATTTCGTGTTTTACAAAGCGTTTTTTCATCATTTTAGATTTGATAAACTAGCAGCTGAACACCACTGTCTGCGAATTAAACTCCTGGGGGACTGCTATTACTGCGTGTCAGGATTGCCAGAACCGAGGCCTGATCACGCCCAGTGCACAGTTGAGATGGGTCTGGACATGATCGATGCAATCGCGTAAGTATGGAAACCGGTTCTCATAAAATATGAAACCACCAAGAGGCTCAAGAAAGGGATTCAACATACATCTAACCCGTTGACTTCTGTCTGCTGTTGACTTGTCCGTCGTATGTTACTGGACGCAGCTAAACTAATCCTAGAAACCACGTACGGTCAACTGGACGGAACGCTTTTATGTCCAGAACCCTGTCTGCTTAAGTAGACGGGAGATGCGAACGGCTGCATGTTGTCAAGTCGTAGTTTGATCTCTTGGAGTAAATTCTTTGGTAATATTTGCCCGCCGAGGGTTTCCTAATTCACATCTTATTTTTTTCTTAGTTTTGGTGACCGATGGCACCTTCACTTGGGGGGGAGGGGGGGACGTAGAACAATACTTTGGGTTACAATAAAGTTCCGTATGTGCACTAAATTTAGAAAAATTTACGGAAGTACGGGTCGGTTAAGTAACATCGGTTTATTCCGGTAATTTGGTTTGATTGGAGGATATCCATTGAAATAGAAGAGTGGTGTTCAGCTACAGCAGGAACTCTATGCGCTCTAAGCTAGAGAAAGGTCGTCACTCAACCCATCAACGTTCAAGAGAATGCCATGCCCCGTGTTTCCCAAAAGTGAACGAATTAAGAATTGTTTTTAGCCATTTAAACCCATGGCCGTAAAACGTTCGACAATGAGATCGGAAGGCTATTGAGCTAGATTTTTTTTAATGGGTGGTACCGAAGGCGTTAGAAAAGTACCGTCTGTGCCCCGCGCCGGAAGTAATCTCAAAGCGACTTCAAAATACTGTAAAAAAAACTTCACGTACGAGGGGCAAGAGTGTACGTTTCGTCCTTAATATCGGATGTGCTATTGTTTAGCTGCTCGAAAAGCTCTAAAAATGTATTATCAATTTTTCAAAATTATCCAAAAATACCCTGGATCGAACTTACATGGAATCGTCCAGGATTTTGCAAAGAAATGATTTTTGGTGGAAATATTACGTAATAACGAAAATAAACTAAAGGGCTCTCATTTTGTAAAAGCAAGATTTATAAAAAAATCAAATTATAAATGAAATTACAGACTTTTTGGGTGTTTTAGTAATCTGCATTTCCACCCCTAACTTCGAGGCAAGAACGGATGCGACGGGGCATGCGTCTGAAAGTTTGTCAATTTTTCATCGAGGAATATTTCTCCAGTCTGCAAGAACTACTTGTATCAGTTATTGTGTATTTCCCAGATTGAATTTCCGAGCCCTAACCTTTCTTTTAATCACGTCCCATAAACGTTCTACGAGATTCAGGTCTGGAGGACAAGCAGGCCACGCTACTAAAACTCTGATACCGTCCATTTCCAAGGTATTTTTCTACTGGTACGCGGTGGAGCATAAATAAAAAATTCCCTCCAAGTTGTTATTATTGCTTGAGGCATTAAATTTACGTACCTCTGTCCAGTTAAGGTGGGTCGAATGGGAATTAAGGGAGTTTTTTCTCCCATCATTATGCCGCCCCAAAACATTACTATTCCCCCTTTATATTTCGGGACAGTATGGAGCCTGGCTTGCCTTCCACCGCCTCTGAAAACGTGGAATCGCCGATCATCAGATCTAAGTACAATCCAGGTTTCGTTCGAAAAAGGGACGTTTCGCCGTTCGTCCGTTGTCCAATTTTGGCGCTGCAAGCGCCAATTTAATCTATCGCGTTTGTGTTGTCTCGTCAATTCGGAGACTTTTAGTGCCCTTCGACTAAATAATTCTCTAGCTCGAAGTCGTTTTCTAATTGTTTCCACGGACACGCGTATCTCTGTCGCTCGTGGAAATTGCCTTCGAAGCTCTGGAATCGTTACCGTTGGATTTCTTCCAGCTATTTGCACTAAAAATCGATCTCGTCGATCTGTAGTGCCGTTTCGGCGACTTCTTCTCGGCCTGTTTTGCCACGTTCCCAATTCCGAGTACCTCGAATAAGCTTCCGAAATCACCCGTCGCGAGGCGCCAGCTGCACGGGCAACAGTTCTTCGGGGCATATCCAGCTCCGCCAACGCAGTTGTTCTTCCTCTCTGGACATCAGATAATCCCACAAAAGGCGTTTTAAGGCAGTTTAAAGCGAAAAATTCAAATGAGAAAACCTGAGACGTGGCTTATTAATTAGTGAGGTCTATCCTGCCGATGTGCCGACATTAATGTTTTGTTGAACTAAACTTTGTTGCCCATCAACAAATACGGCGTTTGTTTATTCGCATGCAAAAACTAATCAGTAGGAACACCTTTCTGGAAAATACTGGGTGATTCCGGATAAGTTTGATTGAGTGTGCATCCCAAATACATATCACCGTCCACAAATGAGCGCTGCGTAACGAACCAAATCCGCTGAAACTGAATTTGCTACGTTTTCGAGCAAATTTGCGAAGTTCGTTTACAATTACCATTCTACATAATTCAAAATTATGGCAAACGAAACGTCGGAAATTTAATGCCGGCAACTTTGGAAAAAATTACAATAAATTCCCAACATGTCAGAAAGGATTACGGAGGCTTAAGTGCAATTTCTTAATATTGTTAACAGTCTTGACAAGTCATTTTTCCTGCGTTTATATAAGTATTATCTCGGGTATGAATTATGAGAGAATTATTTCAACCCGGCAGTTATTTGAACGAGATGAAGGTAAAACTCGGAGGGCCGCTACATAAAAAGTGTAACGTTTCACTAACAAAGGGCGGGGAAAACGCCGTAATGGTTTTTTTAACTCAAAGGAACTTTCTGGAAAATTAAAACATTAGAAACCTTTTAGTCTTATCCCATCTAATCTGTAATATATAACCGAAGTTGCGCATTCACTAAACCCCAATAGAAAGTTACATCTATCAGCGCTAGAATGGTCTGCTGGAAAGAAAAGTTATGGCCCCATCAATATTATTTCTAGCCCATGTATGAACGTAACGGATTACCTGAGGGACAAGAATCTGAGGGTTAGAACATAACTAAGTGTTCTTTCTGGGGAATAAAACTTCTTCATGTATGGAATCCGGAGTTCCGTTATTCGAACGAAAATAACCGAGTGAAAGGGGGAAAACGTCCTAAAACGCTTGAGGATATTAAAAATTAATTAAGACGAAGATTAATTTCGGAAGTTTGCTTCGTTCAGTTCGAACGAAGATTTAGTGTGAAGGAGCATTATGAAGGAGATTGCATATTTACCCAATAATTGATCTTCGTCCCAAGGAGGAGTACGAAAATTTTCCCTGGAGCTTTAATTGCTTCTGTTCAAAGAGTTAAGACAAATGTTCCCTTCCTTGGGGCTACAAACGCATAGTTCAAACGCTCAAAATCGTAAAGACCAGTTGGAGCTACTCCATAGTTAATATTCATTTAGACCTTTCCAATTTTATGCCTAAACCGAAATGAATCCTTGTCGTCGTCTCCTGAGAGTTGAGCATTCGGAACGGGGAATTTTCTGCTTTGTTGCCTGTTTCGTAAAGGAAATAATAGGAAATGGAAGCAACTCGAGAGCTTTATAACGTTAATTAAAGAAAGATTGATATGATGTTATTTCATCTCGAAACTGAACAAACCGAAGGTAGGAGAGAATCTGTGCCTCTTTTTACAAAAGCTGAAAGCAAAGTTTTCAACTTTAAACGCCGATTTTGAGTTTACGGCGAATGAAGTTTATGTAAAGTTATAATTATGTTAGCTTACTTTTCCTGGTAGCTGATGGTATCTGATGGCAAATTAAGCCGATTCAACTTAACTTTAAACCTAATGTAAACCGAATATAAGTTTAGATGTTATTGTTGGGGGGGGGGGGGGGGGCGTAGCGTCGTTCCGTGTATACAGGGATGCTGATACTCGAAACTGGGATTTGAGGACTTCGATTCGTTTTCGAGCTTCTCAGCTTGACCTAACGTAAAATATTGAAGCAATCGTTCGCGCATCGAAATCGACCCATGTAGTTTCATGGCGATGCACTGCAACTCGACTGCAAATTGCTTCCATTTTACGGAACGGGCATGCGACGAAAATTTCCGAAATGAACGCGAGTTTCCCATTGGATTGAACCAAAAATGTGTGCGTTTTTGTATCGGCGCGATTTACAGAGCGTGACGTAAGTAGAAATTTTCCTCTTAACGCGACATAGACCTCAAAAGACCACGCGACATTTTTATGCGACATTTTTTCGAAATCTCAAAAACAACCGAAACACGCGCCTATGGAAGTTTTGATAAGTACTACATCTTTAGCTACTACTCGCTCCGAGACTGGCTACAGAAGGCGTTCGAAATTGCCCCCATTGGTCTCGTTTGCACGAACCGCTGCCAGAGGTGATGATGGTTCGCCTCTAACGATCTCTGTCCGTTCGCGCAATTCTTCCGCTGTGTCAATTTCGCTCGTAAACACCAAACTTTTCACGTAACCCCCTGAATAAAAATCACGCGGATTAAGGTCCGGCGATCTTGCGGGCCATCTTATCGGTCCGTCGCGACCTATCCACCTGTTAGGAAATTGATCGTACGAAAAGTCCCGTGCTTCGCGCGTGAAATGGGGTGGAGCACCGTCACGTAAAAACCCCATAGACCGTCTGAAGGCACGTTTTCAAGAAGTTCAGGCAAATTATGTTCCAGAAAATGGAGATGGTCCAAGCCCGCTATTCCATCTGGAAGACGTAGAGGCCCGATCGGCAAGCTATTGACCGTGTCGGCCCAAACATTTAAAGAAAACCTCTGCTGGAAAGTAGTCCGGCCAATAGCGTGAGGATTTTCCACTGCCCATACGTGCGTATTTCGGAAATTATTTATTCCGTTACGGGTAAAAATAGATTGATCCCTTACCAGAACAAACTTAAGGAAATTTTCATTGTCGACGGTTTCTCGTGAGTCACGCACGAAAGTGTACTTTTAGGAGATGGTCTTGTGGCGTTAACGCTTCAACTCGTTGCAGGTGATAGGGGTGCAGTTGATTTTCATTTGAATTTTTCCGCACTGCCATGTGAGATGTAGGAACTTGCTCTGCGATTCTTCTAGTACTGGTAGCTGGATTGTCTTGAACGATATGTAAAACATGCACTTACAATGGGTGCCATTCTAGGTGGCCTAGGTCTTCCAGCACGCCCACCATGCGTTGCTGTTAGGTTTCCGGTTTCACGAGCTGTTCTAACGAGATAAACAGGTCTGCGGGCTGCAGGATGGTGTCTTCCCGGAAAGGGCTCAGCATGCAACTGCGAAGCTGCGACGGAGTTCTGGTGACACTCCCCGTACATCCGCAACGTGTCCACCAATTGGCGATTCGAGCAGTTACGGCCCTTTGTCGATTTAATGGTATCAATAGTGATCGTTTATCAAAAGAACACCTGGAGCTGAACTTCGCGACTGATTTTCGAGCGGCGCGGGTAAATTACACAAAAACAGTAAACATTAAATGTTTTTTGCGTTTTTGCGATGGCCGATCATTTTTTGTGGGACTTTTTATCTCCTTTACATTGAATCACCCTTTTATGCAGGAACGGATTTAGATTTCATGCAAAAATGCACTAAAACTCATCTGCGCATGTTTCGTTTTTTTTTTTTTGAGATCTCAGAGATTTTTCAGAAAAAATGCTACATAAAAATATTGCTTAGTTTTTTGAGGTCTACGTCGCCTTAAAACGATAACCCCTACTTACGTTACACCCTGTATTTTGTAGGTTTTAAAAAGCTCTTCCAGATTTACTCATTAATTAGAATGAATTTATTGATCGTTTAATTTGATTCGTTTTAGTAAAATCGTGGAACATTTTAAGAATCTAGAACTCCTACGCGACTATTCCAAAGAGAAGTTTAAGGGTAGTGAAGCGGCAAGGAAAATACGCGAAGTGGAACGAGGAGAGGTCGTCTTAGTTCAAACGGCACAAAAATTGTTCAAAAAGTTCGATGAAGGACACACAGACCTCAAAGATGAGCCGCGAGACGACCTCCAGTTTGAAACTCGATAATGTTCCATTTTTGGAAAATTACTTCGGAAATATAAAAAAAAAAAACACTGGACCTCTTCGTTGGCTCTAACAAACGGGCGATGCCAATTTGATTGAAACCTTCTTGAGAGAACTTCGAGGTGAAACTCGGAAATGAAGAAACAATTCGATCTAACACTGAACCAACCTGAAATTTTGACGAAAGCTTATTTAAATTGGATCAGTCCGGGTTCCTCGAGAGCGCCAGAGTTTGATATTATGAATGAAGATTTAATTGCTCTAATTTCGAATGGGGTGCGCGCACTCCGTGCTCCTAAAACCGATAAATTTGAAATGAGGCGATTTCAAAACGAATTAAACCGAGTCAACTCGAATTTGAGTTAAATAATTCGAAAACATGTTGAATTCCAAATTAGGGTTGCTTCAAGTTTCCTGCGGTGTTCGAGGCTGTTGTTTCAAAACCGCAGGATAAATAACTTCGGGTTACATCAGTTTACCCGAAGACTTTAGGGGCATGGTTTGGATTTGGGGTTGCTTCGAGATTTCGAAGGTGCGTAATGAAAGAAAGTCCCTTTCAAGGCTCTATAACTCCAACACGGTTATAATTAAGCATGGGAATAGGCAAGTTGACGAGAACTCCCCATCGTATGCAGTGTATAAACAGGTTGCTAGGAAGGGTTACGTTAACCCCGTTTTGGGACGCTAAAGGGGTAATTTTAGAAGACTACAAGCCGTACGAAGGTAAAGTTCCTAGTGCAACTTACTCAAAACTTCGGACCGCCTCAAGCCTGCTATCAGGACCAAGAGACGAGGATCTCTAATGACGTGTTTTTGCGACACCACTGCGTACTGTGCGTTAACGGCGACAGTCGTCCAAGATTTGAAGCTTGAATGTCCACCACATCCTCCACATTCGCCTGACCTCGCCCCCAGCGACTATCGCGCGTTTGATTGTCTAAAAAAGGCTTCGGTGGGGAAAAATTTTAAATTAATGACGAAATGACTCAAGCGAGGCACGAGTGGCGGCGCACACTATCAAAAGTTTTTTTTCTTCGGGCATTCAAGCACCTCTGGAACGATGGAAGAGATATAATGAACGCGATGGTGACTACATTGAAAAGGGGCATTTTATTCGTTTTTGGTATTATTCCAAGAAATTAAGTCTAATGCCGTTCATCGGATTTTCATTTGACTCTTCCTCGCATAAATAACGAACCTGATCACAGGCCCTTTTTTTTATTTTTAGTTTAGTTCGTGGCGTGATGAACGTAAACGTCAATATGAGGGTTGGAATACACACCGGAAGGGTCCATTGCGGAGTATTGGGGTTGAGAAAATGGCAATTCGATGTGTGGTCCAACGATGTCACATTAGCCAATTACATGGAGAGCGGAGGAATTCCTGGGTAAGTTTTCTTGTACATAAAACTGCACGAGCCGTCATTTCACACGTAACTAATTTTAATTTAAAACTCAATTTTGACGCGAAAGGAATACTGATTACTTAGAAAATCCATCGGTTTTCGAAAAGGAATCTCGTTAAATTTAGTCTTGCATCCGCGAAGGTTTCACATGTTATAATAACATCAAATGCAGAAATCCCTTTAATCAATTTTCACTCCCTTTAATAATACCGTAAGTAAAGGCCCTTAGAGTAATTAGTCACATCCATTCCCTTCAAAACCGTAATCTCGCCCAGAATTTTCTAGTTGAGATAATTATCATACTGACGGCACTTTAACCGTGAATGTTTCAAGGGTCTCATTAAATAACCTCTTGATTTACAAATTCAGTCTCTGTTACTCGTTAGGGAAATGTTCCCCGGCACAAAGACACACATCATGATTCTTGGCATGAAATCAATATTCCTTTCGAAATATTTTCGAGTGAGGACTGACAAAACAACAATGTAAATTACGAAAACGTCTTCCATTCGGCGCCTCTTCATACATTCATATATCAGAAACTTAAATAACGAATCCATATTTGAATTTCAAGACTTCATCGCGCGTCTTTAAAGGGACTTGGAAAAATACAAAGGAATCCGACCTAGTTCTACGTGAAATAAAAACAAATATAAACTGTATTCGAAAACTTGCCAGACATGCACCAACAGCGAAAACATAAAATTCCACTTTTGTCTTTTAAGTTTATCTGGAAATAGTTGCGATGTTGGGCTGAGAGAGATGAAATATTTTGATGATTTCCAGGAAACGGAGATGGATATTTGCTGCCTATTGCATCTTGGGAATTCTATACGTGGAGAACCAAACGTTGCGCATAAATTCATTAAAAATCGAACGGAATATTTCTCATGGAAATGGTGGAGCGCGTCAAAGTTTTTTTCTTGCGCGCCTTTTGACGTAACAGACCCGCACAGGGCGTACCGGAGTGACGGTCGAACCTCTTAACGGGGCATTCTACCAGCCATTTTAGGGGGGTCTTCGCACGAAATTTAGGCTCTTCCCGCCCAAATATTCGGGTCTTAAAATGGCGGAAAATAAGCTTTTTTTTCATTTCTTAAAAACGGTTAAAAATCGGAACTTTTTCCTGCGATAGCCGATTTCAGCAAAACCTCGTTTTTAAACGCCGAACGTAACTTAAAATTTTTCTTCACTCCCGTCACTTTTCCATGCGACCAACAGGTTGCGTAAAAATAATACACGGAGAAAACGAAATTAGGGGTTGCCCTCCAGAAACGTGAGTGAAGGAACAGACACCACTACGAAATAGCGTTTGACTAGCTGCTAGGGCGTGCCAAAATTGAAATTTCTAAGCGTAACCGTTCTCGAGAAATAAAGGTAACGACTATTTGCCGCCATTTTGAGACCCGAATATTTGGACGGGAAGGGCCCAAATTGAGAAATTTCGTGCGAAGATCCCCACTGAAATGATCCCGTTAGAAGATTTGACCGTCATTCCGCAACACCCTGTGTACAGGGTCGCCCGCGCAGGAGACAAATGTACTATTTCGATTTTTTCTCGCGGAACCTCACGTGCGTTGTGACGTTATCGCGTTCTTCGAGAAATTCTCAACATATTTCATGTAACGTACCCACGTCTAAATGCGACAAATTTACAAACTGAGACCCTCGAGAAGAGCTAAAACCATCTGACGCGTCACAGAGTGCAAATGGACTTTGTTCCGTACAACAAAGAAAACATGGATCGTTGAATATGTTCCACAAGTGGTTCATACGTTACGTCTTTGAAAGCCTTTTCCTGACATAAGTAGGTAAAACAGTTCTGTTCTTATTCTGCTCCTAGCCCAGCCTGACAGAGAACAATAGGCCCTTGAGGAATGACGCTTTATGTCTTGGAAAGGTTTGGATGTGGATAGCAGAATGAAAACGTTGGGCGAAAGCATAACATTAAAATTACGAGAGGTAGATTTGGTATAACCGAAAAGGAACCAAAATGTTTATTTAAAATGTCAGGTCGGCCCTTAAGCTAAAAGAAAATATGTAGGTCGCATTTTATGCATAAATCAACCTTAACATTAAACTACCCCAACTTAGCATTAAGGGTCGCTTGAACTTAACGTTTTCTGAATCTTGATACTTAATGCTGGACTTGCATGCGTCCACTTTCCTGCTGCTTTTTCCCGTACTTCACGTGGTGAGTGATTAAATGTTTTGCATTGAACATGCAATATCAATTTCGTATTTTCGTTTTAGTTAGAAAGTGAGTTCAGTTCGTCCGTTGCAATGCCGAGTAATGAATCAACATTATTTTTACCTTTTGCAAAAGAATGTTCACGTCTGAAGTAATCTATTGGCTCTTTTATGCATGCATAGCAAATGAAGCAATTTGCCCTAATAGCCAAAGTAACCGGCCTACATAAATATGCTATAACATAAGCTGCTGTTGCTAACTTAAGCAATCAGCTTTGATGAAGCTGCGATTTGCCTAAGTGATGAAATTAGCATATTTGGGTCTCCCTCAGGAATTTATCCTCACCGCATTTCCTATGCAGAATTTTGACTGTGCAAGTTTCGATGGTCAAAAATCGGGATGTTCCAAGGAAACGTGTTACTGATACGTTCCCGTATCGTAAATGCGACTGGAAGAGCGTGAAATAGACTCAGCGGAAAAATCTAAGGATATTTTCATGGATGGATTGACGTTCTGATGAAATTAATTGGAAAATGAAGTGCGTTTATAACGTCGGATGCTGTTCAATGTACGACAAAATTAAACTTTCATCGATAGATTTCCAGATCACATTGATTTATTCATAAGTTCTAAATATAACTAAGACGCCCTTCTTGGGACTTAACGAAAAATCGTCAAGAAAAAAAAAATTGAGTCTAACGCAAGGCATGGCCTCCGCGGTCATTAAGCGCGGCCCTAGTTCCGGGGTCCAACTACTCAAAACGATATCGTTGATTTCGGCATACGGCCTCCATCCCCTTTTCCGTAAAAGTAGCCCCCGGAATGTTGGCCATACGAAACGCCTCTCTGCAGCACGTCTACGACGCGCTCAATTGGATTCAGATCTGGCGATTGTGCCGGCCGCGGCAATGCGACTGTTCCCCCGTTGACGAACCGCTCTGTCGCAATACAAATATCTGTAGAGACGTTGCGCCGTTTTCTCAATCGTAGTTCGAACCGAAATTATTCAAGGCTCTATTCAGCTTGTACAAGGTTTTTCTTGCTGTTCTCGCTGGAGCTAATGAAAGAAAGTCCCCTTGCCGAGCTCTCCCGTGTCATTTTTCCGTTAACTAGCCCATTTATTTAGCATATTGAAAGGCTACAAAATTTTATTTATTTTCCCTCTTCTCACCTAATCCTATAACAACATAACCGCATAATATTGTTCCAGGCGTGTTCACATCACCGAAGAGACCCTCAAGTGTTTGGGGAACGATTACGAGGTGGAACCGGGACACGGAGACGAGCGCAACGCTTACCTTAAAGACCACAACATTGACACGTTCCTGATTGTAGCACCAACCTATCGAGGGGTAATTATAGCATCATTATTCTAGAAATGAACGTCGGGATAACGTGATTTTCACATGCTCTTTGCCAGATTGCGGCTCTAAAAGCCATTAGCCAGGATTTGTTTCATCTCATTTTTCCAGTCAAAAAATCTGCTTTTATTTCTAAACTTAATCTTATTGGATATATACGCCCAAGTTTCCAGACCCATTCATTTCAGCAATTAAATTAACTCCAAACTAAAATATTCCAGACGAATTGTATGCAAATAACTACAGAGTTTGTTCCCATAATATTTACTTACTTTGGGTAAATGAGCTGCGAGGATTTATCCTTCGCTTTATAATTTGGCGGGATCAAGATTTCATTAGTACTGTAGCTGCAGTTGCCTGATAAGTCTGAGGATTGTAGAGTGTAGTCAGTAAATGCACAAGCTGAGCATAAAATTTTAAAAATGCTCAAGGAGAATTAAGAGTGTCCCGGAATCATCACAGCCGAACCGGTCTGGACTCCGCTTAGCTCACGAGACCTACGTCATAAGCTCCCTCTCTCCCCTTCAACCGCTCCATTAGGATATTTCGAAATGCGTTCGTTTCCTATTTTTGTATTTTACGAATGATTGTTTATGCGTGAAGGTAAACGTTTTGTCACAACGGCAGAAAGGCCAAGTGATGTGTGATGATAGATGTTGTGCACAGCGTGTTCCTAAATATCACGTACATGTCGAAGGAGGTAGTTATTCACATTGTTTCACGACTAAGAGTTCATAAAAATATAAGTCCGCGAGCAACTCGTAACCTATCTACAGGGTGTTAAAAAAATGAATATCATCGATGAGTTAAAAATGGAATATTGGACGCACGCAAGAAATACCGGGGGTGTACGAAAGAGTACGAACGGCAATGAAAAGAAGGGCGGGTCCGTGTGTAAGGGTTGGAGGAAATTTCTTCAACGGTTGCTGCAACGTAGTTTCCTCGTTAACGCTATCATCATGATTTAGGGGTATGTCGGCGACAATTGTTCACAGGTGGTTCCAAACCCTCAAACTTCTCAAAAATATGAAGATTTCTTTCAATAAATAATTGCTCGCCCGTAACAAATTTCAATTTCATCCGGTGAATTACTGAAAATCGTTTTTTTTGTTTTTTATCGATGACCGATGGAGATACGAAGAAACTGCAAGAGGCCAAACAATTCCCAAACGGAATAGGAAAAAAGTCGTGTTGTGTTTTAGAATGTGTCAGCGGTGCACTGCGAAAATTCGGAGGAAGGAAGGGGCGGCGCGACCTCTGGAAAAGTATCACCCTGTAGAATACGAAAACCGTTCTACATGTCCGATGATGTAAATCTTACGGCGCAAACTACATTTCAATATTTGGCTAAACATTTTAAAAACTGCAGGAGCTATGGAGAGAAACAATGAATATTGCGGAATTTCAACACCCTGACGATAGACGACGAGGCGTTTGCGGGCCTACGCATATGTTAGCTTTTAGCCATGAACAAGCTGAAGAACTACCCCCTTCCGCGTGTGCATGATATTTAGGAACTCCCAGTATACAAAAAAAAATTTTTTTAGTTCTCTCAAACTGTACTTTATAGGGTAGCACACCATATCAAAGTCATTCCATGAATGGCAACGTTGCCAAAGAAATGAGGATAATGGGTCACGGTACTCAGCCTGGACATTCCACGAAGTAATCATTTACAAAACCAAGTTACGCAGGTATTTTACTTTATTTGTGGCTTCTTTAGACCCTTTAGCGAAACCGGCGAATCCAGAGATAAGAATCCGGAAGACGAAGTGAATGAGTACCTGATGAAAGCTATAGATGCGAGAAGCATCGACAGGCTTAGGACTGAGCACTGCAGGACTTTATTGCTTAATTTTAGAGATCCCAATAAGGAGAGAAAGGTGAGCGAGCATTGCGACAAACCGTCAACGATGAAAAATCGAAATTTTATTGTTTAATTCGAAGAGTTGTTGTTGTTGTTGAAATCTCCGGAAAGCGAGAAATTCAAGTAAATAAATAATTATTAGACGCTTACGGCGGTAACTTTCACAAAGTTATTCTAATAATAAGATCGAGCAACTTTTCTATAACAATTTCGAAAAGTTTTGAATAGATTATTGAAGTAGAGATCTGAAACTTCCATTTGTATAAGAAGTTAAATGAAGTTAAAGTTGTTTTTGAGGCGATTTTTTCTTCGATCGGAACAACCCTTTAGTGCCAGATGCGGAGTCTAATGAAGGGAATAAATCTGTTATTACGTAAGAATCGTGTTGATTTTATATCATCAACGGTTTACGTCAGACTTTCCCACAGGTCAAACGCTCTGAGCGTTCAAACATTCAGATCACAAGGGACGACTACTTCTTTACAATAATCTATATTAGGTGCTTCTGCCGGCACATTTGAATAATTTACTAAGATTAAGACCTAACGAAGGCCAGTTTTGCAGGTCGGAATTAAGTCCAAGGTATGTGACACGCCCAACTGACCGAAGCATAAAGTTTCCGTGAAGTTGGGAATAAAGTATCACCGTTGATCCTCTGCCTCACTTCATGAGCAATTTCAACTGAACCCACAAAACTGGCCGAGCGTGAGTTTACAGGGCGATCACAAATCACTTTTTTTTTTTTCAGTACGCTTTAGAAAGGGATCGAATGTTAACCCTCTATTTCGTTTGCTCTACTTTCTGTTTTGCTGCTATAGTCCTAGTGCAGATAGCAATATTTAAAAGGTAACTCAGCGTTTTACGGTATACTAAACGGCCATTTACTTTTGTACAACAACGTCTTGGTTTCAGCAACGAGACTGCTCTGCTGTGTTCAGTTCCTGTAGTGCTGTTACTTATCCTTCTTCCCGTGGTGGTTTACATGGACAACGTCAATATTAGGGTATGTTCTTCTTCGAGACGCCTCTAGTTTACTGTAGAAATGTTCATTATCCGAATGTACTAACACAACGCCTCTGGAGCCGCATTATCGTTTCCTGACGACTTTTCCATTCTAGAGAAGGTCTATCGTTTGGTCTATAAAAAAAACTCATTATCTTAAAAGAAACTCGTGCAATTAACGTAAAAAGTAAAATAGAGAACTTTGGGATGCGGAAAACATATCTCCAGAAAAACAGACCTCGCTACATATCTTTCGATTCTGTGGTCTCGTTCGGAATAACGAACCTCTGTTGGGATTTGGAGGAGGAACTTCGTGTTGACAATATGAAATATTTAAGGAATTTGTTGGTAAACTTCTCTATTGTCTTATTCTTAAATATTAAAATTCGTTAAAATTGTAAAATATCAATCTATTGTCCTTTTTTAGCATTTCCAGAAGAAAATTTTCGCAGTCTCCAGACAAATCCACAAAAACCGAAACATCGCTCAAATTTTTTGCGTTTTCATGTGCGTCTGCATTTACTTTCTTGTAATGTTGCGAAGTGTAAGCCGACCCCCTGAAGCCAAGATTCTAAACAGTAATGCTATTACCTTCCAGCTAGTTTTGCCAGACGATATCCAGTGTCTGAACACGACCTTATTTGAAAAAAACTGTACGAGCTTTTTAGAGGATCCGGGAATTTCGGCTCAGGACTACAACAAAGACTGCAAACCTTATACGCTGGTCGACGTAAGTATTGGCCAAATCCGTAAAATTACGTTACGGTAATGTTCAGATAACGATAGCTATTATTACTTGATTAAATCGTGGAAGCTTCGTTAAATTTCAGCGTTTCCCTTTTCAGTTTCCCCGTTAAATAATTTAGCATCGGCCCTTGTTTGCCTTTTAGGGCGAAGGTTATCTCGAAGCAAAAAACGTTTTCCTCCATTGACTCTTTTCTTCCAGGAATGCTCGAATTAATTTTCCCGATTGTTAGTCCCGTTTCCCAATCAGCGGCGATTTCACATTTAACCGCCGAACCCACACTTGAGACCATATTTTGCAGTTCATACGCCTGCAAATGGTCTGTTCATTCTCCTCGGCACAGCCCGTGAAGGACAACTCTTCCTGGAGTATTTAATTTAAAAAATATATATATATTAATTTAAAAAAAAAAAAAATTAATTTAAAAAAAAAAAAATTTTTAATTTAAAAAAAATTTTTTAAATTTTTTTTTAAAAAATTATAAAAAAAAATTACTTTTTGTTTTAATTTTAATTCTAATTTGCGCACTTGCCGCACATTGCAGAATCTTCTCCTCCTAGTCCTAATTTCAATGATAGCCTGCGCAGTCTACCAGATCATGATTTCCCTCGTGAAGACCATCATTCTGCTGGGCGCGATGGCTGGGTTTCTGGCTGTCTACATGAAGTACACCAAAGAAGTGGACCTAATTTACAAGACGTCCTGCACGCATAAATACAAGTAAGTCATAACTATTTGGAAATTTCCCGAAACGGGGCGCATGCAAAGGAACTCTCCCGAAAATTCTTATTGTCGTTGTATCACGGAGACATGATAAATTAGTAAGTACAATGTCACATTTTAAATCCTCCATTGTGTTTTATGATATTTCACGCCGTATTTCTGAGCTACCCAGAAGTTTGCAAAGGTCTCGGTTCCTTTGTTTCTAACTCAAACAATATATTCCTGTCTTGTGTTTGATATAGGAAATATACGTGACGCAACTAAATTATATTTCCCTTCGCTATTCCCAGGACAGAAAGGGTTAACTAAAGCAAATATTTCTTTTCTTTTTGTATTTGATATTCGAGGATTGAGCCATTGGCAGACGATGTGGCGGTTAGTTCCGCTCGAGGAATGCCTAATCAAGTATTGTGTTATATGCAGTTCCGGGATGATATATCGGATTTATTCCAGTGGATGACTGACTTGAAATCAATATCGAACTGGTGGTTAGTATCCAGATGGTTTATAATACGACGTGGAAATTAATCTACAATTGAAACAATTCCGTTGAGAAAAGGTCGGGGCGTGTATTAATTTCTGCGTGTCTGTCTCGGAAATCCTTTCAGCAATTGCTTGTTCAAATTGATTGTCTTGACGAGGGCTCTCAGCAAGGCCGTAATACGGGGATAGCCCCGGAAGTACCCGACTTGACCCGTGGAGGGCGATATTTTTTTTATTTGTCTACATCACGAAAACCTATCCTCGAAAACTCGTATCTGAAGTCCGAGGTGACCGCTTCGATTTTTTGGGTTGCCCAAGAGGAAATTTGTACTGCCTCTCTCCCTCAAGGAAGAGCAACAAATTATATAAATAAAAAAATATATTGTGTAAACTTATCGCGGCGCTCGAGTGAAGAAATTAGAAAAGAGCGACCGCATTCGGTGAAAAAGAGGGTCAGCTTCCTCAAGGCGTCAAAGCAGTCCACACGCTTCCATCATCGCGATTTCCGAAATCAATCAATATGGTAACGGATTATTTCCTCGCCCACCCCATTCGCCGCATTTAGCCCCCTCAGATTGTTTCCTCTTTCTAAGGTCGAAAAAATGCCTCGATCGAAAGAGATTTGGCAATAATGAAGAGGTGGAGTCCGAGATTGATGCCCATTTTGAAACTTTCCGAGCTTCTTACTAAAAACGGGGAATAAAAGACTCAAAACATCGCCGAGAAAATTGTCAATCTCAAAGGAAACTATATTGAGAAATAACGCAATATTCTCAATTTTTGTTTCTTTAAACGTTCGATCGGGCACTTCTGGGACTGTCCTCGTACATCTTTTAATTGCACGGCTGATACCAAATTGAAGCAGCTGTCCCAGAGTTACCGAACATCCTCTCGCCATTTGTACTGAGACGTTTTATTGCTTTTCCGGACTTACCAATAACTTTTCCTGCTTCATTTTCGTCGGCACAATTCTTTCCACCGCTGAACAGTGCTGGCTGGTGGGCATCCGAGACAGAGCTGCCTTGAATGCTCTGAACTCGTCCCGGAAATTGGTCAGCCTTCGGCTGTGTCCAGAATGGCCGAGCCGAAGCCTGCTTCTGACTTCCTCCTTTTTTCCCCTTTCTATCCAGGCTCCGTCCACTTTTGCGTATGTTTTCGGAGACGCGCGACACGTTGCCCTTGCACCTTTACGCACGCGTGCCTCATGGGAGTCATAAGTGGCGCGCACCGAACCACATTTTCAAAGCTGCATTGTGGAAGTGTGCGTCTCTCCCAGCACTTCAAAGCTAAATATAATAAATTTTTTTTTAGGATATGTTGCCGTCACTAGTGCTTTTAAACAGGCTACAAACTCACATTTTGTTTTATTACCCGTTTTCGTGAAACTCCCAAATTGGCACAAATATTTTACCTCAGCGTCAAATTGGATTTTAGGGCGAAATCTGGAAACTTACTAACATTTTTAAGGGAAGTGGGGCATGTAAAAAAGTATATCCTTAAATCATTGCCAAAATAAAACGGGCGTCCCTTTCTTTCGCTTCAACTTTTGCCATCGTCCTAAAGGCATATCCATTATCGACGGCGACCTGGGATTTGATATTAGATCCATTTATCTGCAATGTTTGACCATTATAGGGGAAAACATTTAGATTTCCTGTTCCAGGGAGCTTTGGTCCAAATAAATAACGAATCCGTCTTTTCACAAGTAGGTTGCTCCGATTTGATACTGTAACTGGTGTTTTCCAAAAGAGCCCGGCAACGTTCCCCACCGACTCTCAATCTCCAGCCAGACCCGTTAATTTTTTTGGAAAAAGCATGTGGCTAGAGCGTTAGCTTGGATCATCCGCGGCCTCTATGGAGGGAAATTTAGTGTACGCGACGGGGAATAAAATTGTCGGAAAAATCATCAACTAAACGTGTTTTCAGAGCTTCATTGATCTTCATTACGCGGTGTAGTGACGTAATAAACTTTATTTTTTAAAAATCATATTAAGCTCCGTCAAAACTTATTTTGGTATTTCAGTGCAGATGACACGCTCACTCAACACTACATGAATATCGTAATTTTGGCTGGATTTGTCATAGCCTTAATCCTCCACGGGCAGCAGACGGAGGCGACCTACAGGTTGGATTTCGTTTGGAAGTTGCAGGCGACAGGTAATTGCCAATTATAATAACTTTCGCGAAGTTTTTCGTAACCACAATGTCCCGGTAAAAAACATTTAATGTAATCTTCTACATTGAAATACTACAACTCGTTACAGAGGAGAAAGAAGATATGGAACACCTGGAGGCATACAACCGAAAATTATTAGCCAATATTTTACCAGTCCATGTCGCAGAACATTTCCTGAATACGGACAAAAATAATGATGTGAGTAATTTGTTATGATTTCCTTTCCATCCAGCTGTAATTAATGGCTCCAGAAGATTTTTTGTGATAAATTTCAGTTTGCCCGTATCACATGCGGACGGACCTTTGCGTACATACAAATTTTCTGCTCCCAAACTCAATTTTCCATTAATTATTGATATTGTTCAGCTATCAACTCAACTAAATTCTAAAATAGTGTTGACATTACATTAAATCTAAATTAATAAATTCGTTAAAAGCCATAATATAACAAAGTACGTGCTTTTACGTGGTCAAGAGTTGGGATAATTAATTAATTCGTCGCCCGCTACAAAGCGAGCTTCCAGCCTGCTAATTGAACTGACCATTAGGAGACACGGGATCGGCGATTATGTTAAAGAGGGATCATCATTTCTTTTATATTAGCTCTCGTAAATGTTTTGGCTTTTTTGAGAGAGCTTTTCCCAGGAAGCGCAGATCAATTTTTTGCAGCGATCGCTGCGCTTCTTTTTCAAGCTCGGGCATTGTTTTTTCCGTCTTTGACATCTTCCTAATGCAAACAGTTCGGGGGGGGGGCTCACGCACCTTCCCCTTTTGTTCGCGACGCTAATCACCGTCGTTCTTTTCACGTACGCGATGTGCACCGTTGCTGTCCACCCTCGGATTATTTACTTCCGCTCCATTGTCCGAAGGACACGCCGGAACTTCAGCCTCTTCAACACTCGTCGAGTTTATTGAATTTTTTTGAATATTCTGTCCTCCCATTCGTGATTATTGAATCCGAACGCAATGCGATCACGCAAGCGTTCCCTTCAGACCGTACTGCTGAAATCACAATTTCCTGCTAAACGCAGTAATTTATTTATGAATTCGCTCATAAGGTTCCACTTGGTCCCAGAAACAACTGGCGAAGTTTATCGTTTGATAAATTGATCGCTTCGGAAAATAACGTGGATTCTGAAATCGGCACGGACGATGCAAAATGAGGTAAAAAGAGAATACGCAAAGGCCCATCAGATGTTTTATTGAAACTAATTTCACTTCTCTTTTTTCCTCCTGTAAACACAGCACTAGGTATTTCCGTGGGCATTTTATTTTATTACGGCCCTCACAAATGAGTTTAGAATTGATATCTCTCGTCTGATATTGTCGCGAAATTATCTGTGAGAGGCGTCAGAACAGCTTTTTCTAGACCGAGCTTTCGCGTTCTTTAAATGGATGAACGTAGTAACCCTATTGTAAGAGAGAGAGGGAGAGAGAGAAAAAACCTCTGAAAAAAATATGATCTTCACAGATTTCAATTCTACAGTCAACAATTAACAATTTTTTTCAAGCTTCATATGGGAAAAGAAGCGTTAAAATTTCACGCACATCAGCAGTCTCTGTTAAAGCTCGTGAAGGATTGGCTGCAACGAATAAGTCGAAAGTAATAAAAAAAAAATTTTTTAAATTGGCAAGAAAATCCACTTTACGACCATTCCACTGAATCGACGAGTTTTTACCAATTTATTCCACGTGTTGACTTTGATTCATATTCCAGAACCAAATCAAATTTTCTGCTTAACGTTCATTCCCCATCGATTTGTAATAATCAATTACAGCCAGGGGAGTGACTTAACTCACACAATCATTGCACCTATTTATGTACGTTTACATGCTGAAAAAATTCGAACTTAAATTATTTTTCGTAAAAAATGTATTTTCTCTTTGTTTATTTGCAATTTACCAACATAAATATTTATCAAGGTTTCAAATCTCTCTAGAATTACGTCAAATGAAATTGTTCGTTTTAGGAACTGTATCATGAACAATGCGATTTCGTTTGCATCATGTTCGCTTCCATTCCCAACTTCTCAGAATTTTACGTGGAACTAGAAGGAAACAACGAAGGTGTCGAGTGTTTAAGACTGCTCAACGAAATCATTGCTGATTTCGATGAAATGCTCTCTGAGGATCAGTTCAAATACATTGAGAAAATTAAGAGCACCGGAGCGACGTATATGGCGGCATCAGGTGAGTTCTAGTCGGAACAGGCGGAAAAATCACTTTTCTGCTGCTGCAGATTTTGAAGCAGGTACGATTTTCATTAAAAACAAGATTTACACGAAGCGTCTCTGAACCTGGAAGGGTACTGATTTGTCAACTTTTCTCACATAGTGAAAAGAACCCAAATGCGTTGCTTGAATTTTACCGGTCTCAACCTCACCTTAGTGGATCGCGCCTTCAGACGTTCTCTGATAGTTCGGGATCGTATTGATGAGTCCAAGCAAGAGCGATAAACGCTCGGCGTAAAGGACCTCAGTTATTCTCATGTACTGGTAAAGGTGATAACACACAAACCTGCTGCATGAGTTTTGCTGGTTCTTAGTCCTTTCATGAATAAATGTATGATAGGGGACAGTGATGAGATTGATGTGAACTTCAATTGCTCCCCCGAACCGAGAAAAGTACAGCTAAACGTGAAAATAGTTCCGTCCATTGTTTGTTCATCTGTTATGCTAACAAGCTGTGCTATGCTAGCAGCCTTAATACCTTATGCAATTAGTGTACGTTGTACTCAAAAGTAAGCAGCCACCAGCCGAAAGAACGGTATTTGATTTATCGATTTGCCTTTTATTGATTATTTATTCGACCATTAAGTATTTCTGTATTGTGCCATGTTTCTTAATCTACATTGCATATTTCAAAGCGTATCAATGTTTGTTTTTCTTTTCGCATCTCTTATTATTTGTTCCCGTTACTTGTCTCAACTGAAATTGACTGCTTAACGGGGTATTGATGATGATCGATGTCTTTTACGGATTCTACAACAAAATTTCAGGTCTCACTCAAAACACTTGCGATATGCAAGGTTTCCGACACGTCATAGCAATGGCGGACTATGCCCTTCGGCTGAAAGAGCAGCTCCAAGAGGTGAACGAGCATTCTTTCAACAACTTTCGAATTAGGATCGGAATCAACGTGGGGCCAGTAGTCGCGGGAGTGATTGGCGCCAGAAAACCGCAGTACGATATTTGGGGCAACGCCGTAAATGTCGCGTCGCGAATGGACAGCACTGGAGTATTTGATAAAATACAGGTAAGGAGTCCTAAGAACCGAAACGTCCACATTTTACCAAGGGGCTCTCTAGAAATGATGAAATAATTGGTTTTGGTGAAAATTATCTTCCAAGTGATAAAATGTACCGACGATAATTTACGGCTATTTGTGGTGAATTTCAGGTTACCAAAGAAGTATATCAGATTTTAAGCACAAAAGGCTACATGCTTACATGTCGAGGCACCATCGACGTGAAGGGCAAAGGTTCCATGGAAACGTACTTTCTAGAGGGCAAATGTAAACAACTATCTCAACCCCCTACTAATATAACTGTGAACCCCTTGGCTGTCTCCCAATCTAACAATAGTTCGATGTTAGACACAATTTCAGAGCGAATTTAAGAGCTTTTTGTTGATCACTATAGTTTCTCCCTGGTTTGATTGGTTGCTCCGAGCACCTAAGTGTTAAGAGAAGCTAAACTCTGTGCATAGTTCGAATGGGAAAAAACCAATCAAATCTATCAAATCAACTTTTAAAAACTTATATGGAGGTATGATGATCTAAATCTGTTTTTTTAAGTTTTGAACATTTGAAGACACCAATAATAAAACATGGTAGGTATACTGAGGTGTGACCAGATGCACATTAAAATTTTCTGCCCAAGTCATTTCGTATGGTTAAAGTCTTTTGCGAGCGTCCATTAAACTTCTTTTCGTTAACTTTAGACAGCTAAGAGGTATTTGAAGAAGGTTAACATCACCTCGAACTAAAACTTTTCAGGCATAATTTCCTATGTCATACCTCCATGTTCATGTAACAAGAAACAACGGCTTAACAATATATAACTATTTTTATGTAGCCGAACAACGTCCCAAAGGCCCATGTTTCCGTAAGGTTGTGATTTGTGATGGTAGTACAAAGTTAATTGTATTATTACAGTACCTATTATACTATTTTTGTATTATATACATTTTTGTGTAAATAATACAAATTTATTTTGTTATTTTACCTTTTGTTTTGTATTACTTAATGTTTTAATTTGTCTAGAGATGTATGTTTTATTAAGAAAATTTGTTTACAAATTATTGTAGAAAATGTATAGTTTTAGTTTAACTTTATACACTTCTTGTTTTATCTTGTTTTCTTCTTGCTTTCGTAAGTTATTGGCAAAGATTCTGTCCACGATTCCTCCCCCTAACTAATAGTCAAAGTAATCAAAAATAAATTGATGTTATTTTTTTATTATAGGTATAAAAGAAAGTAAAGGGACAAATTTAGAGGCAAAGGTTTATACAAGCCGTTGTTGACTTGTCATTTGATAATACTCTTGTATATATAGATACTTCGTCATCCATCAGTGTTCTTACAGTTTATTTTTGTTTATAGACAGTTTTATAATAAAACTTACAAATAATTTGGGTTGACTTGTGTATAATTCCGGGCATTTTCACATAACCATTAAGAATATTGCTATCAGCAGATGTTATCATCGGAACTCGTGCATTCACCAAAACTTCAAGAAGTAGTAGACAAAAAAGTCAATTAAGTATAATATGTAATTTTATTGTCTACGCAAGAAATTAATTAAATGACTGTCATACAACGAAAAAACACCCCTGTACAGTATTAATAACAACTCCTACATATTCCTCAAATCCCTAGAAGCTTTATGGCGAAACGTAAACCGCATAGATACCTTTTAATAATCAATTTGAATATACCAATCATGATTGAGGAATTCTTGGTTCAATCCTCAGCCCCTTGATTTAAACTTAACAATACTTTGAGTTTAATCTAACCACTTAAAAAATGTTTAAGGCAGTTACTGAGGAAGTCTGGCCATCATTCATGAAAAAAGAAGAGCCTATATAGTGCTGGGCACAACTCATAGCTTTTCACCCTCCCTCGAAGAGTTTCTCCTATCAATGACAAAAAAAATGCCTGCTACTAAATGGGAGTTAAAATCAATCTTAAGAGGAACGTTAAGGAGAGAAATCTTCAATTCACAATCGTTGGTTCCTAAATTCTTCAAAATTGAAGATTTCCTCAGTGAATTATCTGATCGACGTTTGCTAACTTGAACTAATTAGATATTTGAAAGGTTCTGTTTGTAAGATGAATAACTCTTTTTTGGACTCTACTGCAACCGCTTCGGCCTCCATGTGGATGACAAAGTAAACCATTAGCAGCTTTAAATTCTGTTACATTTCTATAAATAATTGTGTTATTTTACGAGTATTTGGTTACTATGTGCGTATTGAGAAATACGATGAAAAAGACCTAAAGATGAACTCTATCTGCGATGCTAATTAGCCATTTCGATGAATGAATGGTATAGGAGCGTGTGCAGACTACACTTTTGGAGTGAATTTTGCAACTCTGTTGGATATTGCCTCAGATTTTTCTTGTAATTAACAATTATTTCATAATTTGCATATGATTAACCAAAGCTATTCCATCGTTAATAAAAGCAAATATCAGAACTTTTATATGATAAAATTATTATGTTATAATCTTGCTCATTATTCTTTGATCAATTTCTCCATTCAGGCACTTTACGTTTAAGCGCCCTTTTACTACTTCATGCTTCACTGTTATATACCTGCATAAATTCACTAAAATACATTTATTACCCAGAAATAGTGTTGATACCCAGGCATGTAGCCATTTATGAATTTATTTTACCTATGTAAATATGGAAAATACCAAAGTAATAAAACTTTGATCGCCTTTGGGCTGCAATTAGGCAGGAAATATACAATCAGACTCTCTTATATGTTTTTTTTTATTATTATTATATAAGAGAACCCACATCAACGCAAATATTATAAGATAAAGTATTGACAAATATATTTGTCTCTTGTTTGTTTGTCTGGACGACCATTAGTAACGCCATTGCAAATTATTTGTTGCCTGTTTGCTGTTTACGCTAACTCTTAAGGCAATTAGGAGAAAATGTTATTCATGGAAATTTTTGAAGATTAAATTCGAATTACAAATACCTTTAGTTGTTGAGCTCCGGCATTAAATATTCAAAACAAGTTATCAGAGAAAAAAATCGGCATGTCCAGATTAATTGGTCAATGAGAGAAATTATAGAGTTTTAGCGAGTCTCGTAAAGCTCGTAGCAAAGCTGGAACGAAATGACATCAAGTAAGTGATATACGAGAGCGGAATGCAAGAAATCTTCGACTATGATAAGTTCATAAAGTTGAGTTTTACAGTATCCAAAATTAAAACATTCCTAATAAGAATAGATCCATCGCATGCTAGGTGACACCAGGAACAAACGAGTAGATACGTTTCCATAGCATCAATCCTGTTATTAAATCAATGTCCTTTTTCATTCCTCTTTTGCCATTCTCTCGATGTCCTCAAAACCAGTCCCCAGCATGTTAAATTTAGATGATTTATCGCAAAGCTACAAAAACGACTCCTACGGGATTAAAAACTTTGGACCTGAAGAGTCTTTGTTAAACAAATACAAAATCCCAATCCAACATTTCGATTTCAAGTATGTGTCCCGGGCAAAAAATCCGAATGAGCTAGAAAAGATTATGGAAGTTTTAATTTCGGGACAGGAGGGATATTACCCTGATTTGCTTAGGTATGTAAACCGTTTTCTATCTCTCGACAACAAAAAAATTCAAGTTTTTGTGGCTGTTTGACAGACTTATTTGGCATTTCAGGGCTACTGAAGACAAACTTCGAAGACTGAAACCAAACAGCAGATTTTTAAGGCGAACTTCTAAAGTTCTGAACAAAAAAGAGTTGGCAGAAAATGAAGTCGAACTCATTTCCGATGATATGCAAAAGTGGGTTTCAGACGTTTCCAGAGACAGCAAAGAGCTGGAGCAAAAAACGACAAAAAATATCCGGTAATAAACAATTTTTTTAAGTTTTATTGCAATTAACTGTTTACTTAGGTGTGAAGTACAAATTCGTCGACACGACTCTCAACCGGAACAATTAAAACTTGTCAAAGACGAAAAACGAATTTCGTCTACGGATTATCGAGCTTGGGATCAGTATGATCCCGACACTGAGTTGTTGAAGCAGGAGTTGGGCGAGGAGAGAATGAAGCAGCAGGCAAAGCAAGCTCAGAAGGCTGCAGAGAAGATGAAACTGGACGCTGGAAATTTCGTTTATGCAGAAACGAGCAGGCAATCTCACGTTACCACAAACGATCTGAATAATACCAATATAAAGAAGCTGAAAACGTCGGTGAGGAAAGTGTATTTTATGCTTCCAAATTCTACCAGTCTTTGTCATTTATTTCTTCAGAATTTCATTTAAACTTTTTATCCCGCGTTTCTGATAAGTCCGTGTAATTTTTTTATCTGGGGCCTGATCAAGTCAATAGTAAAAGGGAAGAGCTAAAGGAGTTCTCAGTTTAAAATCCAAGGCAATCCTATATTCTTCATCTTAAATGCTAGAAGAAGGAGCATAGAACTTTGGGACACTCTGTATAGAATAAGGAAAATCTTTCTTGAGACAATGCCTTAAATATTAATTTTGAATGGCATCTAATCACGTTTTTATAAAAGGGAGAATCTTCTTAAAAGCCAAAGAAGAGGCATCAATTACGCTCCTTTCGTTTTGGCCGCAATCAGTGCGTAGTTTCCTTTAAATTATATTTGACGAATCTCTACAGTTCCTCTATCGTTCTTAAACCCTATTAGGATTCTTTTGAAAAAGAATCTAAGCCAAAAGGACCTATTCTTATTAGGGAGGAGTTGCTCTTTCATATCTCCCTATACGTTTTCTCTTATATTCAGAGACGAAATCATAGATAGAAACGAACTTATGCATAGTGTTATTCGTTATATACTATAAATTCTTAGGCTAATACCATTAAAAAAAATTACGTTTCTAGGTACCTTTGAACCAATATTACACTGAAGTGGAAGCATCATTTACTTCAAACAGGGAACTGGAAAAAGGCAGAGAGTTCTTTACGACTGGTGACTATGAGTTCGCACTCAAATGCTTCACCCAAAGCATCTTATGTAAACCTTCAGTTATAAACCTAAGCAACAGAGCTTTAACCTTCTTAAAATTGAATAAATTTGAGGAAGCTGTCAGCGACTGTGATCACGTATTGGCAATTGACGATAAAGATTTGAACGCTTTGCTACGAAAAGCTCAAGCTCTAGAAGGTATATAAGCTCACAGATGCTGTTGAGTCAACTGGATGAGTCGCTTTTCTCGTTGTAGGTTTGAAGAAATACGAAGAAGCATTGGATTGCGTAGATTTGGTCATAGAGAAAGATCCCAATAATAATGTGGCACAAGAACTAGCGGAACGTGTACGAAAATATTGCCGGAACCTAATGAAAAACACAAGGATGAAGATTATTGAAATTCAGTAGTTGTATTTTAGAGTTTACTGCAATTTCCTATAGACTTAATGTTCGATAATCAGTTTGCAAAATAAACGTAATCAGTTATGTATTAACAAAACAATGTTATTTACAAGTAGATAACTTGGTGCATCAAGCAAACATGAATAAGTCAAAATATTGACATATGGAAGAGAACTTTAATCCTCAGCATCTGCAACGACAATCTGCCCTTTTCATACGCTGGCAATAAAAACCTAACGAGATAAAAAATAGGGCACACATCTGTCCCTGTGTAAGTTTCTTTGTGCGTGGTTCGAACTTGTTTTCTGATGGTATGTTGAGGGATGAAGGTGGGTGGCTAAAGGGCCAAGCTGCACTGGCATCCCGAAAGGCAGATGCAACGTACCTTTGTATTATGTTACCTGGTTCACCTACGTACGCATATGGTACCAAAGTACTGCATAATGATTATTCAAGAAAATTTCATAACTTCAGCTAATCGGAAGAGAAAATATTCATAATGGTGATTTGATCCTAAAGAAATAAGTATAGCTACTTAAACTGCCTTATATAGTAGCTGTACACAAAGGTAATATAATCAGAAGTAGAGATAAAGTATGTAAACCGGTAAATTTCTAATGGTCATACCGTTCCAATTTTGCAATGTGCAGAACTGCTAATAAGTTGATTTGCGGAGAACACCGGAGAATGGTGTGCGGTTTTAGTATAGGCAAACACGTTATCTGCTTTCTCCAAAGTTCAATCACCGAGGAAGAAATTGCCTACTTGTTGACCTAGCGCAACATTTTCAAAGAAGTCATTAGGATCAGGAAAAGCTACTTAGTTTTTAAGTTGTATCTATGAAATCATGTAGGAATCATAGTGAAAATATTTAAGGTAGGTCCCGTCTTCGAATTATGTCATTAATTATTGGTATCTCGTCCTATTCCTACATATTACTAACGTTGAAGCACTTCCCTATCCTGGGTGGCCAGATGCGTCAATAAGCGATCTGCCGCACATTTATTTTATAATACAGGGCGTACATGGTTTAAGGCTCTCCTTACGTGAGGTTAAGAGGGAACTTAAACAGAAATAATGTCAGTTTTATATATAAGCTATAAGCAACATTTCAGATTTTCAATGAGAGTTACCCATAAGAAAACGAGATAGAGGAATCTGATGTATCTTGCTCGACATGACGCTTTCAAATTCGAAATGCGCATTATTTAAGCGTAGGCACGTGACCGTTGACCAATACAAAAACTGCTAATACTCACTAGACAACTAATGACAGTGTCAGAATCGGAAAGCCATGTACATCTCCATCATAGGCCGCTTTTTTGACTTGGACTGACTATAATAATTTATCTATTTAGTAATCGCAATCTAACACGAGCCGTAAACCCCATCCTGAGTGACCCGGATTGACTGCATTAAATTTATTTTGTTTTAGTAACGTTTAAAGAGACTTATAATTTCGGAATATTCTCGAAGAGCGGCAACAGCGCATGAGGCCCGCCCATTTCTTTTACGTTTTTAATTGACTTACCCGAGAAGGCGGCAACAGTGCCGAGCATTCCGAGCAATGGCGCCACGACGCGACGTTTGGATTTTCGTCGATTTTTCAGACGGACCATGCCGGCGGTAGAGTGTGCACGTTCGCTCGTTCTCATCGTTGAATTCATGGCTGTGCTTTGTTATTCGTTTGTTTCGTGTTGAAGACTTAAAAGTCGGGACTTTGAGTGACATTTTCGGGCTTTTCACTCGGTTCTAGTGGTTCCAGTTATAATTGCCCTCCCCCCGCGAGCCATATTTCGGATTAATTCCGCAGTTTTCTGCCTGACCAGTCAAAATCAAATTCAAGGTGAGTGTGTATACCATACGCAATGTCACAATAATGGTTCTTTTTGACCTTTTCCAATAACACATACGTGTCGTAATTTTTACGCAAGGTTTTTTCGTTTAATTTTTTTGGGTGTTCCATTGTTTCAAGGCAAATTTTAGTTCGGGCTTCTTTAAAGAGTTTTTTTTTTTAATATGTTCTCATCGGTTTTGTCCCAAAATTATTTAATTTTATCAAAACATTTGAAAATGTCAAAAACATTTATTTCAATAACTGGTAAACAATCGCCCAGTCGTCATGGTTACATACGATTAGACAGACGTTCAAATTTCCCGTCCTGCATTGAAAATTTTTACGCAAATTATGATACAACGTGATGGGGAAAACGTTTTGCCTCCTCGAAATCCGGACGAATTCAAGATTTCTCATGTAGTCGCGGGACTGCGCCCTCGAATCTCTAATGTATGTAATATCGTAATTGCGACAGCCGAACTAATTCGTGAAAAGACGACAAACATAAAAAACTAATTTAATGTATTTGTTTTCAACGAAATTGCAAGTACGTATGGATCCGTGTTTGTAGATATTTTGCGAATGTTTAGTGTTCGTTTGAAAATGTATTAATCAGTTTTTTTGGCAAAAAAGTAAATAAAGTATATGGAGTACCTTGAGTGCGATATGAAAACGACACGTTACTACGTATTTTGAATAAAATAGAAACTCGAGGGACATGAAAAATTCATTTATCTTATTAATTTTCCAGTCAGTTATTCCGTAATAGTAAAGACATTTGTTACCAAATTCCGACCTTTTCAAATGTTCTTTTTGCCTTGTACAGTGTTTTCTTTATAGGTGCATTTCGCCTTACTTTTTTACATTTACATCTAATGTTGTTACCAGATCATTCCTGACACATCAACCTTCTTATCAAGCCACAACATCGACCTCAAACTCACATCTCTTGAAGCAAGCCTTCAAGACACAAATCAAGCAAGACAATAATCTTGTCACCCATGCGAGGCAACAAAATGTCTACTATCCAGAACGGCGCAGTATCAGCCTTGATATCAGCCATGATACATGATACTGACAAGCTGAGGCATAGTGATAACCCTCGTGATAACCGTATCCCCGTTACGAGTCGGGATATCGTGTCTTCGTCCATAGCCGATGCTGTGATACGCAAAATTCGACTAGCTAACAGCTGTGATCCACGAGTTAAGGCCATCAGCAAGGGAACTCAACAACATGAAATTGTGATACCTGGGCAAAACTGTGATAACGACTTGGATAATGCTTTATTCACTGACAAGTACCAGTTGTTCGAACAAGTGATTGGGAGTTCGTTGTATAGGTGTGTTGACGTGAAGAATAAGCAGGAGTTAGTTTGCAAGGTAAGATTTTTGGGGAGGTGTTATTTTTTGGGGTAGGTACATTTAGATGAACATCACATCATGTTTTTTTTCTCGTTGTCTTACACTTTCAACCCTGCATTTACATAATAAATCCCGAAGTTTTCGTCCTAGAGGTGAGAAGTGTTTTCCCTGCTTTAGAGCAGGACAAACACTCCTCGACAGATCCGCTCATAACTGACGATCCAATGGAGACTATTATCGTGACAGCGTCATTTGTCACTGGAGTGTTTTCTCTTAGTTGATTTGTCAATTTTTTAATGTAATACGTGACGGCGAGATGGCGAGCAAAATTTGAGGTTTACGGGGATTTGTCCCGGTTCTACCCTGAATTCTGGGTTAAATTTCTTCGAACTTCCGATAAACGGATACTATACATATTTCATTTTAAAGCTACCAACTGTTAGTAGCTAATTGTCTAGTGTCTTAATCTCTTTGCTCCAACAAGGGCTTAATTCTTTCCAATGCGATTTGTGTTAATCGCTAAAACGATTAACCTTCTCAGCAATTTTCCATTGACAATTTGCCGAGGAATTTGCATACTTACATTATCCTCCAATACTGTCCAAGGTCAATTATTGTGACACGCTCACCACAATTTTCTGGCTGATATATCATTCCATAAAACATCGTACGATTTCGTCAGCACCAACGTCATTTCCTATTTCGTGTGTTACTATTGGTTGTTAGATTTTCGTAAGTATTTTTGTTTAATTTTATTAGGGATATATCCTCGTATATTCCACGTGAAATTTCACAATATTTCATAAATAGTAATGGATACGTCTACTCATTGAGCTACTGTGATACACGCTCATCAAGGATATCGCATTCACATGTTTGAACTCTAGGTTCAACGATTAGTTTGTGCAATAGCATTTTTACGATATTTTATGATTAAATACGTTGATGTTCCGTCTCGAATTCCATTCCAATGGATTAAGGTCCAAAAACTTTTGGGGTTAAAAAATCGGTTCACTTTTAAGCAGTCCACATATCTTTTTTAAGGTTATAAAATCTTGGTAGAATATTAGTCAGCTTCGCAGTTTCAAGTGTGCCTTCACAGCGAATCTACCAGAAATAGTCTTTTTTCAGCGAAGCTCCAATGAGATAACATCCACAGGAGTTGTGGACGAACGTCAACGTGAAGCAGCTCTATCGAAACACGGTTTATATATCTATGCCTGAAAATGATTTCCAATTGTATTTTGACCAGCTGCCGAAAGCCTTTATAGTCTGATGGAATTACATTTTCTTTTTTATTTTGGAAAATCTCAGACACCACAGTTCAGTTATCACACATTTCAGTCAACTATTAATGTAAATTTGAGTCGTGGGATTCACTTAAAAGTTCGTTTTGCACTCGTTCCTGCAGGGCATTCTCACAATCAAAATAGGTTTTTTGTGAGATGTTGGATACTTTCCAAATCTTGATAGACAAAATCCCGTTTTTCTTTCTTTTTTTTTCTAGAAACTTTCAGATTTTAGACTTATGTGTAACAAAGGCTATTTCACATCATAAGTTACGTGACATTCTAACGAACAAAATCGATTTCTTTTGATAGAGAAAAAAATTCTTACACCGGGACGTTGGAACAGCCTTTGGCTATGGCATCGGGGAATAGATAGATAATATTCTGTCAGGAACTTGTCCAATTATTTAAAAAAAAATTAAATGTTTGTTTTTTTATTATTTTTACTTCAGCTTTATCTTGAATTCATTTGTTATTGAGACTTTAATGGGCCCCACGAACGGTCTCCCTGGCGTCCAAGTCGATACATCAACTCACTAAATACTCAGTTCCACACTTTCTCCAAACGTATATTCACAATTTTTTACGACTTACAATTTTTTCTCACGGCAAAAGCATCGACCCTAGCTATCACAGGAGTTTTCTCCCCAAAGCCGACTCCAGTTTCCTATCCAATTTGCATCCTTGTGTTTGGTTCTCAATCTAGCCACCCTTCGGCTTTTATGGTGATCACAAGTTTGAGATCAAAGTTTACCCTCGCTTTTGCCACCTTACACCTTACCTAACCTGTTCCGTTAATATTGGTCCTTAGTTGCCCTCCGTGTAACCCCCAAGTTCGAGATCAAGTTATAGAGTGGGTCGAGAGAAGAGTGAATTAAAAACTGGTCGATGAGATCCCATATTTGTAATGGAAATATTTTAAAATATTGCTCCATTCTAAACGGAAATTCGGAAATTTCCGTCCCTGAATATTCATTCATCCGTTGACGCATCCTTGTCCGAGGCATAATTCTAATTAAGAAGCGTATTAATCAGCAAAGGGCATAAACGTCTCTTGACAAATGAGAGGAAATTCAGTTTGCAGTGAGCAAGAGCAATCATTAAGTGACGTTTCTGAACTCGTACCTAACACTAGCCGGACAAACGAGGAGGGAAAGTTGAGTTTCCATCCCCGCTCTCCTATGTACTCAAATAATATTTTTTTAAATCTTCTCTGTGCCCGTTCCCAGTTTTATGTTTTCCCCCATTTGTCCTTAGCTTTTCCTCTGGTTTCCTCTTATTGTTTGGCGATCAAATGATAGGGTGTGGTGGTGGGTGTCCGAGTGAGGCAGACGTAAGTGCAGCCGCCTTCCTGATACCAAGGTACATAAATTGGCGAAATGGGTGCATGTAACTATTTTTTTGCGAGGGGGTTGATGGAAAATTCCGACCCTGCATCAGTATTTGGCTCATAATTTGGATTCCTTCCCACTGCCAATTTTTAAATAAATAATATAATATATTTAGAAGGGAGCACATGTAGTTTTGGCTTCGCGTTTTCTACTAACCGGGCATGGCCCTACGCTCTCGCCCCATTTTGCAGTCTCATTAGGTGCAACTCGCACAAGCGCTCATTACAATGAAGCTGAAACATTGAACATTGGAACGTTGGCCCAAGGTTAAGATTAATTTCAATGTGTAGCGATTGCGAAATATATTTTTTGTGGGTTGGCCAAATTTATTTACTCGCTCTGGTCGATCTAAAAATACCAAGGTTAATCTGTTGCACCAAGCGTTTTATCCGATATGAGTAGTCATGAAATTAAAAAAGTCTGGCAGAACAAGGAAAGTCGTCATCAATACGGCAATTAGTTAACAGTAAATCTAATCCGCTACGTTGCTCTTCGATTTATTGGCATAATTGTGGGCGTATAAATGCGATGCAAGATTACAAAACCAATTCAAAGACACGATCATTCCACCTTGATAATTCTCAATTATTCAGCATACATTCTACGATAATTCGTAGAAGGGCAACTGCACATATTCCTGAACCGCCGCATTGCCACCTTGAATACTTCCTCAGTTACGAAAAAGTCCCACCAGCTGCTTTGGCGCTTTTCATCTCGGGAAGATTACGAACCATTAGTAGTCAGCGCAGGTATTACTTAGCCCCTGACATAGAAATATTATAAATTGATATTTTATTTCTATTAAAACGAAGTTGCCCAACGTTTAAATGTGATGTAACAACGTGCAATTGTCAAGGTAATGTCGTTTTTGCAGAGTTAAATACAAAAGAATTATTTGTTAAACAGCTATATTGTAATTGGTGGGTAGGTACACCTAGTATGTAATTATATATGTGTTTTATTTCAGATTAAATGCCAATGAAAATGTGTTATTGACTTGTAGGGGTAAAGTTTAGACGTGTTCCAAGTAGGAATTCATGACATCATCTCCTATCATGTACGCATCGAAACTTAACTAACAATCGCCATTTATTAATTCACCTTAAATGGTACGCTCAATAGTGATTACAAAATGATTATAACGAGAGCTATAAGACCAATCCTTTTTGGTTTCGAAATAAGTCTTTCACAAACAGGTTGCAAAAAATACAACATACGAATCGATTTCCTAATGACCAGCTCAGCATATAGTGTTTTAAAATTGGTATCTAATTATTATGTAGGTATCAGTGACAGTGCTGATATTAATAATATTGCCTCGCTACCAGATTTGCAGGTTGTCAACTGCTAAATGCAGGAAAGTTGAAATACCTTATGTAAAGGGTTTAGGCGACCTCGAGGTCATCATGTAGGTATTTGAATGAAGACAAGAAAGGATGCGTAGTGCATGTCAGAGTATGGAGAATCCACAGGTGTAAATTTTAATTACTTATTGATAGAATAAAAAGCATGGTAATAAACAATGGCCGTTCTTCTATTCCCTTCCTGTCTCGTAATGACAACTCCTTTCTTGGTGGACTCCAGCTAACAAAGTAATGACACAGCGTCGGCAATATTTGATCAAATTAACCGCCTTTGGTTTGTTAGGAAGTTCTAGAAGACCATTTCTCAGCAAATCGTCGGGTTATAGTAACGACGAAATAAGAGCGGGAGTATTGGTCAGTTTCTCCGTTACGCGGGCATTTTCTTATCACCAAAGTTACCACAAGTTCGAAACCTTATACCATCATTAACGTGCCGTAAACCTTACTTGCAAGCGAATTGTCATAGAAACGTTAAAATGCCATTTTTTCTTCATCGGATGCTTGGTTCAACGGAAGTTAATTTAATGTTAAAACAACCAGCACATTCATAATTAACGAATATATCTCCAAGAGATCTTTCCGTTGGCCGTTCAGACCGAGGTTAGGTTTTTTCCGATCGAATTACTAAATCAGCAGATGCGTTGCAGGTCAGAAAAATTTCGATCTGGGTAGACAGGTCTCGCCAATTCACGCATTTCCCTCAATTTTTGAAGATCTGCATGATTTAGGAATGTTTCAGTGTTCCCTCCTATCGCTAGAAATAAGTGGTCCCAAACCCAAATCATCTACCGTTCTAGGACAATTTCGAACACTAAGGTAGTTTTTTTTAATTTTATTTCTTTCAGATTGTGTCAAGGGATAACCACTCGTTGATCTCCGCACATTATCGGTTGGATTCTCATCCGCTCGTCCAATCGCTACACGAAGTGGTCGTCGGGCAACGCTATCTCTACCTCGTATTTCCGAACTCGCACGGCGACCTCCATTCGTACGTGCGACAGCGGAAGCGCCTGCGCGAAACTGAAGCGCGCAGACTCTTTAAGCAGATCGTTGAGACGGTACAGCTCTGTCATCAGAACGGGATCGTACTGAGAGATTTGAAGCTGAGGAAGTTCGTTTTTGCGAATCCTGAGCAGTAAGTATTTTTTTTTATATTGAGGATTTTGATGTGGGGGTAAATGCGCTTCTGAGCATTTCTTGAGGTGCAAAGTCGTTCCGAAAGACCGCCCGGAAAATCACGAGATAACAGGAGTCGGTTTCCGTAATTTTTGGGTTTAAACTTTTTTATGAATTTTCGAAATTTTGCAATTTTCGGTTTTCCGTTCTTTCCAAATCTCTGGAATTTTAAGAGAAATTTAGCGAGCGCCAATTTGCCTAAAACGCGTCGGCGCATCGTGGGAAATTTCAAAGGTCAAATCTAAAAGTACTTGTTTTCCCTTATTTTTCCTTCCAGCAAAGCAAGTTTTCAGCACGGCCGGTTTCAAATCGTTCTCACTGTATCAGTGGCTTTTTGTAGACACATTTGTTAATATCTGATTTTATAAATCAACGTGTAAGGATTGACGCTGGAATGAAGACTGCACGACGCACTAGAGGATTAAGATGTTTGGTTGCCGCAAAGCTATAAAAAGTCAGCACCAAAACGGTTTTTCACCAGCAAATCGCTTACGTTGCTTTGAAAACTACCAAGGAAACGCTAATCGTAATTGGCATTTATATCTTCGTCAATTACGATCTTTCTGTTTTCTGTGCATGCATTTATCTACCGGAACTATCTGCGGTTCTGAAATAACTTGAAAGGACGAGCAACACGAAAACTTTGCACACAGTTACGATTTATTCTTGGCGTGCAATCTCCTTTATGTGTCCAGGAAGGCACTGTGAACTTTAAAGCTCAACTTTAACCGGAAGTGGCCAAAACAAAATCGAAATCCCAGCTGTGCGAAAGGAATTTTAAAGTTCGGAGCGGAAGCTGCCAATCTCTGTCGCCTACCTTGGCAGCCGACCTGACCAAATTTATCGAATAGATCCGGTCGCATTTTCATCGCAAAAAGACTTTAGGCCCTGGAGCTATTTTAAATCCGGAGTTTGCGGCAATTTCGCAAGAATTTTTCAATTATCCGCCTAGCAAACGATACACTTAGCTTGAATGCCATTAAAAGGCACGAAAAAGGGCGCGGTTTTCAATGTTACAGGGACCCCTTTTCTTTTCGCTCATTACTCGATTGAGCAACGAGGCTCGTTTCTTGTAGGTCCCATTGATTTTCTCGATTGCGCGACCGGTCGAAAGGTCAGCATTTTATTATTAATTCAGCATTTCAATTTCATTGCACTATTTCATCTTGAGTAATTGCGTGTGTCAATATTGGCAAAGGTAAATAAATGGCTCCGAGCTCCAATAAAACGTACTTTAATTTGTTTGACCAGCGCTCTGAACAAATCATACGAAGCTTTCCTCGCCTTTGCAATAAACGCCATAAGACTCATTAAGATCTTTACAAAATACATCTTACACCACGTTTCTACATTTCCAACAACACAATCCTCTTAACGTTACCAACTCGGTTGCCAATCCACCTGAAAGGAACACCGTAATTGTTATTTAAAGTTACCAAATAGGATTTGGCAACCCACCGTTGTCATTGTAGTTCGTACCTATGTGGTAAAATATTGATTTCAGCCAATTATGCATTTGTGTGGTACCTGATGATGGTGCGCGCGTGCTTCAGGGTGACCATCGACGTAACGAGCTGAATCTAAGGATATTTGCTTATCATTGGCCAGTCGCAAGGTCAAATAAAGTTGTTAATGCCGTGAAAAATCGCCATTAATTAAGCATTAAAAATCGAGCTCTTCGTCGAGTGATGTACAGACGCGGAGAGTTATTGCAGCGTAAACCACGTCTGAACCACCCAAAGGTGGTAGATGTACGTATGAGATATTGTTACGTGTTCCTCGGAGCAGCTAAATCAATCAGCAATTTGCAAGCTTGCGTTATTTTACATTGACCTCTAGACCTTTCCGATATGTGTAACACAATTATGTATTCACCACTCGCTAATTGGTGTAATTTGCCCTTTGTTTTCGATCTATGTATTCTCATTGTGAACCAGTTTGTTGGGTTTGTGCGTCGATATTATTTTGTAATAATTAGAGCCGTCGTATTATGTGTTTACGGCAAGGAGCAATTAAACGCATTCCATGGAGTTTACCGTTCACTCAGAGGTTTAATAAAATATGAATTTTGTAAGTTCCAGAGGTAAAACTATGAGGCAATAGATTTCAAGTGAACCGTCAGGCCGAAGCCAAACAAACACTCACTTACACCGAGATATTTCGTTGCTCAATTTTTCGTTACTTCCCAATCATGAAACGTGTGGGCAGAGCTTTACCTCGGTGACGAAACCCGGGCAGTATATTTGAATTTTAAATAGACATTTTTCGGTTTCTATGGACTCTCTTAGCTAGAGCACTTCTTTATAAAAGACAATCGAAAACTCTGCGCCGTGCTCGCGAACTAGGTTAACTTTTGACCACGAAAATGATAAGAACTTTGTTTAACGGGCAATTCGACCTTTGCTCGAACCTTTCTCAACCTAAAAATCATCTGTCCACTTTATTTTTATTATTAACCAGATCCGAATGTATTTCTGCTGATGTTTCGATCTGTGAAGTGGCACGCGATAAAATTATTACTGTCTCAAACGATAGTTAAAAACCACAATTGAAGGTTGAACCATTTTTATCGAGAGCATCGGAACCGTCGTGGAAAAACCGTGGAAAGAGCGTTCTTCCTCCTCGATTTCGGGGGCAAATTCTGGATAGTGCGAGGCCGAACCTCGATTCCCAAGCTCCAGATCGGGAGGAATGGAGTGCGAGACAAAAAAATGATTCAAGGCGATCACATTGTGCGGTTTAGCGTACCCCTTGGTCGTAATAATAGATCTAGAGGTGAATAAACTTCCTAAGTTCAATTAACTTAACCGAGATGATGTTAATGTGAAAAGGGAAGACATCACGAGCCGGCGAATCTTACAATTTCCCTAAAACTCGATCGTTGAACTGTCGCACGATTAGAAGATCACTTTTATCCGACTTTACTCTTCGTGATTTTTCCCGGCCAGCAGGCTATTTGCTTCACACAAAGTAATAATCGCGCAGAGTTGTAAAAATCCGTTTGTCAAATTTACTTAAGTATCACAGGATCTTTTGGTTGCAGCTGTTACATAACTTCCGTAATCTAAAGACTCGAGCCCAAATCGTGCTATCTCGATATCATCCTTAAAATACAGCTGTACATGCCAACAATAACCTTTCAGGGGGAAGAGTTCGCGGTTAACAGCTCATCTTTAAGCTCACCTACATGTACTCTTACACCTTTAGGCTCTTCCGTTTCCCATTTCCCGACATCGAGAGCGAATGCTCTCAAATCTTTTCCTCCATGTCGGGTCCCATTCCTGGCTTCCACGATCCACTCGACGACCAGGTATTCCAGTTCTTGGTCTCATCAGACGCGATCTTTGAAAGCAGAGAGAAAGAGAGATAAATGGGGATATAGAGGAACTCGATTGGATTTCGGTTGGCTTAGGTCTGGATTTGCCGCATTAAAGTATCCCCGCGGAATAAGATGCGATTAGGAGTTTAGTTATTCGCCCACCACGGTTGTTTCCTAAAGATCGTTCTTACCACACACTAAGTGTTGCGCTTGGTTGAAAATGAGCCTATATGGTATTAAACCGTTCAGTTTTTATTAAATTAGCAGTAAAATAATTCTCAATAATTATAAAAATTGCTTCAAAATGATAATAGTTTCAAAATCCGAGCCGAGCAAAGCTATCCGTCCACTTTGCAGAAGCAACAAAATATTTACTGTTTATTATTATTTTTTTTTAATTCTTCAAGGCAATTTAAACGTGCCATTGTGAATATCACAATATTGTTTACTATTTTCACAAAAGTGCAGGTTAGTACAAGTTACTTGTAAAAATGGGTCGTAAATCTTCTGAAGTTTCTTCTCACGTAAGAGAGTTGATCATAGAATTAAATGCCGAAGGAAAATCCCGACGGGCAATGGCCGAAATTACTGGAAGGAGCAGATCAACGGTCCAGTCCACCATGAAAAAATATAAAGCAACAGGAACATTGGCGGGAAGAGGGAGAAAACCTGCATTTAACAAATTCGTGAAACGGGAAATTATTAGGAAAGTGAATGTTAATCCAAATA
The DNA here is from genome assembly GCF_040115645.1 of Euwallacea fornicatus. Classification (NCBI taxonomy): domain Eukaryota; kingdom Metazoa; phylum Arthropoda; class Insecta; order Coleoptera; family Curculionidae; genus Euwallacea; species Euwallacea fornicatus. The sequence continues at coordinate 503,783 of NC_089556.1, forward strand.
TTACTGTAACAGATTTGGGAAAGAGAGTTGAAAGTAATTGTGGAGAAGTTGTACATGTTACTACAATGAGAAAATTGTCGAACAAGAACGGTTCAGGGCACGAGTAGCTAAGAAGAAATCGTTTGTTGGTGAAGTAAATAGAAGGAAGCGTCTTGAATTTGCTTAACAGTGTATTAATAAAGACGTTGCAATCTGGGAAAACGTTATTTTCACGAATGAAACTGAAATTGAGTTATTTGGAAAATGACGAAAAGTTTTAGTCAACAGAAAACAAGGAGAGACGTATAAACCAAAATCCAAGGGTGAAACATGAGGTAGTTCAGTTAGTTCTCATTCGGGGGACGTATGTCCTGGCTTGGTGCGGGTCGGCTTCATTTTATTGATAGAATTAGGGACCGCTTTGTCTGCACATTCGTAAGAGCAATTTACGAGACGGTTCAAATAACATGGGAATTTTGGATAAATACGTTTTTGAACGAGACAACGGCCCTAAGCGTCAACCGAGTATTGTTAGCGGTAACACACCAAAAGTATTGGAGACCTCGCCTCATTTGCCAGACGTGAACCGTATTGAACGTTCACGGTTCGATTTGAAAGAAATGGTAAAAAATATGAAATATCCAATAAGGAATAATTAAAAACCAGTTGTCAAGGAGACTGGGCCAAAATAGACGTTAATTTTATTAAAAAAAAAAAAAAATTGTAGAATCAATGCCCAAAAGGCCGGGGGGGATTGTAAAACAGAAAGGATATTCCATAAAGTAGACATTTCGTATCAAAATCCAAGTGAATGCAAAGTAGACGAATAATTTTGCTCGGCTTAGATTTTGAAATTATTAATATTTTCAAGCAATTTTATTTAAACTAAATAGTTTAATTGCGCGTAGGCTCATTTTCAACCAAGCGCAACATTTGGTGTGTGCTATAAACAATTTTTAGAAAATAACTATGGTGGACGAATAATTAATCTCCCGATTGCATTCACGACTTTAACTTTATCTAAAGGTGTTTGTTTAAGCTTGTGCAAGTTCGAAAGGTATTCGAAAAGGAAATTTGTGTTTGGTTACTTTACCGGCATTATTCCTATTCATCACAGCTCAAAGAGTCTTCTAATCATGATTCAGTGTCTTTTTTTTATCCTGAGATAGGATTGCCATTCGAAGGTCTATACATTGAAATATCTGAATAAGGAAGAGTTTTGATGTGGATTGTAGATGTAAACGATCTTTCAATGTTTGCTGCTATCTACTTGCCCGCTTGTGTAATTTATAGACTCGGTATGTAGGATTTCGAAGAGATGCAAATTAACCCTGTCTTAAACCATAATTATCGAAGAATTCAAATGGGTAAAGCATTCATTTAATCTCGATATTAATTGATTCCGTGTCTGGTCGTCGATTGTGTTATCTGATGACAACACCTCTTAAATCATGAACATCAACGGTGACATTTCACTTAACATTCATTTCCATGGCAACCATAAATAAAACAGCAAGGTGAACCATTGTGGTCTATTAGTTTGCTAGATAAATAATGATCCATAAGCGTGTCATTACTATCCTGTTGTTCAACTGTTTTTTAGAAAAAAAAGGCTAGAAAACGTACTTCACAGTCATTCAACACGCCCAATAATGGTTTAACGTTAATAATGGAAAAAAGCTTTTGCTTCGAACGTTCGACGTCATTTGTTCAGAAAAGTCCAGTTACAAATAAAACTGGACGATATTACGTACATGGGCCTCAATATCCAAGTTTTTCAGTCGACACCTTGGTAGTGGAAATCTGGAAGTTTTTCCCTGTTGTTCAAACGGTTCTTCCATCTCGCTTCATAGATGCCGCACCTTTTCCAGTGAGTTTTCCCTTTTGTCCGTACCCTTCCGCGCCTGCGACCCCGTTAGGATAGCGCAGCAACGGGATGTTACAGCAAACGAAGCTCTCCAGCTAAATGGAAATCATTTTCCAATACAGGGTGTCCAACGAATACGGGCCACTATCCGGATCTTGGGAACTGCGACTAGGAAAAAGCTGGAACTTGGGCACCACACTAAAGTGGAGGCGATCTATTGATTCAAAATATTTTCGTGAAAATACTACTTCCGCTCATACCGGCAATGAATGTCAGCTCGCTTATTTTAAACAGAACACCCTATATATTACAATAAATTTCGATTCTGTGGAACAGTAGGAATATTTTTCGTGTATAGTGTTCTATACCAGATTTTTAAGATTTTCGAAATATTTTGAATTTTCCAACGAAAATTAGAGTTTCAGCCATGAACGTGTTTCCAAATAGCTCGAAAATGGCTAAGTGTTTTGTAACGTCTAGAGCTACTAGGTGGCGCTGCTGGCCAGAATCTAAGTGTGGCGGCACTCGTAAATTATTCAAACGAAGATTATCTCAATATGTTTATTATTTACGTTGAATGTAACAAAGTATTGACCAGAACGTGTGGTGCATTTGGTGTCCGATACCCAGAGAAACCGAAGCCATCACGAAAACTCCTCAAACGCGTCAGAGATCATTTTAAAACGAGCGGATCTGTCAAAACGTCTCACAGAAGAAAGAAGCCTATCGTTGGCGATCGTTGCGCCACCTAGTAACACTAGACGTTATTTAAAATGAATTCTTAAGTACTGAACATTGAAACAATTTTTCTTTTTTTTTTTTAAATAAAATGAAAACGGTAAGATTTAGATATAGACAATTGAATTGAAAGTGGTACTTATTCTTGGTGTTAAATATGTATTCGTTGAAAAATAGGGGGTTCCTGTTTAAAAAATTTGAGTTTCTTACAATTCTTCAAGGATAATTTTGGACTCTCTTTTCGAATACCCAGTACGAAGAAACGTGATTTAACTCACTGATGCGAGGACTGTAAAGCATTTTGTACAATACCGCAGAATTCCATTGCGAAATATACTTGGCGATTATCGAATTCATCGGACACCCTGTATAGTTGCGTGTAAATTATCGTCGTTAAATGATTTTGGTAAGAGCGTGAACGGGAAACTGCATCGAATCGACCAGTGTAAAGTCGCTACTCAGTCTGAACGCTGATGGCATTTGACGAGGTTTAAAATATGAAAACGACGAAGAAAATAAGTTCGAAAATGACTTACGAGTTAAATTTTAGAATTCGGAATGTCGACCGTCATCACACCCGTCACTTTCCCTTATTTCACTCTCTACTCATATGTAATATTTTTAGCAGACAAAGCTTGCCAAAAGTTCGCGGATGCACATAAAATCGGGCGCTGACGCAGGTACCTGTTAAACTGTTAGGAAAGACAAATAAACTTATGTAGAAAACACGGCACTGGATTACAAATATCTGTTAAGTGTACGATAAAACACTGGGGAGCGGATGTGCGTAATATGCCATTCGCATTCGAGGTCCGTGCCAGAAGTGTGATCTGAATATGGCTTCCTCTATGCTAAAACATATCCTGGTTTATTCGGGTCAAAAATTAAAATGTACACGGACCAATAACACGGGATCCCATCACAAATCAGTTATAAAAACTTGACTGGCATTACAAAACACAGGATACCTTCCCGACTTCCCATCTTAAGAACAAACGTTTTTTTTTTTTTAGGTCATCCACTTACAGAAATAGGATATCCCCCTTGAACCAAATCGACCATTCATCGGATCCTGTTTTAGCAGGCACGCGCCCTCATTGTTCGAATTGTTTCTTTAGGTTGCCTGTTCGGGGTATACTTTAACAGGCGGAAGTTCCACAGACACGTTATTGCCAGCACGAATCCCACATAAAAATCTAAATTTAAACAAATAACAATAATCATCGAAAAATTCTTCATCGCTCAACCCGAATCGATTGGTAAACTTTCTCAATTAAAGTGAGTGTGACAGAGACAACCAGATAGTGTCGTGATACGGATCGTCTTACACACACTCGTAATTTATATATACGAACATATCTGTGTTTATTAAACGGCACGTGATATTTCGAAACGTATATTATGTACATGAAACAAGCGGCAGAGGAGTATTAAGTTATTGCAGCATTTTGGATTTTTCGGAATGATAAGGATAATTTTATCATCCGGGAAGATTGTGAGAACTTTGTCAGTGCTGTGGAAAAAAGTGCATGTGTACTAGAGATACGTGGGAGAATCAACGTCGTATCTGGTATATTTTTATAAATAACCACAACAATTCGAATATGTTTATAAATATTGCACGCTTGATTTCCTGTGCTGAATTGGGTGTCCTGCAAGGAGTAACATGTTGTTGCTTCATGCGTTCCAAAAAGTTGTGAAACTTCTTTGATTATGAATGACGAGTTCAAAACAAATAAGATGCAGAGGTCTCCGCCGCGGGTCACGATGACTCCATAACCCAAATTTCAACTAGGAAAAAAATCACAGCTCCAAGTGATCCAGCATCTGGACGGTTGAGCCGCGCACGCGGCTCGAAGTTGCAGACATCTGATGAAATCGTCGATTAATACGTGAGATCTTGTTCGATTTCCAGCATAGAAACCTCGACGACCGTGAAACGAACCGCGAAAACAACGGGCCGCCCGATCCAGGAAATTATACCATGAGATCGAAGAATTCTTAGACAAAGATGTCAGTCAAGAGAAATCCACATTACGAAAATCTTGCGTGACGATTGTACAACAGCAAATTTAAACCGAAAAATAAAATAAATACGTTTCGGATCAAAATTAAATAAGAAAGTGAAAATACCTGTGCGAGTGGTGCAAAATCGAGAATTGAACTTGAAAGTTCATTAGCTCGCTCGGAAAGTGCAACTGAAGCCACAAGTGGTTGGAAGACGTGAAAGATCTTATTATACCACGTTAAAATGGTATAGAGAAATGGGGGTTTTGCGAGATAGATTCACAAACTGGAATGCCATACTCTTGGACTGTTGCACTAAATTTGGGCTCGTTATCACTAGAAACCAACCGTGAATGACATGCAGTTTCTCGTCCTTCGTGCCCTTCCGATCGATCTTTTTGCGATTTTCTCTTCGTCGGAGGTTCTAATTTCGTTTGAAGGTAGTCATATTTAGTTACGATTTGATTATCGCAGAGCCCTATAATTTTCATTCCAGAACATTAAGGCGTCCGTCCAATTTCCTTTCTCCTCCTCTTTCCAGTTACAAGTCGTGCAGTCCTCAGACGGTCGCTATTGGTTGATATTTTAAAAATCTTCAAAAATAACTCTGTCATCCTCACGTTCCCCGGTCTCGTCGGGGACTCCCAACCGTACATCGATGGCGGTTCTCAATAGGTCAATTTCCGCCTCAATTTGCAGACATTTTTAGGCCGGCCCGTCCAACCATGAGAAAGATATTCGCAACTTCGAACCGGTGTTACTCCCTGTAGGCAATAAATTTTCGAAACCGATTATAAAGCAAACATGCACACACACGTCAACCCACTAGAAATAGCTGTTCCGTCGAACGAACGGTGTAAGTGTCGAAAGAGACGTTGTTGCATCAAGTGTTGCACAAATTGTTTAAATCTCGTCGCTCGTTGTTTTAGGCCGTTGCACAAACGCCACTGTTGCCTTCGGCGACCGAACCTACATTTTCACATAGGCGAAATTTGTTCTGAATACATTTTCAACAAACAAAGAGGAGTTCTTATCAGGATTTTTTGACAAATTAACGTCTTCGGTCTTGATGGGAAAACGTTGCGAGATCTAAATCAGTTGTTCATCGAATGAAATTTGCAAATTTCTTCATTTTACAACTAGCGATATCTCGTCCTTCTCTTGCCTTGAGGAGAATCTTCTCCACCGGTGAACTTATCGTTCGCAAATTGTTTTTTCTTCTGTATGGCTTTTTCATCCATCTAATCTGTGTAGTAATCTTCGGGGCCTACGATAATGCCAGCGTCTCCGATACTGGTAAAGTTCAGAACCATTCAAGACCTCCACGTCTCAAGCCTTCTCCTTGAGCCGATTCTAATCGTTTTATTAAAATTGCTAATAATGTCTATGACACCATTCTACACCTTTAAATAAAGCACATTACTGTAATCTTACATTGCAGAAAATTATTTTTAAAGCTTGATAGATGTATGCACATATAGCAGAACGGTGGCATTGCTCAAAGGATTGTTTGTTCGACTAGTACAGGTTGAAATATGACTTTTCAGTGTTTTGATGTTAAAATAGTTAAGGTACAGTTAATTAATCTCGGTTTAACTAGGGCATGCAGGTGTGGTGTATTAACTACACGTCTTTATTGCATTTTTTGATTGAATTATGTATTTACGGTTTTGTAACAGATACTACTAGTTGTGTTGCAATAGTATAAGCCAAATCGACTACGCGACGTTTTTATCCGACAACCAGTAAACCTAGTTCCGATTGTTTGCGACATCTAGAGCATGCTAAAGCAAGGATTAAATATCATCTCTTGGACCGCTCTTTGTATTTAAAAAATCAACCGCCTCATAACCTTAATAAAGACGTAGGCTCGTATAAAAAAAAACAAGGCCAAGAGTAACAAAATGCAACTTAAGTCCGCAAGTGGGTTAAGGTTCCCGCAAGGTTCTATGAAAGCAATTACTCATTCACATGCTTCTGCGCTTTAGACGGAGACGCAAGAACGAGCCGTAGCGGTGGTGCGAGAAGGAGAGAACTGGCGCCGATGTGTAGTTCCGAAAGGAAGCGAATTTCGGTACGGTATTGGCGATTTTTTCGTCTAGGGACGATTTGTTTCAAGGAAACTGACATTGTCCTCTTTTGAGCCGTAAAATTCGGGTGACCTTGACGAAGGGACGTGTGGTTTTCGTTGATTCAAGTTTGAATCACCTTGGATAGTCTGGTGCAATAACGCAGCCAGATGAACCAGGACTCGAATGCAATTTTTCACAGTTTCAGATTAGTCAACGACAAATTGTTTCGTTACAAATGTGATAAGCGTTAGCGGAGACCCCCTGAAATACGCGACAATCGTGTCTCGTTAGTATCTTGCGTTGCGTGTGTAAGCCTTTCTTCTTGATAACGTTACAAGCACATTAATAACTTGGACTTAGGTGGAGCTATTTACGATGATTTGGAATTATTGTTCGCGATTATGCGTAAGATTATGTAAATTGTGGAACATCTTATGTAACCTAAGGATATAGCTTAATGTTTCGTTCAAATACCTCAGAAATATACTGCCATTTAACATAGTATCTTTTTCGAGTACCTCATTAATTCTAATGTGCGCGAGGTACTAAATCAAATCAGAAGCACGCTATAAAATCGCCACAACCCAACTATTAGATGGAGCTTAGCAACCCGGCTTACCTGCGCTTGTGAGCCGTCTCTATGGTAACTGCTGAGCGATCTCTTGACAAATGAACGTCGCAGGGTTGTCGCGCTACTGTGCTTTTTGCGAACACCGCAGTTCTCAATGAAGTCATCTCTCGAGTCTCGAATTTGGAAAAACCGAGCGAGACACTGAGGACCCAAATAAAATTTTGAAGTTTTCCATTATTCCTCGGACCTTTGTGATTGGGATACGTTCCATTTCCTACTTCAGGGTTATGTGTGGAATTAATGCGATCCACGCACTCTCTAGAGCATTAATTATAATTATTATTGCAGCAGCCAGCGTGAATGTTGCACGTTGGAGAAAGACGGAACACGCGCCAAGTACATTGCACTATTACGGAAGAGCGGTGCATAATGCTATTGAAATATCGGTCAAATTATTCTATATTTTGCGGCCGCTGATTGCTGCAAGTTTTGCATTTTTTCCAAAGAAACCCATAGGCGTAGAGATATAGTGGAAAGTCGGTGTTAACTAAAAACATCCTTTAGAGGCAGAGTTTTTACCTCATAAATTCCTTTTCTGCTAAGATCTTCATAATATTTTCTTCTACGGCATCAACGGTCTTTTATTTCTCGCCTATTCCGCAAGGTATTAAATAATATCTTCGCGTTTGCGCCACATAATGGTGCGGGCAATAATTATGGTAAAATTTCTCCACTTTTCCGTAATATTCTGCAAATGCATTTTTTGCACTTTCTTTCCGCCATCGTTCATTGCACCTCGCCATTTTTGTCCGCAACGATCAAACGTTCACCTATCACTTTCTCAAACCGTTATTTTCACAATTGCGGTTTTATTCAATTAGTCCATTAGGCGAGGATTAGGCTAGGTACCCCTGCTACAAATTAGATCTACAATAAGCCTCGGCTTTTGAGAAAAAGACTGTTTTAAATGCGATGGCGGAAGTAATATGAATTTCAGAGTATTGGCAAATTTTTGCCATTATTTAACACTGGAGAGACAAAAATATTAGTGTAATGCTTATGCAATTGGGATTTAAAAAATGTCGAGGGAATTCGGTAATAAGATTAAGCGGTTTGGACAAAAAGCGACTAGTGGAGTGCCGTTAAGCGTAAAAGCATCAAAATCTACATGTTTGAAGTCTTTGAAATGGTTCATTGCACTGTTGGTCCTTCAAGTTTCAAGGTAAATTTAATTGTCGTAGCAAAGAAGTAGTTTTGAAAAACAGTCACTTCTGGCCCATTGTGGTCATTACGTCGGGTTAAATTTACATCGTTTTGCTGTTCAATCAAAAACGTCATTACCGCGAAGCCTGGGGCGAGATTCTGGAATCGGCTTGGCGACCGGCATAAACCACCCAAAAAGCGCCCAGAAAAACGTTTCGTTCTGCGTTTATTAATGGTGCCAACGTTACATGGGACCCCTCACGGGGTTACTGAACTAACCACTATTCTACAATATATTTCACTTCGCTCCAAAAATTCCATACTCCACGACACTTGCTGTAATATTAATAATTTTTTTCCTGAAACAAAACAAGTTTGGTTTTACAACAAATATTATCAGAAATCACTGACTCATTAAAATAACCTAATGCAACATATTGCTTTAATAATACCTCATAAGAAAATTGCAATCGGCCGTTTTGCAAAAATATTGTTGTAAAATCAGCAAGAGAATTTCCGAGGAATTGCACGTTCACTGCAGAATGCAATGGCGCAAATTACGCATTGCAAAGTCGGTGAAGAAAGAGATAACCCATCAAAAATTATACAATACTGTTTTATAATACTAGGCATAGGCGGTGAAGAAGTTCTTAGATTATGTGGAAACGATCTACCAAATCTAGCCGATCAGCGTTTTAGTATAAGTGGCCACCATTTTACCTGATGCCTAGACCCAAAAGTGTCACCCGGTTCTGTTACGGAAATCAGCGATTTATATATAGCAGATGTACGGAGAACCAGATAGACCAGCCAAAGGTTCAGTATCAACAATAGAGAATGGGTTTGTGCGGTGTTTGGGCTACCTCACAACCCCTAGGTTTCGCCACGCATATCCACCTTATTCAGAGTTATTCACGTATCACACATTGGGCCATCTAATTAACAAACTTACTGTAGGTTGGCTAATATTTTGGTAATGGCGGATCGGTGCGTTCAAGTACTTCGTGTGTATTAATACATCTCATTTTGAAACAAGTATTGACTGCCTTTCCAGACGCGAATGTGTTTCGTAATTTTAGAGGCCTAGATTTTGCAAAAACCCCTGCAGGTGTAACCGATTAAGAGGATGCTTGAAATAGAGATGTATTTGAGCTAGGTCAATACGTAAATTATTAACGTACGTATAGTGACGTAAAGTTCTCTTTTTGGTTCGTTCTGCGGTTAATGGTTTGACCATCAGAGGTGGGTGTCATTTGTTCCGACACGAAAATCCTGCGATTGAACCATGTTATTCTTGAACTATACAATTTTGTTAATGGCTGGAAATGAGGGCGTTCGTTCGTTGTCCTTCTTCAAAAATTAGGGAACGATTTTAGCCGTCCCTCAATCTTAATTTCGCCCACTTGGACTGCTCTAATTTGTCACTTAAAGGGCGATTTTAGTACATTCGATAATTTACTTACTCTTGAAAGTGCCTGTCGTCGAAAACGATGGAGATCTATTGGAAAGCCAAGCTTGGAGAAAACAAATTATTAAAGTGGATACAAAGAAAAATGCGGGCTTTTATGTGGATTTTAGCACCTCGCGTACTATTTTCTTCCCTACGTTTCTGCCATCAGAACGTCCTGAATTTTAAATATTTCATAATTTTTATGAAAATCGCAGGAACCTTCGAGGAATCCCACGGAAATCGAAACTGGAAAACGCGGGTTGGCACATCGTTGCCAAAATCCTTACTCTTGTCGTTTCGATGTTCAGCCCCTTCCTAAAATATTCAAAACGTGAACTTCCCAAAGTTGGAGAAAATCTTGCTTGTCGTCGTAAAAATTGTAGACATTTCTCCATTTAAGCTTCGGAGAGTTTTCGTGAGGGGTCCTCGATCGTCTCAGACAAAATATTAAAAAAAAAGACGATTCCTATGAAAATCCCCTTGGTAGACTTGCCCATGAATCAACTTGGAGAGATCTTTAGATTGGAAAATTTAGTTCCCGAAATAAAAGGCAATTTAGCATTTAGTACGCCCCAATTGTAAGATCTAATGAATCCTTTCCCTCGTTCCTCATTCTCCAAATTCGAGGAACTGGAACGGCACGAGCACTTGAGTCATCTTCAATCATTGAGCATCTCCAAAATCCTTCAAGTAGGCGGAGCCTATTATTCAACAGCCCTGAACAATGGAAACGATAAAAACACTTCCTGATTCGAGAACGAGTCGTCTAAATTAATCGGCCCCCAAGAATCTCGACATTGCGAAACGATCTCACGGTCACGGACTCGCTTGATTTATTTCTGTTATTTTGTCTTTCTACGTAAAATAATGTCTTTCTTTTTGTTCATATGGTATTTTCATTGGATCGAAACCAAAACCAACAGAATGTTTCTGTTTATGCAAAACGGGAAGTCGCGCTTATGAGCCACGCTTCAGAGAGGTGACTATCAGGTTACATTCCGGGAAAAGAATCAGTAAAAGTCATCAAAACGTTAACTTTTGCTGGAATTTTACAAAAATACACGTGTTTAAAGATCCATATCCAGTGATAGTGAACTCGGTGTCAGGGTACCAACCATCAAGAAATGTGAAAGTTCGTTGACTCTACAAGAGCGATGGTAAATTCGCGATGCAGTTTATCTAGGTTACAACGAACCTTGTTGTGATAAAAATTCAAACGTGACCTCACGTATAGTTTTTGTGAAGATTCACGTTGTTAAGTCAATGTATAATTGTGTGAACTTGAAAAATCAAACAGCTTCAACCGGAAATACCCGCTTAACCCGAGGGAGATATGGCCTTTGTCTTCTAGATAATGGAACAAAGGCACTTAACCACATATCTAATGAAAACATTAAGTATTTATGTCATTCCCTTTAAGAACGGCAGTACAAAGTCTGGTCATCAGCAGCAGTTCTTGCAAGACAAAGCCTGGTCACTCGACACTTGGCTAGCACTATAATCCTTGAAGATGGCAGAATATTTTATGTAAATACTCGGAATACATTAGGGGAGATTTAGGAAGTATTTTAGTTCTAATTGACGTTACTATCAAGAGAATGATAGGTGCTTAGAATTGTGTCGCCTAGTTGGTATGTTGCTTTGAGCAGACCAGTTCGGAGAGGTTCGGCCCTTATCTGAGCCTGTCAGAACGTGCCCCAGACTACCTGAAGAACCACAAGGTGGATTCGAAGTTCCTCTATGACCTTGTAGAGATGTGCAGTTTGTAAAATAACAATTGTTGTTTATTCTAGTAATTGAGCATGTTTCTTCTCTCAAAGCCAAAACAACGCACTTTTACCAATTTGTGCTATCAAAGGGTTACAAAGTCTACCATTAAAATCAACATACTTACATTATCTTGATGTTAATGTCATTATACACACACACAAATAAATAAATAAATATATATAACAATCGCTGGTTGGGCTGGAAGTGCATAGCGCAATTGGAAGTCGCAATTCGATATTATGCAGGTGCGTTTGCGCAGAAAAAGTCGTGTCAGTTGACTTGCTAAGGGCCAAATTATCAGTTTGTGGTTAACTTTGGCTACAAGCTAATGACCATCGGAATAGAGTCTAACTATTGGTCAGATTCTTTCTTTCGAGGCAAATTAATTTCTTGTTAAAGTTAAGAAAACAGTATAATACTAATTTGGCGCTAGGTGGCGCTCATCGAAGTCCGGGTAACTTTATCCGGGAGATGGTTCCTTGAAAATCGCGGAACTTCGCTTTTGCCATGTGCTTTCCAAGCTTCCCTCTTGCAGCCAATGCCAGGGCAGATAATTTGGCAAAATTTTGGGCTTTGCTCCCGGTCATTCGCTCACCTTTTGAGGACTAATGCCATTCCCCGTTGCAATGTAGTTTCATGTTCTTACCACAACAAACCTTCGTGAATGCAGAGTCCTTTCTATCGAGCTCATAAACGGCCTTATTACTCGTATTACATGAAACAGTGCATAATTTATGATCCTATCTGTATATTTACATCGGCATACGAGCGAGAAATACTATTATTTGTAAATACCGAATTCATTCTGACGATATCTCCAACGAAAACGTCTAAGAGAGCAAAGATCCAGTGTTGCTCTATTTCCACGAATTTCGACACGGAACTTAAAATAATGTGAACAGTTCATCGGGGCACACTAACTAATTGGTATGTGTAAATTGCTATCTGAAAATTTAATGCAATATGTTAATTGATTTTAGTAATTTCGTACCGAACAAATAAAAGTATTTAAATAAATAAATAATATTTTTAGCGGCGAAAGCCGATAAGCGCTAGGCAGCTACTAAATCAAAAACAGGAACTTTGCATATAAACACGAACAAACTATGTGACCTCCTTTAATGAGGTGTCATGAAGAAATTTTGAATTCGCACGGGGGTCAAGCGCGGTTAATATCCACTAACGGAAACACTTACGAAATTCGAGATAACTGTTGGTACGTATTGATGTGCATAACACCGAAAAGAGAAAAGGGCTTCACACGTTGAACAATCAAAGAATTCTCGACGAACCGCTCACCGATGTGCCGTTTGGAGACTTGGATTCAGCGATGTGTACTCAGCTTCGGACCTCGGCCATGCTACGCTCGTGCAATTCAAAACGATTGTTGATACGTGTTAAGGTACGAGTGCTCGGATTTGGAGTGTTTTGACGGGAAAAACCCCATTTTCCGACTAGATAGGGAAAAACTAGCCGATACGTCAAGAGTTTGATTTTTCAGAAAACATTAATGACAAACGCCACGTTTCGATGTTGTTACACTCCGCGGCGCTAGGGGGCGCTCTTCAAATTTTGGCCATTAATGTTCTCTCAAAAATCGAACTCGTGGCGTGTACGCTCGTTTTTCCCTATCTAGCCGAGAAATGTGATTTTCCCGTCAAAACGCTGCGAGACCCGAACGCCCGGTAGATAACCCAAAACGAGAGAACGGCACGCGGAATTAATATTGCGAGTTTCACGGGCATTAGCAGCTTGAGCCATCAAAGAGTTCTCGTCGAATCGCTCTTTGGGGGGGTGCCCTTTGACGAACTAGAGCGAGCAAAGTTGTCACCGCACTACCCCAATATTCGTAGATTTGCGAGATTCGAGAAGCGCACTGAATCGTCAAAGACCTCTCGAGAAATTTGCTCTCGCATCTAATTGTCCCGCCGATGTCCTGGTCGGTGAACTGAATTCGGCAAAACTATCACCGTCAGTCCTCGGTCATCGTCCAGGCCAAAGAAAGCCGTATTCTTGCGTCAATGACGATTATTCAAAAACGATATGATGCAATTTTAAACAAACGAACGTCTTGGCCAAGCCCGGTTCTTGCATACTGTTAATCGGAAAGCACAGTTATAGTTTTGAAATAGCTTTTTTGTTGTAATCATGCTGGATGAAATGTTCCTCTGGCGTGTAAATGTCTGTGGAGTTGGGTCTACCATCTGCTTGCGAAGTATATGGGACACATTTTTACCTGCCTATGCACGTTCTAACCCCCGCACCAACTTCACATATTTGGGTGTCTTTGTCCGATTTGGCCTCGGACTCTTTTTGTGTTGTTTGCCTGGGCTGCGCCGTAGCGCCTACGAAAAACTATTTAAGACCGCTTTTTTGGCGAAACCTTCACAATTTCTTCCAAAAACTGACAAAACGCGAAATATATGTTTCCTTTAATATACCTGTTTCTCTCCTACACGCAACCATTACCTGCACATCTGCCACCTTTATACACTCTCATTCTTCGTGTAAAGGTACCAACAATGCGAGACCTTTTTTCTGCCTTTGGGTTTTGTTTTTTTTTTGCTCGGATTGGCCAAGTGTTCAGACCATCTGCCACGCGACCTGGTCACATGATACTCACTCGAGTGTAATGCGGCCGAAAGACCCGCAATTTGGTCCTTTTTCTGTTTTGGCCATTGGCCTGTTTTGGTTTGGACCGTGATAAGCATCGCAGAGGTTGCGCGTTCGCGGTGGGGGGTGGTACACGTTTTTGTTTTGATATTGCAGGTGAAAAAAGAAAATCTCTTCGGAGCCTTGGGAAGTTTTCAACGACTTAGTTTTCATCATGAGAGAACGTTTCCCAGGTTGTGCAGTGGCACGGTTAACAGCTTTCTCCTGATCCCAGGTCTTCAGACCAAAAGCATAAAAATAATCGATTCCGTCATGGATTCCTACCGTAGCGATGATCGCCTGTTCATTCACATGTCCTTATCTGTAGTCTTAATCATCTCAGGTAATCTTGTCTTAATGGCATTCAATCTATCTTTATGTTGCTTTCCTCTGCGTGAATGGAACGTGACTACTGGGATTGCACCAGCACGCGGGCCTATGCAGGTCCTCCAAAAAAAAAAAATATTTATATATAAATATTTAATGAGGGATCGACGTTGGTAAAAAGAACGTGACAAATAATCGAACCATCTCTCATATTAGCTCGGTTCTCTTCGAGAAGACTGCCTTTCCTCTCCCAAGCCGTCCCTCCCAGCTCCTCTCTCATTTTGATCAAAATCATCAACATCTATTGAAGACCGAAACCGTCTAGGTCGGAGCACGAGCATTATAATGGCGCATAGATACGCGGAAGTGCCCCAGATCATGCCATACCATACCAGCGAAGTCATCGACTGGGGCTAGACCTGGTCTGTGCGGCGGCCAAGGTTCTCGCCGAAGACTTCCGCGATTGGTGCTTACCGAGCGGTGTGCCCCAGGACACCTCATAGACCTTGAGAAGAAGATGACAGCGAATTTTGCACACGCGGCAGACGCAGAGGTAGTCAGTGGAATATTTACTGGTTGGCTTCTGGCGGCTTTGAATAGATGTGACTGACTGTTATTGAATGTTTAATTGGCGTGATGGAGAATGCTTAATGCGCAGTTATCTAGCTGCTTAGTAAACTACTTATAGGTCAGAATTGAAATCAATACTTCTCGGATTTTAAACGCATTTACGACTTGTGTTCAGGCACATTTCGACATGAAGTATATAAAGATTTATCAACTGGCGCGCTTTTATGTAATTGTTTATGTCAAACCTTTAAGCACATATTTAACGTGAGTAATTTTTGCACCTAATTTTAGTGGATTTCACTGAAACCTTACTACCAGCGATTATTTCGCCATATATTTATTTTATGTGGTAACATTCAAGATACTTCAAACGGTAACTTATTAAGTCTCGTTGACAATAAGTCGATCAATATTGTGCTCATCGAAAATTTTGAAAAAACCCTTCTCTGGGATACGAGACAATTTACTACCTAATTAGCGAGTGAGCAATTAAATTCCTAGGCATTTCCCTAATAACAAATATTTATATAAACTACCTTTAATTTATTCCCTTTGTGCAACTCGTACGTTTGAAACTGCAACTTTTTACGATAATAATGAGCGAGATATTGCGTTTATAATCAGCAACATACCAATTTGGTTGCTATTGCAAAGCGTTTACGTCGAGTACCTTTAACAAACATAATGGTCGTGTTTCAAAACTGAATTCTAAATACGACCCGGTCATTGAAAATATCATTAAAATCTGGCACCTACTTGAGATTGGCAAATCTTGTCGGGTGTTGCAAGTGCCGCGTTCTCTCAGAGACCAGAAATAAGTTGCAGTTACACGTATAGTATTATTCATATTAGCTGCAATCACTTAAACCGCCGATTTTTACGAGGAATATTGGGAGAAAACCGCGAATTTTGTAGAGAAATTCTAGTAGATTTGAATATTTACCGTTCGTAAATATTAAGGACTTATCGATATGCAATCATTATGACATCTAAATTCCTAAAAGTGAAAAGGAAAATTTGTGCAATAATTCATTGCCCAAGCAACCTTTACTTAAGGCATGATTAAGATTTTTCTTCATATGTGGGAATGGTCCAGTTAGCTCGAAGCGATTTTGTTGAGGGTGTTGCTTGGCAACCAAATTTCCTTCCGTCCTCCGCAATTATTACACAACTTCGTCAATTTATTTGTTCGGCGTACGCTCGGACGTGGATAAATTAGTCTCAAACACTGCGCTTATAAGAAATGGGGAAGAACTATTGCAGTCTCATGCATTCTGCTTAAATCAGGTTTCTTTGGACTAAAGTCTGTTGCTGCTGCTGTTGCACTGCTGCTTTTTCAATCGAAATCGACGCGAACTAATCTCAAGATCTTCAAGATTGTCTTTCATCATTCGATACACTCAGCAAAATTACCGTTCTATTAGTCTCAACTAACCCGAAATGACCTCAGTGTGTTGCCACTTTCGAACCTTCACCGAACGTCCACCAAAATCATCTCCATCGCAGTGCACTGCAGAGTCTATTTTAGACGTCCCAAACACGCCCTAAGGGGTAGATTTTTGAGGGTTAAAATCGATACAGGTTAACTTGGAGTTATGCAGATAGGCCCGATGATCGAAAATGATTGTTTTTTACAGCTCTGCTCTGCCTTTTTTGTAAACGAACTCCCTAATCCGGGACGGTTAAATTGGAAGAAATAACTTTGACGTTCCACGTCGCGCCTGCGTGTCACGCGTCTCCGACGACAAAACAACGCGACGAAGGCGCCGGTAGATGGCAGATTTCCGTCGAACGATTTCGACTAATTTTGGTTCGACGTTGCTCTGCTTTGTAAACCTCCACGAAGCCGTCGCTTTTCGGCTTCGATCCTCTTTGATTTTTCTTGTCATGATGTAACGATAATGGTTTGCTCACATCATAAATAGGCCGAGATAAAGCTGTGAGAGCTGTTTAGCGAGGTGTAAATGCTATCGTGCCAAGGTCGAAGCTTTCGAAGTTGTTGCGAAACAGGATAGTGATAAGAAGAATCCACATGTCAAGAGTATTAGGGTTTTGCAATCGCGCCACTGGAATGAAAATGTGTGTTGAGAAACATTGTTATCTCGCTGTGTAGGCACCTAAATATTACAAAATCGCCTTCAATCCCAGTTCATTTCAGCGCAAACACATTTAAGAACAGCGAGACCCAAACTTATCTTTTTTGTTGTGCGTATGTTTGCCTCATTTCTGGATAAACCATTACTCAGTCCAAGAGTCGTTCCTAGAACAATTTTTAATTGCACTTTCGTGGTTATGCATCGAAAACAAACGCGATATCACAGAAAATAACAGTTTACGAATTTGTTTTTAAGAATTACAAGTAATCAATTTGACGTGTTTAAGCCAGTTCATGGTTGAAGGACCTAATCGGTCGCAAAATCAATGACCGGTCTGTTAGCAACAGGCACATAGCTGTTCAGACTTACATTTTGCGCCCATCCTAGACCAGAAACCAGGAGAAGAAGAATGGTGATTTATAGGTGTACGAGGCTCTAGAAGTATCGCGAGTTGAAAATGTGCTGCTATTGAATATTCTACTTGAACCTTTTCACTTATTGCAACGATTTTGAAATTGTTCAAGGCGGTAGAACTGCCTTTGCTATATTTGGTATTTTGACCATAAGCATGATAATTATGATAGGCAGATGGAAGCATTAATCTTGGTCGAGTGTGTCGTGTTGCCTCGACGAACGCCAAAAGTGAGTCGCGAGGAAAGAGATAACAGAGCTATCCGAGAGTTCTCAAAAATCGGTTTTATGGGAACCACCTAAATGCAGCTCATTCGTTCGTCAAAATCTGGCGATTCCATTTTCACCTTTAGTCCCAGCCCCCGAGGTTTATATTAGCGAATTACTCATCATATTCGGGGTCAATATATTTCGAGTTGAAACGGTAACCAAAAAGTCTTTGTTATACACACAGACGTGCAGCGATGTAACCAGTTCTTCCAGTTTTTTTACTAGTTTCTTAATACACTTCACGAAATGTATGTTATTTTTATGTAATCATTAATTTAAAGTAGTGTGCGAGTTTGAAACCAGAAGTGGCCGAGTTTGTGTTCGCATTTGCAGCAGCACATCTTGAAGTCGACAATTTCAAACACTTTCTGCCCCTAATATCGTCAATTTCCCACGTCAGAGCGAAACGGCCGATCCAATTAGCCTTCCACAAATTCTGTACTTCTCCACAATTGATCGTTAATAATTTCCCAAGAGAACAAGTTTTTTAGTGCGCTTTGATGATTGAAAGGGCCAGCAAGGCCACCAGATCTGAGTACCGGCGATTTGCTTTTTGCATTATTTTAACGTAACATTTTTTGTCGCGGACAGAGCTGGAGCACAATTCATGTAAATTTACGTGGTTTAAGAAATGAATTATAATACACAAAGTGCGGCCTTGGAAATGCGAGCAGGAAACAACACTTCTTGCACACGCTCGGATGCTGGTAAATTATGAAATCTAAATCAATGGAAACCGTAATACGACAAATTAATTATTATTTGTTGATATTCCCGTCGGAACAAATCAATCAATGCGAACGTGCGAGTGCACGACTGGCCTTTATTTCTCGGCCAAAGTAACGCGTTAATCCTTGCTAGAAACAACAGGTTTGCAACTTCTGATATCAGAACTTCGTGCCTGCCTACTTAATTGAGTTCAACTTAATATATGCCATCTAACGTTGCGCAAGCTCTTGAAAGTTCCTTATTGCCACTTCGTGCAGAAAGCTTCCCAACAAGGAGACGATAACACTTACCGCACGTCTGTCATACTTGCTCACCAAGAATTATTAGTCACTTTAGACAAATTTTCAATACAATCTATTTCCAACGAACGCAGGAAAATACAAATTAGTAATCACTTGTCAGCATAATTTTTGTTTGGATCAGTAATTGTGATCTTGCAATAGTTACAATCGCAAGTGCTGAGTGAGCACATTCTTTATTCTCAACCCCATGATAAATAATTTTGAGAGTTGAGAAAAATTGCGCAATTTCAGAAGGATCGTGGTTGCTGTTTGACTCCAGGCACGTATGCTTTGTTTACGATTACAAAGCGCTCACTAATCGACTCACTTGGGGAAGCCACCAGTTTAGAAGCTTCGTTTTGAATGCGATGTAGATACATAAAGTGCTTCTAAATAGTTATTTCATATTGTTATTCATTCGGCATGACGCAACGTATCTGCATCCAAGTACAATGAACCTGCTAATAAAATCAATTTCTATAGTGTTATAACGCTACGGCGTTTCGACATCGCTCACTCGCACGTTCGTAAGAAATGCGGAAAGTCGAACTATACCTCACGGCCCTTTTTCGGATTTCGTACCTGGCCATCTGCTCGGCACGCATTGTAAATAGATAGCTGACGCGCACCGTGAGGCCAAAACCGTTCAAACAATGAATATCCTCATGATTTATCCGAATATTGCTCGTGTGTGCTATTGAATCCAAAATCAGCATTGGGCAATTGAGGATGTGGAGATCATTTTGTCGCAACAACAGTGCTATTATATTCGATAATTGGGCTACGAAATTTCGTTTCGTCAATGTTGCAGCATTACCTAATGACACAATAAAAGATGGTTAATTGATAAGCAAATGATGTCTAGTTATGTTTTGTCCTTACCAGCGATGCAATGTCTGTTTATGTAAATATCAAACCAGAGTTTGTTGTTGTGGCTACGACGTTTGCACACCGCAGACCGAGTGTGCGATGTGACGCTTTTTCGGCACATTCATTTCGAGTTTCCAAGCAACAGCAAGAACACTCCTACCAAATCTTCTTTTCTTTTTCAGGACGAACCTCAAACTCGAGTCCTTCGAAGACGCGGTGATGCTAGAGCAGCCGGAGTCCGATTGGCTGCAAGACAAAAGGGGTTGTCCTGCCTACGTTAGTCCTGAAATCCTAAAAGCCGGACAGTATTCGGGGAAAGCAGCCGACATGTGGTCGTTGGGGGTGATTTTGTATACCATGCTGGTGGGAAGGTGAGTGTCGCCTCGAGTGATCTGCGGCGTTCGCCTCTGAGAGCTGGCACGATCCACGCACGGAAGCTGACGAGTTCAAAGCGATTGCGTTTTGTTGAAAAAAATCTGACGTCAGAATCCGCTGGTCGGGTCTTTTTCCACGGAACGAAGACGCATTATCGAACTTGTAATTTTCTCTATGCGGATTGTGTCAGCTCCCAAGGGCGAACCCGTACGTAGATAATTGCTGTAAGAAGTTGCTTGACAGTGACTTAGGTCTCGAGTCTTGCGGTAGTAGTTTCCGACGAAAACTCCTAAGTTCCTCAATTAAATGTACGAGCTCATTTATTAAAACTTAGCTTAGCTGCATTTAAGACACCCCTTTGCGCGCTCTCAACTCCCGGCCCATGCCTGACAAAATCATTAAAATTAATGAACATATACAACGTTATGACAGTGCAAGATGTGAGTAGAAACGCGATAGGTGATTCGCCGCATTTTGACCTATGAACATCAAAGTATCATATTTTTGCCAAATCATCTCCAGGTCAGAAATCCAGTCAGAAGAGCTTGGCGAACGTGTTAATACAACTCTATTTAACCACAGTTAAAACGTGCGTTAAAAGGCCGCTAATTTTATGTTGGGAATAATTTATTTTAGTGCGGGCTGCACCGGTCGGTCGAGGTTACTCGGACCGATTCGCGCTGCTGTTGCTGAAAACACTTCGAACAGGTCAGTTCGGAGCTGATGTAATTTGGGCTATTTACGTTAGGCGCTCAATTAATTGGTCATAAATTGAACTAAAATCGGACAAAGCCCATTGTGCAATCATAATTTTTTAACCCGACTTGAAGTCGACGATTTGATTAGTAACTCCGGAGTTGTTGGAGACGAACGGCAATGCAGGATGGCACAAATGCTCGTCTTGGCGTGGGCCTCTTGGAAGCCGTCGAGTGACTGAATGCCGCGTTAGAGTGTCGTTTTGTATACAGGATGTTTCTTAACGACGGGCTGATATTTAAAGGTGGGATTCTGCATGAAAAACCGTGATAGTTTGTCGTATTAAACTGTGCTCCAAAAACGCTCCGTTGCTAACACGGAGGGCTGCAGTTTTGGGAAAAAACGGAAATCGATTAACGTTTCCGAAACCGCTCGGGGTATTTCTATGAAATTTGGTACGTAAAGGGGCGTCAATTGCAATAAGAACATGCAGTACAATGCAAACTTACTCAAAACCATTTTGACACGAGTAAAAAAATAGAAAATTTGACACGTCATGGGTTGACATCGTGACGAAATAGGAATTCCAAATTGCTTCGGTGCGTTTGAAGAAAAAGAAGGTGCGCCACTGATTTTTGTCGCAACCAAAAAGGGTTCAACAAGCAAATTTGTTGTTGCCACTGTTGCCGTTGCGAAATCTGCTCCTCCAGTTTCATCTTTTGCCGGTGCGGCTGAACAGTGTTCCTTTGGAAAATGTTGAACACTTATCTACTGTAAACGTCACCGCAAAATAATCTGTTCACTGGAGAGCTGAGCTTCGTGCGTCCGATGTGATGCAGCAATTTTTGGAAATGAAATTTCCACAGATCCACATGGAGCCGAGCAGGCTCCATTTTTCCCGACACACACTAGGCGTGTTTAAAATCAAATAATCCGCCGCTATTATTTCAATTCACCAATTTACGTTTCCAAGAATGCCTTATCATTTCTTAGCACTAGACGACAGGTATATTTATAGTGTAAACAATCACAGACGATTAGCATCACTCGCAGCCTTGAACTTACGCCATTACAACAGGAACTCGAGCTCTAAAAAACATGTTTACATTAAACGTAAATATTGTTGGGATAGGACACTTTTCGAAGTCTCTATTACCTAACACGAACGTTCGCCTCAATAACACTTTTAGTTTTCGCGGGCAGCACTTTAGGAACTTCTTGGGGAGCTTTTATCCGCACGTAATCGCTTGACTTACAAATGCGTGATTGAAGACCAAAAGCAAAAAACAGAAAAAAAAAAAAAGCGAAACCTGATGCAGGCAGGCATCAGGTAGATATTTAGGAGCACCTGCCGACGTCAAGATAAAGAAAGCCAAAAACCAAAAAAAAGAAAAAAGAAGAAAACTATTTAATACAGCCCTCATGCTACGCCACCGGCTACCGTCATGTATGAGGGGCAGGTGGTCCCGAAACAAAATTAATGTGTGCCGTGCAATAATCTTGATTGGACGGGGTTTACGTCTTGGTATTTGGTATAATACACTGCTCAATGCGTTCACCATTTTCAGACGCAAGTCGCAGGGCGACCATAGAATCACCTCTTCTAACGGCAAACGGATCAACTGAGTCTCTTCTGCTTGACCACTTAAAAGGCGACTTTGCACGTTCCGGAAATATTCCGGAACCCATCGGATGTTTCAAGTTCCGTTCAAATTCCGGTTCTATTGCTCCTAGATCTTTCCAGGTCGAAAGAGCATTGTATGTCCGTGACGGGTTCACCATCTTATTTCGTCATTGCAAGATTAAGTCATATCTCGGACTGTGAAACCTCGTGTTCTTAGCGTTCAAGAGATCGTCGTGGAATTATGTCGAGTCGCTCAAAAAAGTATTCGCACAACTGAGGAAAAATTCTGTAAATTCCGATTTTCGACTGATTTTGTTCGAGTTTTGTACGGTGAAAATTCAAGTCGAAACGCAGTTGACGTGTTCGAGCAACTTTTGAAAATTTTATTTTTAGATTGCTCTTCGAGACATTAAACGACGACTTTGGACGGCTGCAACTGCCTTACTTGAAGTCCGACTTTGAGTCGAATTTTCGGGATATATTTGGAAAAATACTCTCTGCAATATTATTAACCCATCAGCGCCCAGTGATCTATACAGGGTGTTTCCTAACTACGTGTAAAAAATTTAGAGGCGTAATCCTCGACTGATTTTGAGGCAAAAATGTCTAATAAACATATGTCCGCAAATGCCTTGTTTCCAAGATACAGGGTGTTGACTGAAAGAGGTTGAAAAAGGTTTGGTGGTATTTACTAACTTGTTTATTGTTAGTTTTTTTTGCTACTTCCACTACTATAAACAAGATAGTCAGTGTTATTTTGGTGTTTTACTCTCTAAAGTGAAAGAATTTAGTTCTGTGTCCCAAAAATCAGATTATACCTCAGTTTTGAACATTTTTCAAATGCCTAATTACACTAATCAAGAAATGGCCAATATGGTTTTTGTTTACGGCCTTGCTGATGGTAAGTATTTGGAATTTACATGGAAAGGTTTCCAAACCACCAAGCTCCCAACCACCAAACCTTTAAAAACCTCTTTCAACGTCTTTCAGTCAACACCCTGTATCTTGGAAACAAGGCATTTGCGGACTTATGTTTATTAGACATTTTTGACTCAAAATCAGTCGAGGATTACGCCTTTAAATACTTTACACGTAGTTAAGAAACACCCAGTATATAAATCGCAGAAAATAAACAACTTTTACGACATAAATTTGTTTATTAAAACAATTTTTATTGGGACATAAGGTTAGCTTATGCAGGTGGTTGTAGTAGTAGCGAGTATGCAGCGAGAACTGCATTCGTACGATGGTTTCCCTGTTAAATTTTGTGACAAATGTAATGTTACCTTGTGTACTCTTTGCTTTCCTAATTGGCACAATAAGTAGACCTGTACTTCCAGTTTATTTAGTTTTTATATATTTTTTTTATTAAATAGTTTTTGTAAAAAATAAAATTTATGAATTTAACGCCTAAATAATTTAACCAAAAATGAAATAAAAAAGTATACGGCACATCCCAGTGATCTATATATAGATCACCTTTTTTTAAAAAAATCGCCGAAAAAAAAGATACATTTCAAGATGAATTTTTGAAATATGATGCTAAAAGACTAATTCGTGAAGAAAGCAGGACATTTTTTCACGACAAAATAATTTGGGCGCTAATGGGTTAAAGCCATATTGAAAGTCTTCCACCGCGCGAGAATTTTCCAAAGCGGAGGTGTTTTTGACACCCCGAAAATTGCATTTTCAAAAATTGCTCGAACACGTGAACTGGGTTCAGGTTTGAATTTTCACCGTGCAAAATTCGAGCAAAATCAGTCGAAAATCGGAATTTACAGAATTTTTCTTCAGTTGGACGAATACTCTTTCGAGTAACTGTGTGTAAATGCGGTCCCTTGGAGTTCTCAAAACTACTTACTACCTTAAAATGGCGAGAACCTGATTGACCACAAAGATTGTTTTAGTAAGAGTTTGGAGGCAGCTTTGATAAGAAACCACTTCTGCGAATAATGAAAACGTGGAATTACTTCAGAAATTCCTAGGAACTCTCAAAAGTGGTAGACGTGAGTGTTCCAAAACGTCGAAAACCGCACTTACTCATCAGAAATACCTAGTAACACTTAAGGAGAATCCGTAAAGAGCCCCGTAGAAGTATCTGTAGAATGTGCCAGCCCTGATGTAAGTTAGATAAAAATTAGAAAAATAGTCATTACGGCGAAGTGTCCTTCTCGCCCTTTTGTCCATCTGGGAAACCCCATTACGTGTCTTTTTGTTTGCCTCGTCCTCGAATAGCTACTCGAAAGTCTAAACCTTTCAGTTAATTCCGCGTAAACGTGAAAACATTGATACAATAACCCGCAACTCCTAAAAGCAGGTACTTACGGGTTGAGGCTAGGGGCAAGCAGGTGGTTAACTTATCAAGGGTTTATCGAAATTTCAAGAGGGTCGTTTTTTTTTACTGTTCCTAATCGGACAGTGGCCATC
The DNA here is from genome assembly GCF_040115645.1 of Euwallacea fornicatus. Taxonomy (NCBI): domain Eukaryota; kingdom Metazoa; phylum Arthropoda; class Insecta; order Coleoptera; family Curculionidae; genus Euwallacea; species Euwallacea fornicatus. The sequence continues at coordinate 528,768 of NC_089556.1, forward strand.
TCTTCGCCTGTAAAGGAACAGGTGCATTTGAGCTCTTTCGAATTGTTGTTTGGAAGGGGTGCGCTATTTTGAGGGTTGATTTTTGACAATACGGCATTCACGAGGGGCTGTAAATAACAACAAGTTGCATTCAAGGAGGTTCGGTTCGTGAAGCGTATTCTCTTATTTACATATACGACTACCCATAATCGGTCGCACACGCGTTTCAAAGTGGTTTTTAATGAATCAATCAACAGGATATAAATCAGGAAAGGACACTACAAGCTAATTTTCTTGTATATTCATTACTATGAGACACACGTGTGTGTCACGTCTGTGATGCGAAGTGCGACGATAGTGAATGGCGAAAAGATTCACAGAACCCCGCAGGAACGTTCCTGTGAACGTTCACACTGCGTCGTGGACCAACCAGACGTCGCCAGAATCTCTGTTACATAATCATATAAACACGAATAACGACACCAAGTTCTTTACGAGTGATTTCAGCAGGATTTTTTCAAGGGCAATTTCGGTCTATTGTATTAAGCTCTGAGGTGTACTTTTACAGGAACCCATTCACTGTGATCTCCGCTTTATGGTATTGTAATTTTCCCAGCTGTATCCTTACCGTGAAGGTTAATTGATTCATTAGTTACGGTAAAATGCCTTAAAACCTTTGACTACCCATATGCGTGGTAGTCGTTATTAGGTACCCAAATTTAATATACCAATTGCGGTGTGGATCGATTTGTATTCTTTCAGAGGAGGCGAATCGTTTAAGATCGATCCGGGTTAGTTGGAAATACTCGAACCCGCGAATGGTTCCCGTTTAAGTCTTTTCGACGCGACGAGCAAAAATTTTGAAACTGCGATTTAACGCCGGCTAGAATCGGTGAAATATTCCACAGATGGTACCTCCAGATACCTCTTTTAATTGGCTGTTTTTTAATTAGTCACTTTAGCGTTTATAGCAAAATCCGATTAAAAGAAGGTTTCTGAATTTGTTTCTCCTCGTTATTCCCGGTCGGTCACGGACTCTGAATATTACTAGTACCGGGTCGGTCAGAAATTCTGCAGTTAGAAATTCAGAAAATTGACGATCTGACCGGTTCGTCAGTTGAAACTCACGAAAATTAATCACTCGTATATCACTTATCTCCAAGCTAAGGCAACAGCGGACGAACCGATGCCACAGAGCGGAATGTTCATCATTTGGCTACGTGGCCCAAAACTGTTTTCATTCCGAATATAATCATAATCATCATTATTTCCACAGCAATCAAAAATAGGATTCAGTACCACTTGAGAAAAAAAAAGTGGAGTTTCTCGTTCAAACTAACAAAGCCTAGATAATTTTGCTGCATCAGCGTTATTTAAAAATATTTTGAAAGTATTGCTGAGTAGGTGGTTTCTAACCCACTCATTGTCAGAAAGCCGGATGTGTAATTTGAGATTCTACTTAATTCACAATAGGAAACATATTACGATGAATATAATTAAATTCCATTTTAATCATGCGGAACGAGCAATTTTTTTCTTTTCTTTGAAAGAAACGATTTTCAGGCGAAATCTTCCAAATCAAAAACCACCCAGAATATCTGATAGCTCTCCGATGCGTAACGGTCTTACCATATGACTGCCCATAAAAATTCCGATAATTAAATACCAACACAGGTGAACCAAGAAATAAGTTGCCCCAAGCATGCACATGTTATTGTATCCTATTAGAGGATACAAAAGGGTGAGGGTTCTCCTTGGTGGATTGCGGTACCTATACCTTTAAAGGTCCCATCGTCTACCATATGTTTCCTGTCGGCCGCGATGGTCTGTTATTTTATTTTCCCTTTAAATTTGTTGTGTTCGTGTGAAAATATCATGTTGGGGTTTCATGGTAGAGTAGGTTCAGATGGATTTGGAAAATCTTCTTTTCATTGAGGGTGAAACAGCTGTTTTGGTGGTAGGTTCGCTTCAGAATTGCGGTTCGATCACGTGTTTTAACAGATAATCATCACACAGATCATTGATTCGACAAAGAAGTGCGCTCCTGGATGAGCTCCGAACTCATCCTCCTTCTGCTCGCGATGCCGCTTGACAGGCGCACGAGTAAACTTAAATCCCCCGCTCGGTTCCTTGTTTTCGATTTGAACGATCGGTTTCGCCTCTTGTCTGCTACGGCTGTCGACTATTTCGGCCTCAATCCTCCTATGAGAAGCCACAGCCTCCAAATTAGAAGCTCCGGCTACCCCAACAAGACATTAAACGTCACTCCCGGTGTGGTTCTGAGTGCACCAGTCATTATCAGGCACACCACTGTTTGCAAGCTTGCCAACTTCACCGCGTAGCAGATTTTATCCATCGTTGGCCTGCAAACCACAGGCAATTTGCATTCGGTCGCAGGTACTGCCGACAAACTTGCGCAGGACAATCGTCGGCCCGTTGTCAGCATGGAGACGTCACAGGGGCGATGATAAGTAGTTGAAGTAGCTACCCTGTGGGCAGTCGCTCTTGACCCAGATTTCCTTCTGGTTGCTTCCCAGACGTGCCGCGAGAATCGCGAAGGTTTCCGATCTTTACCTCATTGAATGCTTCTTGCTTGTCAAACAAGAGTGCTAGCACCGCATTTTTCTAAATGAGCCCTCTCTATCCTGTGCGCTACTAAACGGAGAGCCAAATTGAGAACAAATCGAACTGGCATTGCCGTTCGATGACCAACGAGAAATCATAAGTTTGAACTAATGTATTTTTGTATTGTTTCAGGTACCCTTTCAACGATGCCGGAACCACGGTTCACGCCAGCCTCTTCGCTAGAATTTCCAGTTGTTGTTACATAATACCGGAATGTGTCTCCCCAAAAGCTCGGTGCTTGATCAGATCTCTACTCCGAAAAGAACCATCGGAACGAATTTCTTCAGAAGATATCCTTTATCATCCTTGGTTAGCGAAAGAAGAGAGGGAATGGGTGTCCAGGTCGTGTGATCAGATGGTTCCAGAGTGCAGCATATATGACAACTAGGTTATCTTCAAATGAACTGAGTGGTTGGGAATTTTGGAGTAGTTCGAGTCAGTTTTATTTATTATTTATTTGTCTGGGGAGGTTTTTTTTTATGGGCAGTAGGAAGTTTTCAAACGGATGTTTTAAGTATTTTTCCTCGTTTTTTTGAATTTTATGCATGGCACTCTGATTTCTAGGCATTCCTTTCACCATTATATTTAGAACATTCATTCTTAAAAACTCCTTGCTGTTCCGTAAAGGAAAGTTTTCTCATTTTTGTGAATATCGCCTCATCTTTTTGCTCGCTTCGAATTTGTCTTTTCTCTATGTCGCGATACATAAAACGCAGCCATGAACTAATTTTGGTATGGTCCGTCTCAATTTTAGTTTTATTTTCTATGCAAAATGCAGCATGCTGTCTCATTATTGTTAGCAAAAAGGTTTGGCACAAATGAAGTTCCCATTTTCCCAGGTGAAATTCCCATTTTCGTTGCCCCTGCTTTGTCAAAAAAAGCAATTCAGGCATGGTAGTGGTGTGCGTCTTCTCGAAAAATTCAGTGCAATTTGTCACATATTTTTGACAGAGAATCGGCAACTCGTCTAGGAATGTACGTGCAAAGTCTTGTGCTGTGTTGTAGGTTTTAAGCGTTAGTGTCTAAATTTATTTCTAAGCCATATTAGATCGTCTTAAAAGGGTTTATACCAGGTAGTAGTAGTAGTAGTAGTAGTAGTTTTCCTTTATTACCGTTTGGTTGCAGATTATGTAAGTTCGGACTATAGACTTGGACATTGGTTTGCAATGGGCCAACGGCAGGCCGTTGACTCGTCTTGAACTTCTATCAAGTACCAAGTAGCCAAAGTAGTTTACAAAAATACAGGTGAACCTATTTTCCCTTGAAAAATTGTTATTTTGAATGATTAAAAAATGAATATTTCAAAAACTACTTTGTTTCTACTACAATTAATTTGTGTGTAAACTTTTTTTCATTTCCTTTATTGAATGGAGAGCACTATGACTGCTTCAGTTTCATAAAAAATTGTACTTATTTTATTTAATTTTGTTTTGAGGGTCATTGTAAATTAATACGATTTTTTATTGTTGTGTTTTTATCAGAGAAATTTCCGTTACAACAAGGAAGCATCACTGTGGAAAAGACTGATGTAAATTGTCTTTATTTATTGTCTTTTTACGTTAAAATTCAGACCTTTCACAATCATATAGTGTCGCTAATTAATTTGCTTCTGAAACTAACTTAATTATGTCTAAAAATGAATTCTTCCACCACTATGTGCCAAAAACTAGTTTTATTTACTGTAAAAAAATCTCGATAATATTTACTATTCGTTAAGTGATCTCTATCCTACTTTGTATTATTATTGAACTATATTAGGCCACAGCGACACTCCTTGTGTATAAAAAAATTATCAAATTACTATAATTCATAATTATTACATTAAATTCTTTGAACTGATGTATATAAAACTCGTTAAGAACATTATTATTACATAATACAGTAATAAATAAGTGTAACATGTTTACTATAAAAATGTACATAAAGCTTAATGGTAATGATTGTTAGAATTCGTTGGTAAAATTTGCCTAAACTGTTTGCAATAAACACTATTTATTTAAAAATATTTATTGGTTTGTTTCATTTCAGTCTCGGAACGCGATTTGTAAGAAACGGTTTGTGCGAGTGAAAATCTATTTTATTAGAAAAATAATACACATACTTAGTTGTTGGTATGGACATAAGAATACTGGTCAAACTTTGACGCTTTGTACTCGAAAACCTGAATGAATCTTACCTATTTAAAGCGTATTCGAATTAAACTTAAATGTTCAATTGAAAGATGTAGTACATACGACTCGTAGTATTCAGTTCAGTTCGGGTGGGAACACACAAAATGCTTTACCTGCCACCCTGCGATACGTAGCACTGATCCAAGTCCAGGATTAAAAAGTACCATAATTGTTGAGTTAATCACGCTTAGCCTGTCCACTTTGTGGTCGGTTACATATGGTATTGCTTTCTGATATTCCCTAATAATTCGGTGGTTTTTTAATCAATTTATATTGGCAACCGTAAGTCTTACTAGAACATAAATCACGAAACATGAAAATGTGGATAAAAAGCAATTTTACAAAATCTCTAGCAACATATCGTTTCATCGCCGACATGAAAGTGTTATTGTATTGAGTATTGGAAGCATCAAAGTTTGCTTGTCGATATTACAGAATATAGTGACATTACAAGAACTTAAGTACAACAGTTATTAAAGAAATAATGTTAAGTTAATCAGATCTATGGAACTATTTACATAAATTCATGTTGTTAAGACGAACTCGATGATCGATAGTGACAACAAGCGATAGTAAAAGTAAGTGGATGGGAGACAAACTGAGTATTTTATAATTAGATATATCAATTATTTAACTAAAATTGATTGGATTTTGTTTTAACCCTTAAGTTTTCAACATAAAATAAATTTCATTAATTCTATATTTTTGGCATGGCTTTCGTAAAAACCTATTGTATGTTAATTAAAGCAGCAATTCCACTAATAAATAAAAATTTCCTTTTAAATACAAAAAATCCTAATACGTTACAAAAAAATACAAAAATATCAAAGATATACAATAAATTAAAATTTACTTATGGTATGTGATGATAACCGAGTAGAGCTTGATTTATCACAGTTAATGTTTCTTTTAAACAATCCATTTTAATATAATGGGACACGTTTGAGAATATTATCAAAGAATTATAATCCGTTAAAGAGGTAATGGGAAGCGAGGTCCAAAATCTTCATGGATCCAGTTTAAGGCAGGATTTTGTCACAAAAATTGAAATTGCTCCACGAGAAATTGAAGAAAATGTTTTCTCCTGGTAAAAAAATCCTCGCAGAAATTTTTAAATATTAAAACGTGGAGAAATTTCTATATAAATTTGAAACGTCTTCCTCAGCCTTTTTAATCGAATTACAAATGCTGAAATTAAAAATTTTATACAAAAGTGTCCCATTTCAGTAACTGTTATGACTTGGACTTTGCCTTTAGTCCTTTATTAATAGAATTTATGTCGATTTTCTTTGGACGAAGTATAAAATTGAGGTTGTGTGCGGTATTGACTGCGTAATACACATTGGCATTGGGAGGGAGGATCATATCTGAAACAAAAATTAAGGTTTTTATTTAACCAGCCAAAGATAATTAAGTGAATAAAAACACAGTTAAAATGCAGCACATTAAAATCTTAGCAAATGTTTAGTACGTGGTGAAGACACTAGTAGACTAAACATAATGAGAATCACACTGGACGAATGTTAAACTAGGCAAAAACAGACATTTTATTGCAATTCTATATTTTTTATAATCCCAGCAAAAGCAATTTCCACTGCCAAGGCACAGATGAGGGCTAAATAAAAAAATGCTATAAAGGGCCATTTGACACGATAAAAGAAATTAACTACCAATAGAGTGTATCCTTTAAAACTTTCATGACAATATATATTCATATCGCAAAAAGATTACTGCGTACTTCATCCGGCATTATTCAATGCTTACGCTTCGGCTGTGCTTGACCCAAACAAAAAATTAACAAATCGCGACTTACCTTTTTCGGGAAGCACTTGTGCAAGTGTATATTGGTCAGGACTCCCTTCTAAACCTAATTTGTACATGGCGTTGCGGATGACCTGAGGCGTCCTTTCATTATTGCTCAACATGATGCTCTTGTACAAAACTATTCCCTCCGTTTCCGGGTTATCGGTTTCGTAAGTTACCTAAAGAAATATTAATTCAAAACATTAAATTCGTCAATTTACACCTTTACTCGGCCGAGTACTTACTTTTATTATATAAAAATCAGGACTACTTTTTTGAGAAGTATTGCTTAAAGTTCCCGAATTATTGGACAAAGGCACTTGAAGCGCGCGATTTGTTGCACTACCTAGAATATTAACTATTTAAATTTCCTCACAATAAACTAAAAACATGAGCATTTTCTCGTGATGTCGGAATAGATTACCTGAATGAGAACTGTTCAAACTAACATCCAAACTGCGTAAAGACGAATTGCTGCTAGAATTCGACATCTGACTAGGACTCATTTTACGGTCTATACTGTTATGAGGCGACCCAGAAACGCTCTCCATGTCACAGTAAAACTGAGAACTGTTACTGCTGCTCGTACTTGTAATGGAATCATTCTTTTGGTGTCCAGGTGTTGATTTCTTGTTAGTCCTAGAAGGTCAAGAGGTTCATTTAGCTGTTAAGCCTGGTGTACAGGTGCAGTTTTCAGACGCTCTAGTAGTAAATATTTTATTGACCGACAAATACTATAATTCAGTGTTATCATTCAATTTAGCCAAGATAATGGTGTACTCAATAATTTTAAACGCCACAATTAAGGCAGATTGTTAGTACTCCAAAATCGAATTAGAAATGCGTGAAATGATTATTTATGGAGTAACCAAATTTGTTCACTGCACGCTCTCCAAGACTACTAGAAAACGTATTCTTTGGAAATAATTTAAACACGTTCCTATGTCTTTCTACGTCAATCAAACGTGCTGAGATTAATCAGGGCAATTTTACTTATGCGCGCTTATTTCTTTATTAAGTTTTCCAAATGATCTTTTGAAAACCACCGCTTACCGATCTCTTCTGTTCTGTCCATTTGTTGCGGGTTCTATCTGACAACTAAGCTGATAGGCCTCGCGATCATCCAGCACCAAAATTGAGTCAAACCATCGATCGAACGCTGGATCTTCGACGAAATGATAAGCGTTTGCGGCACCCTATACACACGAATGAACGATTACTGGCGAAAATCGTAAATACGATTAAAAAATCTCACTTGCAAAAGCTTAATCTGCGCCAACACCTCAAACTCCTTTCGCCTCTTATCGAAATTAATCAAACCGTCCCCAATGGTGTCTTGAATCGCCGTATCTATCATAGTGAGATCAGTTAAAAAGGTTCCCAAATATGGTATAGTTCCAAAGGAAATATTCGCAGTGTGATGGTTTTGTCTTTGAAAGATCTTTTGTAGTTGTTTGTCGTTTTCCCCTACCGTGTCTACGGAAGAAAATAACTTTTATGCACGCACTTAATTGTATTACGAGGAAAACATACCCGCAAATTTTGCAGTGCCCTCTTTCATTAACAATTCCCTCTGAGTCCACTGATTATTATCTTCGCTAAAAATTCGAGCCAACTCGTCGAACAGCTCAATTTTCTCTTTGGATATTGTTTGCCACGTTTTCTGAAGCCTGAAAGTTTGAACATGAAGAACGCGGTTAGCTAATGACATGATACTTGACTTACCTGTAGATGGGATTACTTTGCAGGCCGCTAATGATGGCTTTTAAACTACTAAAATTCTTGATAAGCCTCAGTTCCTGCGCTATGTCGATCCAGCAGGTAACCAAAGCCGCTCTATCGTGCGCTCTGAGAGTTGGTTCAACTAATATCGAAGAAATTACCCTGAAAACAAGAAAATGTGTAAAATTCGCGTAAGACGGTAGATTTTCACTTATGTCTAATATACACAAATTCTGGCATCACATCGATAATGCGACATTGTGATGTCATAGTTTATTAATAGCAACCGCTATACAGGGTGTCCAACGAATATGAGCCTCTATCCGCATCTTGAAACCTACGACTAAGAAAAAGTTGAAATTTGGGTATCATGCTAAAGTGAAGGTGATATCGTGATTAAAAATATTTTCATGAAATTACCACGTCCGGTTACAACGGTAATGAATGTCAACTCGCTTATTTTGTATGGGACACCACTGTATATTACATCGAATTGCGATTCTGCAGAACGTTATGAGAATTTTTTATGAATAATGTTCTGTACCAAAATTTTACAATTTTCGCGATATTGAGGGTTTTCCACAAAAATGCCAGCATAACAGTTCAATATTATCGATCTTACCTAAATGACACTGCATTAAATTGGTTAACTGTAGCTAAAACTGTGGCAGCTTCATGCGAACGACTTCGATCTCTTCGAGACCATACTGCCCCCAAACATTGATGTGGGACTAGTTTCTTAAATAAATCCTGGAAAAACACATACGTAAATATCAAGGACGACCACGATCAAACTGAGCGCGTTTTGAAATAATCTGGGAAATTCCTCCAAGTGTTTATTAAAGAAATTTCAAACGTAGAATCCAGTTGGTACAGAAATTTTGTCCGAATTTAATATTTTAAAGAATTTTATCGTGTTACAGCAGCCTTGTAGCGTAATATCAACAAAATGAGGTTTAATTAAATTTAGATATGATAATATAACATTTTTAATACATACGGAGCCATTTAATAGAATTTCTGGTAAATTCAATCTAGCATATAAGATTAGAAGGTATAAGTTCACATAATAAATCATCGGTCATACTAGACTCGAGATAGTCTAATAGAGTTCAAGTTTATAAACAAATTGATTAATAAAAATTATGTCATTGCCAAACAATTGAGTAATATCCCTGTGATCTGCCTTTAAACTTAAAATCACTAGTCGGGTAGAACAAAAACATCAGGTGGATCGCTCAGGAGTTAAATGTCTAATTGCCGGATGAGTCCTGTAATAATTACTTGACAAATTGTTCACAGCATAAAACAGACATAAAACAGGCAGTGTGAGATACAATGCGATAAATTGATTTTTATGCATTTCAAAGATAAAGTGAAACAATTTTCTATTGTGCTTGAACTGAGTTCGTCAAGGATTCTTTCCACTGACGAACGAATTTACGGATTAACAATTAGAGTCAGTGTATTTTTTTCGTTAATGTGCCCATTGTTTCTTAATTGAGATGACTGACAGTACTTCCAGCCGCTTCGTTGATAATGTTCGTTTTTTAGATAAATTTAAGAACAATATGGAATAATGGTAACCTGATACGTACCACATCCATTCTGGTGAGTTGTTCGGCGAAATGCCTGACTGGAACGTCTGGTAACTTGTAATTCCTCCATCCCGACGATGTGATGGAACGCATGGCAAACGCTGGAGGAGGAGCTAGGAGTGGATCCACGTGTGCTTCTCTTGAATATCTAAAATAATCCCTTTTTTGGAACAAAACCAAGAAATACGTGCATACTAGAAAAGCTATTTATTACATATAATCCGAGAATGATCCGAAACTCTCTCTTTCTTGTGCGAATGCGTGCCAATTCCGCAACAAAATCATGAACTTATTCTAGCATATCCAGGGTGTTTTTGAAATAATCACAGAATCGTCAACTTTTGATATACAGTGTGACCCATTTGTTTTGGGGTCAGTCTGTAAAAAGTTTATTGATTGTGCGATTTAGCCCGGATTTTCTTTTTAATTATAGAGCTCGATAAACTGCACATTTTCAGCAAAAATGGCCGGGTTGACATGAAATTCAAGGCCCACTATGACAGTTTCTAGGAGCAAAATTTTAATAAATCACGTTAGCGATTTTTTTAGAAAAATCTGTGCACGCCACTGAGTTGATCACCCCTCAAAACGGGCTTGCACAAAATTTTAGTGAAAAATTTTGAGTAATAACGATTTTGTGGAAGAATTAAAAATGCACACTGGGTACTTACTTACATCTTTTTAGACTTTATCTGGGCATATTAAGGTCCAAACTAGCCATTCTAATACTATTTCGGGAATTGTCGTTAAAATAGTGAAAAATTTTGTTGTTATTTAGACAAAGTCCACGACGTCCATATTGCCTCGTTACTTCGACTCACCGGTCTATCTGGATGTCCGACGTTGAATTCTGCCGCAGCTTCTGCTGCCGAGCGCACGTTGTCGCCAACAAGACGAACAATTTCTGTTCTTTCTCTTAGACTTAAATTTTCTATAATTATCACGATCGAAAATTTAATTTGTGTTAAGCACAAATACGTTCTGATATCGGTGTTGACGTTTGTTGCGTTTGTTTGACAGTTGAACACTTCACTCGACCTCCACAGCCGACTATGAATTTTTGAAAATAAATAACTACTGAGGGTGCACTTTTAATTCTTCTAAAAGATCGTTATTACTCTAAATTTTTCATTAAAATTTGGTACAAGCCCGTTTTGAGGGGTGGTCCACCCAATGGCGTGCACAGGTTTTTCTAAAAAAATCGCTAATGTGGTTTATTAAAATTTTGCTCCCAGAAACTGTCATAGTAGGCTTTGAGTTTTATGTCAACCGGGCCATTTTTGCTGAAAATGTGCGGTTCCTCGAGCTTTATAATTCAAAAAAATCGGGGCTAAATTGCACAATCAATAAACTTTTCACAGACCGACCCCAAAACAAATGGGTCACACTGTATATAATTTTCTTTTTTATTATAACAGCATAGATGAAAACATAGTTTTTTATAATCGTAAGCAGACATTTACATCTGGCATGTTTCCAAGCAGAGGAAAGTGGGCTTTTCTATATCGTTTGCCTCGCCCTTTGAATGTTTTCTGAAGTGCGCACAGTACGTTGAGGGCCGAGAGACTTTTTTTCGATTGTTGAACCTTCTGTTCGTCGAATGTTAACCGAACTTAAAATTGTGTCACGCGTGGGAATAGAATCGTTCGGATTAATATTGAATCTGCGACGAAAGTCAGGCTGAACTGCAGTCACAGACTCACCACTCCTAACAAAATTATCATAAACGAATATCGATGTTCTAACATCTCACGATGGCTCCATGGTGACAACTAAGAGATAATAACACTAGGAGCCAAAGGATGAAATGCCCGCTGAAGCACAACCCTTCCGTTCTAAAAGGTCGAGTTTTACCCACACATAATCGCCACGCAATTTGATTTAAGTTTAACCTCCACTGATCTGGATCTGCGACCTATAAAGACTCAGAAAACATCTATTCATGTTAACGACAATTTGGTCAAACTCGCATTTGTAAAGCATTAAAAAGTCATTGTACGTGGACGTTCAAAATACTTTTCTATGAGTTTAATGCACGTATCGCATCATTTTTATAACCGTGCGATTATAGTTAAGTTCTCTTTAAGCGCCTCTCAGAAAATAAATCTAAAAAAGCTTTGAAAAGCAAGTTATAGGAGAAAAATAGACTCGAAAATAATATCACATTTATTGTTAAATTTGCTGAGCTAGTTTTTATAAGCACTATTTCTTGGGAGCCCACGGTTTCCAGAAAATCTACATAAGCCTCTAATTAACTGTAACGTGAGACAATGCTATGTCATTGTTAAAATTCTAGCTACTGTAATAATAGGAAACAATTTTCAGTTCTACGATTTTACGAATTAAAATTGAATAATTCAGTTTATCCTTGAGATCCCTCTTAAAGGGGCTAAAAAGTATTTCCCCGAAAGGTATCCATCTACTTATAGCTCACCCTACGAAGAAGTCTTCCGCAGATATTCAAACCCGGGGTGATGCGGACAATGCTTAAAGATTTTCCATTCGTGCGCGATGGGGAGACATGTATGAACAAAAAAGCTTTCCTTACCTGTCCAGCCTATGTCGAACTTTAGCATCCAATTCAGTATTTGGCAAAAAGTCTTCACAAAAATTGAGTAACAATCGAAGAGCGATAAAATCCGGAGGTTCTTTGAAATCTTCAGGGTAACTATCGAGCCATACGTGCAACGCAGAGATAAGAGTCCTAAATTCAACCGTCATTATATTATTTATCACTGTAAGAACACAAAACCGTACTTCTTGTGTTGTTCATGTTGTTCAGGTCTGTCATTGTGGTGAGATTCGCTCAATTCCTCATATCTACGCAGCAATAGTGTAAGCACTTCTTTAGGGGTAGAAAAACTTCTGTAAGTTGCTAAGAACACGTTGATGTAGGTGGTTTCCAGTTCTCCATCGTCCGTGGACAGCGCCTCGACCAACTTCTTCAGCGTACCAGCTTTCACAAACCTGACTCTGACTGTTTCCCACTCTAGGTGAGATATTTCGTCATCTGAGTCCTTTAGTAGAAAGACATTAGATGTTTACAACAAATATAATTATTAATATGCCAGAATATTCACCGAATGCGACGAAGAAAGGCTTCGTGTAGGCCGATGATATCGCACCTTCTTGAGGTAAACCGTATAAAGAGCGCCGTCTGCCTTTTCTTCTCCCCAAAGCCGCCATGTAGGCTGCTGGAAGATACAAGAAATTAGAAGAGAGCTGCTTACTAAGGAAACCCAAAAAGACACATGCAAATAGCAACAAGCACGTAGTAAAGTTCATTGGGAACTTACAATTTCATCGCAAAAACAGACAAAGGAGACCCGAATAGGCTCACTGGCACTGCTCATTGTTTTCAAGTCATATTTAACTGATCTATTAAACACAGTACCGCAATGAATCATTTTGTCAACATTTCTTCCCACAACCTATCACTATAATTAGTACCAATTCATAATTGTCTTATCAGTCACCTACATGTTTATCCTTATCAATAGATAAATAGTGCATGGAAGGGGGGATATTGGCAGTGAATTGTATCATGATCATCTAGAAAAAAGTGATTGCAAAAATTAAAATTTCTTCTTCAGAGTATAGGATTCTCCTCGCCTATTGTTGACCCAGGAAACCTATTATTAAGCAATTATTTTATTTAGAACTTGTAATAATTACCTCAATTGAACACAATGGCTAATTGAGAATAAAAGAAAATAACAATAATTGACTTGGGAAGATCGAGTATTTTGCAGTGTGACCGTATTGGATATGTATCATGAGGAAGACAAAGGAAAAATAGTTATGATAATAAATGAATGAAACGAAACATACTTAAAACTCCACTTTTACATTTATTAATAAACCTCTTTTTACACGATGTAAAACAAACATGAAAAAGCCCCTGAAAGCCGCATGGGTATTAAATCTAAACAAAAAAGCTGCAGGATGTAATTATGAAGCATAGATGGATGGTACCTATGACTCATACGCTTCCTCCAACTCTCAGAAGATAAAGACCGACATTACTGAAAATACCCGTCTTTGACAGTATGGTCATATCGAGGCACTATTGTTTAAACTTTGTCAAGCGTGATAACAGCACCACTTTTGTCATTATCATTTAAAACTGTCATGTATCCTAATAATAAAATTAATATTTATTATGTTTTAACATTCTGCGAAACAGCATTCGATGAAAAATAAACTCAAAAGTTCAAAGAAATATAACAAAAGTGGAAATGATGATTACAGTCTAATTCAGAGAATAACATAAATAGAACCGAACCAGCTTCGTGCATTTTAAGGTCCCTACGGCGCTATATTCCCTTACACCGTATTGGTTTTCACAACAGATTATCAACCACTTCAACAATATTTATTGAAAACTATTTATAAAGTGCGGTAGCCGATATTGACAATTATTATTAAATCTTTCTGCATGTTACTGCAAAAATAATCAATGGAAAAACAATATAGCGTAAATTACCTGTAGTGACTAACACGTACAGTTCGAGACTCACAATGGAGTTTAATTAATTAGAGTTAATTTTCTTGAAAATGAGTAATGCCCAGGTGGGAACTAAATCAGAACAAATTATGTGCTTGCGTAGCACTTATTCAGTATACAGGGTGAGTTGTAACGGAACAGAACAAGGGTGTGTAGGAGACCTCAAAATGTACCTATTTGTTGAACAAAATTTTTTTTACAGTTGATAGTTGAGGATATATTAATCTCCAAAGTTCGCTTTTAAATTTCTCAAAACAGCATACTTCAGCAGTGCATCATCTCAACGTAACTAAATTTGGAACATGTCTCATTCTTATCAATATTTTTAATTGGTAAACACGTAAAGTCGATAGATGCTCAATAAGGTTAAGGTAAGGTCTAAAAGAGTTGGGATTTTTTTATCTGCAAAGCAACCAACAAACCAACAATAACATTTAAGAGTAAATTTAATTCTAAAACTTTTATTCCCCTTGAAAATATGTCGAAAACTTTATCGATGTGACTTTATCAGTTCTGGTAAAATCGTAGCCTTGTGGAATAGAAACAAACGGAATTTAAAGGAATTTAAAGGGATTATCAGTTAAATGTAGTGATGTAATGCAACATTTAAGATAACTACGACTTGCGTGATTTTGGCAAATTACAAATAGCTTATTAATCAAAAACCGTATTGTTTTTAACCGCTAATCTCTTCAAACCCCATTAAATTTGATTTGGTTCTATCCAACAAAACTGTGACTTTTTTAAAAAATGATAAGGTTTGCGACAAATTTTGAAGGAGAGTAAAAGCTTTAGGATTCAACTTGCTATTAAATGATGTTGCCCATTTGTTGGCTACTTTACAGATTAAAAAAATCCAACTCGTTTAGATTTTGGCTCAACCCCAATCCAACCCTTATTTAGAATCAACCAATTTCACATTTCTACCGAGTAAAGATGTTGAAAAGAGAAAAATAAGTTCCAGATTTGGTTGCGTTATGACGACGCGCTACTGTTTATGTACGTATGTTGTTTTTTATAAATTTACAAGCTACAACTTCGGAGGTCAATATTTCCTCGACTATCAACCGTAACAAAAAATCAACAAATCGTTATATTTTGAGGTCGACTACACTCACCTGTTCTGTATCGATTCCGTGCGACTCACCCTGTATATCGGACAATGGAAATTCACGTAAATTTTAGCACAATACGATTAGCTGGAACGACCAAACAAGGTGACACATGTGGGTCAAACCGATACTAATTATGGAGCATGGACTATATGAACACGAGAATGTTTTTTTTTCAAATATCAACCTAAATTGACAGTCTGCACCATAATAATGTTAAGTTATTTCGCAATTCAGGTGTAAGCAATTCGAAAAAAAGGAGGCACAGAACAATAAGGAAACGAACTATGAAGTCACATAATAAGAAGACGATCTAAAAACAGTAATGTACCACCCAACATACATGTGAAAGACCTATCATCTATCATATCATCATTCTGCATCGAAACGTGGAAATGTAACGAAAACGTCAATTTCTTATAACTATAAAGTCTATTGTTTCAATTTTTCCTAAAAGTAATTTTGATTTTGGAAAGCAGGAAGGTAGGAACTGTTTAAAAAAATAAATTCTTTATCTCTTGAATATTTTGTACTAGCGGATAAAAGCCAATAAATAGTAAGCTTTCTCCACTTTTAAATAATAACGAAACGTTCAGCGATTTACGTTAAATATTTATGAATCAACGGGAATA
The DNA here is from genome assembly GCF_040115645.1 of Euwallacea fornicatus. Taxonomy (NCBI): domain Eukaryota; kingdom Metazoa; phylum Arthropoda; class Insecta; order Coleoptera; family Curculionidae; genus Euwallacea; species Euwallacea fornicatus. The sequence goes on from NC_089556.1 coordinate 544,917, forward strand.
AATTTCAAAAATGTGGTTTCATTGAAACTTGTGTAACTTCGCGAAAGGCTCGGGTGGCTCATAGTTACTGTGATTACGCTCATACCGATGATTTTTTGGTTGAGACTTCGGATAATTTTGCATTTATTTGTAATAAGAATCACTAATTCTAATGGGTTTTCTCAAAAAAAAACTGGGAAACCCGTCACGTATATAAAAAATTCGTAGTTTTCATGCGATTTTTTTGAGGAATTTCTAGTTCTATACCTTTAGACGCACCGTCAGGGGTAGCCTTAGCGAGATCTCCTCTGCCGAAGCCCACAGGGCCATTTGGAGGTCACTGCCATAGTTCACACGATTCAATTACACTTTTAAAGGAATTTCAAAAATATCCTCTCCCAGTTTTGCAACAGCTAATAATTTTAAAAACAGACGGAGCTCAATCTGGCGGAAGAATAAATTTCTATAACATGCTTAATTGCAGTGTTACATAAAATGCACAACAAACACGTGAAATAATTGTTTTAAAAGGAAAACGCATAATTTGTGCTGCCAAGGTTAAAACTTACGATGGTGCCACCGATTTCCTAGAGGCGGAAATAGGCGTTTTGTACTCGAATTTCACATATAGTTGCTCGTCACGATGCGAAATTGTAGCTAATGAATCAGAAAATACGTATCATATTGCTTGCGCCTAATGCAGATACACAGGGTGTTTGGAAATGTTGGTACAAATCTTAAGGGGTGAAATTAGAGGTAAAAATATTTTAAAAAGTTCCTATAGACGATGATTCGACGAAACACCGTTACTGAAGCATAGCCGTCTAAAAGGGTCCCATTATTTGGATATTATTTAAAATAACTTTCTGATTAAGATAATGGAATGAGTATTGAAGATAATCATCATACCATAAGTAGCTTTAATTATCATAAGTTTCATCAAAGTCGATTATAAATAAGGGCAGTTTTCTAATCAGCCCTAACAGAAATTTTCCGATTTTTTTTATCCCTTAAATTATCAAGTAAAAATTATTTTTTAATGAAATACTTATATTTTTTGATAGAAAAAATGTCTCTACTTTTTTAGAATTCTACGTAGCTTAGTCAGAAATAATTATTTTTTGCAATAATATATGGCAGAACCGTAATTTTTTTACATTTTCACGTAAAAGTTATCTGTCACAGTGACAGTTTCATTAGAGTGATTGACACTTACATGTTTTGACGATTACCACAATGAAACTGTCAACATAAAATAAAATAGTATGTTTGTATGTAGTCGTGATGTGGCATACTACATCAGTATTAGATAGGTAAGAACAAAACAAAAGTGTTCGTTTTACCTCTTTTTTTTTGCTTTCAGCTGGTGTAGAAATCTTAGCTATGTATATACGAATTCAAAGAAAAAAACTCAACTCATGAGAATTTTTAAGACAAACATAATAGTATGTATATGTATGTACATAATAACTGGAATCGGATATAATGAACGCCCGGCTGTAGCGAACAAAACCTCTGACCCTCTCGTGTTCTTTATAATCGACTTCGACTGTATTTTCGTATCTTTTACTTCCTGTAGAATTTGCAAAAATATCTATCGATGCAAATTAAGAATGTAAAGAAAGCAAGGAAAATATAATCATCCGGCTCAATGATCAACTATGTATCTGAAGCAATTCGTAACGTTTAATCAAATTTCTCAAAATCATCATGCGCAATGCTGCTAGAATAATCAAGAGTTTTCTGGTCTATGAGGCAAAGAGTGGAGCGCTGCATCTTGGTACGAAGGCATTTTCAGAAGTTTTTATATTTGTTTTATTTCCATATATATTTATTTTAAGTTAAAGAGTTAAACAAAATTAGGCTAAAAGCCAAATTAGGCTGCAAGAGTCCCTTAATATTCAAAAACCCGTGTTCATTCCGCAAACAGCGAAGGTCAGTTCAAGGTGAATGCAGATAAACGGAAGGCGCACCTGGCGCTTCCTAATATAGGTCACGTCACATTCCAGACATTTCGATGCGAAGTGTTAAACGCGCATTAAAAGGGATGACCTCTTTAATAAAGCGATAGCTCTGAAGGCTTTGGGTCAATGTGTCATCGTAAGTAAGACAGAGAGTCAAAACCTCCGGACGAATGCCAGATAAAGATGGAATATCTGTAACGCACTGGGAGAGACGGGATGATAATATTGCCGTCCTTCTCCTAGATGTCTTTTTCGTTCGTTCCATTCTAACCTCAAAATATTTGATTTGATTTGAATTAAAAGATCGTTAATGTTACGTTATTTACAACTTAAATATCATAATAAACAATGTAGATTAACCTTAAGAAACAAACTAAATTACTATGAAGAAGTGGATGATCACCCCATTGTATGCTGTGGAAAAGGTTACAAAACCCAAGTAATAGTGGTAACTGAGCCTCTTGGTGCATTTTTGAATTAGTCTGACGAGGTAGGTGTGAAAAATGCTATTCTTCAAGTACAGAAGATCTTTATTTAATAAAAGAGCATTACTTTCAACATGGACCTTCAGTCAAATGTCTGGTATAAGTTGACCTTTCGATAAAACTGATTGGGGAACCATAAAAAAGGGAGTAAGAAGCCTTTTGCAAAAGGTTCCAATTTTTGAGGACCATCCTCTCACTTTAAGAGAATGTTTTCAGCTTATGTAATAAGGTTCTGCTCAGTACCGTATATACTAAAACTCTATTGTGATGAACCTGGGTTATAACGAACGTTCAATTTTAACGAACTAAATGTCAACAAGTACAAAGTGTTTACTTATGTGTTATTCTTATTCGAATATAAGGAACCATCGGTTTTAGCAAACGCTATTCGAAGAATTTCTAGATCGGATCGGTTATAACGCACTAATATCTGTTAAAAATATCATTCTAAAGAATTTATTAGACTAGTTTTAGGGTATTTTTTGTTCGGATGATCCCGACACCGGGGAATATCCATGTATAGAATCGTAGGCGATTTTGCACGATTTTGAACTGCAACAGCTGCGTTTTATTAGTATAGATTGTTAAGATTTGAATTATCTACAAGTCCGTCGATGCCCATTTGTCCATGTATAAAATTAACGTGTATATGCCTAGATTTATTTCACACCCCCTAATTAATCACCCTTCAAATTACTAAGTTTAAAAGGTTTCAACTGGGTATACTCGGTCAAAAAACGTTAGAAAAGGCCAGATCAACATACGAAAAGAAAAATACCCAAAAGACACGTGTCCACCTTGCATCAGAAATAATGTTTTGCCTCTGTTGGACTATTCATTTGAGTAAAAAATAAGCCAAGAATTATTCACCAAAAACTCAACTTACTCACGCCAGAGAAAAATACGTGATTTTAACACTTGTTGTCTGAAGTTTAAAATTATCTACCATTTAGTGCGACCTGCTAAATTTAATGCGAAAACCGCAGATAAATCATTTAAAAATATTTTCAATCGTTAAAACAGTGAAATGTTTCCGAAATTTTGAATGTGCAGTGGGAAAACCAGGGAATTAGTTCATCAGACTCATAAAAGATTAACAAAAAAAAAGAAAAGTAGTGTAATTAGATTTAAAATGTTTCACTCATCTTCAACGCCAATCTTGTCATGGCTAGCAGGCTCAAGGAGAAATTAAGAACAATTTAAGCCTGATGTAGGTACATCATGTTTATGGTTCGAGAGTATCAATCAGGTTTGCGAACACACGTATGTCTGTGACATGCCTAGAAATGGATGGTTAGTGATAATAATTTGTACTAAAGCACAGGAATTTAAAAGTTTATTTAATCCGCATTACAAAGTGGGAAGACTCCCACAAACGTCTCGTGATTGAGTTAAAACATCTGTGTTCTCAAAACTGTAAAACGTTTTTATTACTTGTAACACTAAACGAAATTCGAATGTTTGCATCAACTTTGAGTTTATTGCAGCTCCTGTGTATTTTTCTTTAAACTACCAACGGTTACAACCGTAAGAAAACAAGAAACAAAGAATCTATTGAGACCTCATAAGCGCATAGAACTAGGAAAAATTCTCAAAGCCAACAAAACATTTACTTAAAGAGTGTGCACATGTTGTCTTATTCCGAGTTAAAATATTCCAGATTGAAATTTTTGGATTTGGGCCAATCATGTACTCATGTAAAGATTGAAATCTTTAGGAACACCGACAGGGTGGAACGGTTATGTAAATGTTAAGATAGGTCGTGGATTATTTAATGTTTCCTAGAGAATGATGCTATTTGACATTTTTTCCCAGGGTTAAGGCAGCTGTAATTTTGCTGTTGCAACCTCCCCCCAATTAATGTTGTATTGTCTCGAGTTTGTATAGATTTCCAGGACTATGAACGTCTGAACAATGTCTGTTCATAGTATTAGAAGCCCCTCCCTTCAAAGATAAAAGAAACTATGAGAAGTCAACTATAGGGGTGTTGAAATTCGTCCAACAGGTAAAATTACCTAAGAACCTATATGCGATTTTCAGCGGTTTTGAGATATGGAGCACTAACTTCAATTTATTTGTATACCCACATAGAAAACAAAATCCTCTGCAAATAAGTCGTAGCCGTAACCATGACCTAATGGCTTTATCCTTGCTAACACATATCTTTCATTAATAAATGAATCAATATAATTGCGCACATTAGAGGAAATTGCCAGTCTACATTAAAGAGGGTAATGTGCAAGGTTTCATATGAATGACATCGATAATGTATGAAATTATCCGTCCGACTCTCACTTAAAATAGAAATAGTGCCCATAATTAATTAAAATAAAAGTAATTAAAGTTAAGGAAAAAATCTTTCTCAAACAGTATTCATATGAGTTCTTAATATATTCATATGTTCAGACATACCTTTACATACCACTTGGCCGATTTCTTATTTTTCCGAGGACCGGTGCAGGCACAAAACTTAAATTTATTCCTATCAGCACTTTTACTCCTACTATGACTATTCAAGGCACCCTTATTTTGCTTCCTACCGCAGTTCAAAGTCAAAAACTTAGTTTTTTCTACTACCTCGTGGTAGATATCGGTTTGAAATCCTATAGGGCAGTTCGAGTTTGTTGTCGGCAAAAGCATATCAAATTCTCACACACAGTTATTCACAAAAAAAATTAAACACATCCCAGACAAGCGCTCTATACTCTCTTGGAAAGCAAAACAGGGGTTGTAAGCGACGCGGAAAACTGACTCACGGGAAACCCTCCCTTAGGGTCATCCACATAGTTATCGATTGATCGATCCCTTTACGTGGGCTACACGTTGTAATAATGTATTTTAAGACTAAAACTTCGCTGACGGTGCCTGCTTCGAGGTCACAACCGGAATAAATCAGACGAGATACTCGCCCGTGCATGTACGATATGCACAAGACCATTGCCGCTTATTGCTGTGGTACTGGGTAAATTGCGGTAGAGGAGATGGTCAGCCAATGACCGAAAGTCATTTAAAAATTTTGAATGCAATTTTTGGTCATATCAACATTATACTATCCAACTAATCTAGAATTATTGTTGACCAACACTGATGACGCCTACGAAATGGAATATTACATTGTATACTTCGGCTACAAAACAATTGGATAAATGTTTAAATAGATAAATTTTTCTGGCGGCTGGTACCACTCATTTCCTTTCGCGGTTAAATTACATGATGGTCACGTTTTTATCTATTGTGCTTTGTCCTCCCTCCAAAGTTAAAAATCAATATGTATGCGACTTCTCCATGTCCACATAATATAATAATAATTATTATTGCTATTGAAGTTTGGAATTTTTAGCATTTACACAGAAACAGGTACATGTAAGTAATACCATTGATTGCAAGTGATTATTATAAATAGATAGAGGACAAAATTGGACATGAATAATTACAAAATAAACTAACCAATTGAAAAAATTAAGCAGAAAATTAGAGTTGTTAGTAGTTTGGTTCCTACTTTCTTTCTCATTGAGGCGAACTAAGTATGTGATTCAATGTCAGTACGGGTCTCCTCAAATTCTTTTCTGTTCTATCTTTTATCCCAATTGTTGGAATGATTACAAAGCAAATTTGCTTACAAATTTTTACTTTGTAACCTTAGTTCCTTTTTACTCATTTCTACCCTTCTTTTCCATATCTATTTTTTTATAAAACTTAATTTTATAATCACTCTGTCTAAAAATGGGTAGTTTTTTACCTATTTATTCCATATATTGGAATCGACCGCACTTATCATATTTCTTTTTTGACATTCCTTCAATTAACTACTTAATTTTGTGCCTATTTATGCTCAATTTCGTTCTTTATCGATTTTCAATAATTAATAGCAATCAATAGAATACTCGCACAGCAGATTTCTCTGTAAATTGCAATTTTATTACAGTGTACCTAATTCTGCATAAATGGTAAAAATTCTAAATTTAACTATTTTTCATAAGAAAAAAGTATTTCAGTCTCTTAAAAATTGTATAGCTTAAGAGACGATCCTAAGAATGTAATGATATATCAAAAAATTAGATTAATAGAACGCCATTCTATTTGGGTGAATGTTATTAATCTAGGCAAATTTTGGTTTCAGCTGTAAAAAGAAATTAGAAAATTGAACAAAGACTGTAAAAGATGTTGCCATATGTGGTGCTCTAATTTTTTTTAACCAGTGGGTGTAATATACTGCATTAGTGACAAAATATTAATGTGCTGTGATTTTTACCTGCAAGGCAATTGCCATAAAAATATTTAAATAGAGCCTATAACAACACAATAATTTGGTGTAGGGACATTTGCACTACTACAGCTAAATTATTAATGTGCTTTTAACATTACCATCAAGTTAGTTTCTATAGGAACCAATAAGCTGACTTATAGTAAGGGTCTATTTCAACGTTTTTATGGCAATTAAGTTACATTTGAATTTGAAAGCACATTAATAATTTGTTCATGTAAGAAACCAATATACATGAAGTTTGTAATAGGAACAATTAGATACATCATGGTAGATTCCTTGTTTGATCATTGCTTAGAACTTTTACATAATAATTTACTTAGTAGACATCATTTGTTTAAACTAGTTCCCTACTTGCAATAAGCGGGTAAGGTCTGTACAACTTCTCTCATATAACCTAAATTAACATGAGCAAAGGCATGCAGTAAATATTTACCAATTTTCTTTTGCAAAATTGAAGGATTCAATAATTTTGTTGCCTAAATATTAAAAAAAACACTGCAACACTAATTCGTTAAAAATTTCAATTGAAGATGTTGAATTTCTTTATCACTCTCACATTTTTCAGTAGCATCATCCCCTTAATATACTTGCCATCTCTGCCAAAATCACTACCGTCACATTTGAAGAATTTTCACAAAAACTTCTGTTAAATTGTTATACTGTTTAATTATTTTTTTGAAACAACAATTGGTTCGATTTTTTCTTTTAATCTGCTTTATAAACCATAAGCTACTGTTTAATAAGACCCTTGTTTTGTCAACTGTTTTAACAATCTTCTGTAGGTATTTCTTGTGAATGTCACAAAAACTAGAAAACCCTCTACCAGAATCTCATTAACCCACCACCAGTAATCCACCCACCAAGAACAAATCTTGTACTGACCAAGCTATCTGCATCATTCATTTTTTTCTCGGCATTTTGGTTTAAAATGGTCCCATAGGTCTGCTGCTAAGTTTGGCTTAAAATGAGAAAATGTTGCTTTCTAATTCACAAAGATACATTGAAATACACGTCTTATAGCTTTAGCAAAATAATTATTTACAACACTTATGGGAATGAAGAAAAGCCATTACTTTGCTGGATTAGGTTGGAGACAATCACATAAGCAAAACGAGTACGACAACGCTTCTAAACTACGACGGCACAATAAGATCCGGGTGTGGGATTTAACATTAAATTCAAAGGAAATTTGAAAATTATGAAAAATTACACAAAATTTAATTTCATCCCATCTCCATTTCCAGCTTTCACTTTTCACCTGTTGCTGTAGCTGTGTTGCCGTTTCTCTTCTGCCTTCTTAACTTAGGTGACCCGTCATGAATGTCAGTAAATATACTGTCCGATAATGAAGGGAACAGAGAAACTTCAAAATTTCCCATTACCAGCAGTTTTGCAGATTTATAAGGGAGTTTTGGATTAAACTTGCGGCTGCTTTGCTTTGCCTTGTCATAGACCGGGTTTATTTAGAGCAGTTAAGTTAGAAATCAGAAAGTTTCACAACATCGCACAATGCTTGGAACTGTCACTGTCACCGTCACGAGCCACTCTTCACACTTCTTCATCGCTCACATTCAGGGTCAAAATTCACAATACAAGAATTGTTCAAAATCATCTGACTTCCAAAAGAAAAATTTGCAAGTTCATAGTGCAATGGGAATAATCCATGGGGAAGGGTATATTACAATAACTTACGAGAAGAATCAATCAATGTCTTTATTAATAATCTTCTATTTTAGGACCATTATCTAGTTCATACATATCTAAAATGTTGATCCTTCCAATTCTTCAAACATAACCATCATATTTTATGATGATAAGTTGACGCGCAAAATCAAATTTTAAATGTTTCTGTATAAAGTTTTAAAACTAGACATGGATTTCATACCTGTAGATGTTGAGGAACATAAAGACTACATAAAGACTATCGAATGGCATATGATGGATAAAAACAAATTTTTTCCATTGTCCATGTTGAGTTCCTTCAGTGTTCGATGCGCCTTGTACCCCTTAACGTTAATTAAAACTCGTTTACAAGTGCAGAAGCACAATGATATATATTCAGGTAAGTTTAGATTCATTCACATATTCTCATAAGAAAATACAATGTCTAGCTAAGCTTTCTACAAAATGGCACTGTTAAAATAGAAAAATACAATCAGAGGCGCAGTGGGTAAATCCCTTTAGAGACCTTTATTTGCAACTTGTAAATACTTACTAGTGTTGGAATCAGTAACTTCATATCCATCCTACATTTGTTTTCAAATCCAGGTGTTACGGACTGGTTTTCTTGAGATGTTGGTGGTTAGTTGCATGGTTACCATGAACATCTGAAAAACTCTCAGGTTTCATATTTATAACTAGATTTTTCTGAACCCTATTTTATGAAAATATGTGTATACCTGTTATTCTGGTTCTAATTGTTATCTGATAATGACACATTTGATTTTTAGTATAGAGCAGGTGGTGAATTAAATTTTAAATAACGTATCTCATAAATCAAATTCTTGTAGGTAACTTAACTTCAACTAAAGTTCTATTGTTGTTAAAGAATTTTAATAACACCCAGGTTCTGTTTCAATGGTTTTATGGATATTTGCTTTTAACTATAGTTGACATAATATCAGTTATGTAGTTCTAAAGTGAATAATACTGTTTGAGAGCTGATATTGTTTTAATCATTGTTGTTTTTCAGGAATGTTTGACGCTTATGGAAAAATTTACAAATATGAAGGAATTTCTGGCCTTTATAAGGGTTTTTGGATTTCATCAGTACAAATCGTGAGCGGTAGGTATTTTAATTATATACTTAAGTGGTTATATTGCCTAATATAACAATCTTTCAAAGGGTTATTTTTATTATTGGAATAATACCAGTCAGGTCTTCTGAGCTCAAATATTTATTTATATATTCAGATGTAAAGACGAACATTTAAAGCAAATAATTCTATACAATACATAATATAGGTAACCAAAAAACAATATTATTTGCAGGTGTATTTTATATATCTACGTACGAAGGCGTAAGACACCTGCTAGCACAAAAAAATGTAGATTCACGACTTAGAGCTCTGGTAGCAGGTGGATGTGCGTCATTGGTGGGCCAGACCATTATTGTACCATTTGACGTTTTAAGTCAGCATCTTATGATGATAGGAACCATGGGTAAAAAAAATGTTAGTACCACAAGATATCCCCTTATCAATTATTATATTCCTGTTCCTCATAAATTCCAAAGAGTTTCAACCTTTTTTCAGATAGCATTTAATCCTTTAGGAATAAATAATAGCCCAGATAGGAGTAAATTAGCCATGACGGTAGAGTTAACGAGAAAAATAATTCAAATGGATGGAATTAGCGGGTTTTATAGAGGATATTGGGCGAGTTTAGCGGCGTATGTACCTAATTCTGCTCTTTGGTGGGGTTTCTACCATTTTTACCAAGGTATGCAGGGAGAGGTATTTGTTAATTATACATCAAAATATAATTAACATATTCACTAATACATGATACTATTGCACAATGACATTTAGTTCAAACTATGATGTAATGAGAAAAAAAATTAATTTGTTGTCATCCTTTATACTTTCAAGCTGTTTTTATATGAAAATATTGGCCATGATCGATATTTCAGATGAACTTTTGAAGATAATTCCCTCGTCCGTATCTCATTTGTTGATACAAACATTAGCCGGAACCTTAGGAGGCTTCACCACTACCGTTATTACGAATCCCTTAGATATTGTAAGGGCCAGATTACAGGTTCAAAGAGTGGAGTCCATGGGACTCGTATTTCGGGACCTATGGCGGGAAGAAGGGCTGCGTATGTTTTCCAAAGGGCTTAGCGCCAGGTTAGTACAGTCTGCCACTTTTAGCTTTAGCATAATTCTAGGATATGAGACAATTAAACGAGTGTCAGTTAATGAAGAATACAGAGAGTATGTTCGGTGGTGATATAGATTTACGTCATGTTTATTTTCATAGGAAAATTATTTTTGGCTCGTGAAGTACATGTACGTTGTAGTAGAAGAGTGTCTGATGAATCTTGAAGTAATCCAAAGAAATTTGTTTATGATAGAGAGATATTGTGTGATAGTTTAGAGCAATATAGGGAATATACATAAAATCATTTAATCAAAGAAAGGCCTTTTATCATGATATATGATAGGCCAAGTTCAATAAATTATTTCACATTGAAGTTCACACTAATTTAGAGAAATTACCACTAATTTAATAGCTTAAATATAATTGTTCTGCACGTACCTGAAGCCCATCGAATGATTTATTGGTAATTCAGTTCATTTCTCATAAAATTATCTCAATAATATCTAACAAGTAAGTGGTATTGTGGTTGGAAAAAGTTTTGATTTTTCAACTGAATATTATGCTTCAATATACATACAATGACAGGTTTTGTATCAAATCAATGATTGAATAATATTTTAATGGATTTTTTATATATATTTAATTGCATTATTTATGTTAATTTAACACTTTGGGAGCTATTAGTTCTAGAGAAGTACACATCAAATCTAATATAATATGTGTTATAGTTCTAGTTGTTGATCTTTTAAATCAATTTAAGCCAATGTTACTTGTTATTTTGAGAAAATGTATATAGTTCATATGATTTTGCGGCACATTATTGTGTTAGTGACAATACGCTTAGGTCAATAAAAATGAGTGGTATCAAGAGAAATTCTATTTTATTCAAATCGCAGGAACGAACCTCATCCCCTTACCATTCTGCAGTATTAAACGCATTTTTCCACTTCCTTTGCGATTAGTTATTTATTACTGACCTAATTCCACGGGAACATGTAAGAATTTCATTGGACAAGTTTTCATTCCCCTTTGCACGTATTTCTATAGAATAACAACTCCCGCTGCCATTTCTAATGAGTGTGACGCGTTTTTGTACCTGTAACTTGTATGTTTTATCGTTACAAATGGAACTACGAAAGTACATATTAATTTGAGGTAGCAACCAAAAGCATCGATACCAAAGAAGCATTGTAAGTCGACTGATGGAGCTAACGTTATAAATACAGCCTAGTATATATTTTTTCCTTGTTTACGATTCTTAGAGGCTTTTTCTATCACAAGGAAAATCTTGTAAAGACACCCGGTATAGTATTCTGGGAACTGGGTCGTGAGGGATTCACCGATTGTCTGCTCACGAAAAACTCCGTACTTTAAAAGTGATCTTGTGGAATATTGTTAGCATCGGAGAGCGCTGTGCGTAACTACTATCCATTTCACTCAGCTTATGCTAGTTAATTCCGCGCTCTCCTCATCTGTTGTTTTTTTAGAACATCTATATCTTTGAGTTATTTCGTTCTAATTTATTTATTTTCGTCTTTCTTATAATTGAAAAGGCCCTCGTGATAGCTTCGTACCTCCTCATAGTCGATTTATGTCCGTTCAAGTTGCGAAGCAATGCCACTTGTACTCCTCCAATCATTTTGTCGAGGTCTTTTTAAATCCCGTACTGTGTTACCAATTGTAATGTATCCATCCGAGAGAAATATTAGCGTTTTTGCCTTCGGCAATTGAAGTGGTTCTTGCATGTTTGCCATTTCTATTGAGATGCTTTCCTGTGCGTCTCATTATTTCTACGTGTATGTTTGAGTCACTTTCTTCAAACCATCGATAATTAACACAGCTCTATTATGATTACGCGATTGTCAAGCCATGACTCCGACGTAACTTTCAACGTCATTAGTGACATAAATGATGGACCGCCATTCAATAACGTAGAAGAATAGAAAACATTCAAAAACAACATGGCTGTCGGGCAGCAAGAATTGTGCGCCGCTAGTAAAATGTGATTCAAAATTTCTGATATTTATACAAACTTGTGTTGTTGTACGATAAGGTCGGAAAGAAATTGTTTACATTAGTTTTTACGAAGCCCACAATGTTTTTTTTTCTCTAAATATTGTATTGTCGATCTACGAATTGTAGAATTGCAAACAAATATTTCACTTGTCCTCGGCAACGAGCTGCGGCGACCTTGACTGATGTTCAGCTAATCTGTTGAATTTGCTTCTTCCTATCTTGAAATTGTCATTTTATTGGGTAAGTGAGAACGTAGTATTTAGACTTAATAATTTAACCCCAAACGTGAGCTGGTTCCCCGCGGAGGCAGTTCGAATAACCATTACTATACAAAGCGGTGTTTAGAAGTTCCGGAAAAACCTTATCACAATATAGATATTTATTTCCACTGTATAAAGCAAGTCCACTTTAAACCACTCAATATGAGGTAAATGTGAATGGTGCTTACCCTTATGCACGCTCTCATCAAGCAAATATAATACTTCCTTGAGAATGAGAGTTCATTTAATCTGAGCCCAAACGGTTCAGCAAGCAAAGCTCTCATTTATCAGATCAAAGTTATGAGTAATAAAAATTTCCTTTTGAACAGATCCAGGCCCTTAAAAAGCATTGTAACTCCTCAGATGGAGTGCTTGCAATGATATGGCCAAGCCATTCCTATTTATTTGTGTACTTTGGGTATCTCAATGTGCTGTATTAGTGACGTTGAACTTTTCTGTTCATATCTTTATCATACTCTCTTAATCAATTACTTTCATTTTGGGTTTAACCAATTTTGCAGCCCTTTTTTCAGATTTAACTTCACATCACAACGTCAGTATCTATCTCAGATTTTAGAGCCGGCTCCTAACAATCTCTTTGATTTTTAAATTTTGGTTAAGGCATTTTTGTAATTCAAGCTGTTAAAAATGATAAAAAAGTTTGCAGTATCAATCTTTGCAGTGAGAAGTTTATTTACGTCCTATGGAGTCCTAAAAAGTATTTTGCTTTGCGGTTTTCTTCGAAACAACTTCAGAAATAAATAAAAATAAGAGTCAAACATTCGCTTTTTTTTTAATTTCTGGGAGCGCCGTATATGTTACGGTTTCAGAAATCCCCAATTCCCGAATCCGTATCTTGGTCGTTCCGTATAGAGGAGCTTCTGACTACTTCATTAGACAATTTGACAATCGGAATAGTTTTCAATGGGACTCGCAATTTTTAAGAGTTTTTAAATTGAGTTATGTCGTTTTAGTAACAGTTGTGTGTAATTTTTCGCTGGGTTCCTTAATTTTAGTGAAAATCTTCAAATGTTGAAAATTTAGGTTTTTCCTTTTTCAAATTCTGTACGTATATTTAAAACCTCAAGAAAGTGACAATTTTAAAATTCATTTTAGTTCCTTATTACCCTCGTTGTTCCCATGTAATTTCTCCAACCTTGTGCAGTTATTTACTGTATAGCTTCCGTCACACCCAGATACCTAAATTTATGGCATTTTGGACCTTTAACTTCCGAATGGTCACGAAGGTTTCGAAAGGTCCTGTGCGCCGAGCTGATGTTTTCACAACGGCCATGCGGGTTTTTAGAAGAAAATTATCAAGAACGGTCAATTTGAAAAGCGACATTTCGCGTGGTTTTTCATTTGAGTGGAGCATCTCTCGCGGGGTTTCAAATATAAATCCTGTTGAAGATTTGGGTGTTGTATGTTGCTAGACTTATGTACCAGTTACTAAAATTCTTAATAATTAAAGCTGAAACAACACATTTATTTTATTGTAACCTACAGGTATTTATGCGATCCGATAGGAGAAGTATTGTTTTGTGCAATGAGTGGGATTTGCGAGACGAGGAAAAAGGATATCCCGCAATATAACATAAGCTTTAGATATGATATGTTTCTAATTTTACTGCACGAGGATTGAGTCACGAGAAATTTGCATATACTTTAACATGTTCAATGTGTTTCGTCTGTCTTTGTAAACCTTCTTAAGTAAACCCAAGTTACCATATTTGCGATTAGGTTTGCTTCGTACAATTGTCGTTTGTGTTCATGGATATTTGAATAGGCACCCAAAAACATGGGTTCAAGATGGAGGGGCAAACGCACCTACTCTAAAAAGCTTCAGTCTGCCCCTTCAAGGGTTTAAGAGACGTTTATGATTATCGTTTCCGTTCACTCTTTGCAAATGCCCTGTTACGTCTCCTTATAGTGACAGAACTACCCATTTCTTAAAGTTCTTACGTCACAGTAAGCCGGAATTAAGTAAATGTTTTTTTAATTAACATTAATGCATTTTTCTTGTTTTTAAATATGTATATTTCTTAATAACGACTCATTTTTTATTAATAATCCCTTTGCGTCAGAGGCCATCGTCCTTTTCCAAGTGGTATGATCATGTGAATTGAACGTTTTGTATGCAGGGTGTTCAAATTTATTGTACTAGAAATTCAATTGTGTATTCGACATTAAGAAAGAATACCAGTTTCCTATATATATATTTTTTATGCAGAGTTTCTTTATAAAGTATATTACAGAAACGCATCGCTACTGATATACGAGGGTTCAATGTTTGCCCTTTTCTAAGGTTTTATTCGTAGTTCCTCCAGTTCTTGAGGCGTTGAGTTGAAATTCGCACGCCCGGTATTTTTTACCATCTACACGATTTCAAGCTACAAACTGTTGTTAAAACGTACAGGGTGGTACTTTTCTGGTGGTCAGGTCCCTTTTTGAATTTACTTGTTATTCAGCCTCCTTCAAAGCAGGCATAGCACGTAAAATCATAATCGAAAATCTGTCCTCTGCCGGACTATTTGCACGACCGTTACATACGTTTTTGCATAACCATTAAAATTAAATTTACTTCTTCGTTTCTTAAATAAATTTACAACTTTTATGTTACTTATTCTCTCACTGAGTTTAGTTTATCTCGGACAAACCGAAATTCGCCTAGTCGTAAAAAGATGAAGCGTTATTATCATAGTTATAATCCTTCTGTTTTATAATCAGGTTTTACAATGTCTTTGTGGGCAAAAGCTCAGCAGCTGCCTGCGGACAGTATCCATCTCCAACAAATTCGAGGCATTTATGGCGATCATTTTCCAATTGAAGTCAGACACTATCTGGCACAATTCATCGAAGAGAAATTTTGGTACGAAACATTTCTTTCCCGACTTTTTTGCAAACAGTAATTTAATAGGTCGGACATCGAACTTATGCCTGAAAATGCAACTTACGAGACTTACGTGGGAAACCTGGTCAATCAGTTAATCCAGGAAATCGAGAACAAAGCAGAAGGCTCCAGCGAGGTGTCTGAGTACTTCCTCACCAAGCTGAAATTAGCCGAGGCCGCTAAGATGTTCAGGCAACGTTATAGGTAAGATTTTCTGCAAAGTTTGATTTTCAATAACCTTGCTGTGCCTGAAATCGTTCAAATATTGCTCTCGCCTAAGCATTGTTTATTAATAATTAACCATAGTTCTGATCAAATCTTTGGCATATTTTTCACAAATACCTATCTTACGATAGTGCTTCCGTAAATCCGGCGGTATGCTAAAAATATAATACATTAACCGTAGTTTCTCTCGACCTTAAAATTCCAATGACTAATTGGAAAAACTGAAGCTGAATAATGGAATGTTATTTGATACAATTCTGATTTTAAATAGAGCAATCTCAAGAAATAACCATTTAATATTTTGAAATAAACACTATTCCCAAATCGTTTAGAAAAAACAGAGTTGCAGATTTTCATATTCATGGAAAAAACTTGTGTTCTTTGACCCCGATTCCGCGAACACCTGTTATTACTCAAAGATGTTGCGTTCATAAAAAATTGTTTATCATTTTGTTGTGGTTATACTTTTCAAAGAGTAGCAAAAACAATCAGGCCGTATACCACAGTATTTATAAATTACAAAGAATTTGAAGATATTAGGTAACAGGATGTTAAATTTTATCTAAATGGTTCGATTTAAGACTGGCATGAAAAGCATTGAAAGAAATTGTTTAGTATTCAGTAGTATCACTCAGGTGGTAAGTTGTAAAGGACTCGTCAAAAGGGAATTTGCTTGAACGAGCACATTACGGAGATTCCTTAGTCTGTTTCGTTAAGTTTCAGAATGGTTATTTCCATCCTTACTGCATTTCCCCCGTCTGCAAAGAAGTTATAGCTCTAATTGGGTAGATGCAGAAAGCAATTTGTTAATGACTCTTCGGGAAATTGATTCGTTTCTATTCACTTTGAGTAGAGTAATAAGTTAATGAAACTTCATTCTCTTGAAGGTGAAACTGTCAATAATCATTTTTGATCGTTTCTCATTTTTTAACTGCACGAAGTGTGGAATTTAATAATATCATACATGCGAGATAAGTTGCCTGTTTAAATCCGCACATGACATTTGGGTATCTATATCTAATCATTAAATAAACAACGTTATAACTAAACGTATTGCAAAGTTCGTGTACTGAAATATATATGACGAGATTAGTTCGCATCTTCTGGGAATCAATATGAGTTTTCAGGTTATTTGCGAACTTTGCGGGTTGAGGGATTGCGTTTGTAAAACGGATGCAAAATTTATTTTAACGCATATTCTGCATTACTATTCATCCAATCAGTAGCCTATTTACTCTAATACATTAAACATTTTCAGTGAGTCGTTTCGTATTTAACCAATTTTTAAAATTCCTTTAGTTAAGTTAGTTCGGATTGGGTTAGTAGGCTGTAGTATCTTTCTCTTTCACTTATGCTTTAATATATCAGTGAAATAATTATATTCAGCAGTAAAGTGGCACTGCAGGTGTTCGACCATTTTTTTAAATTTTATCTGCACTGTAAGATTGATTCATATTTATGTTTTGGTTTGGGTATCAATTCCAATAATAACGACACAATTAGTTCTTCGGGCATGAGTCGAAAAAAATGTTTATTTGAATGTCGCAAATGTGCAGCTTCTTTATATTTATTGTGTAAACATTTACATGCTTACACGTTATATAGTACTCTCCATCGACCTATGATTCGTAAAACATCTGTTTATTATTATAAAATGTTATATCTTCGTACTACGGCGGTTTTAGGCTCATAAGAGCTTGTAGGATACTTTACTTTTGATATAAAAATATAAAATATGGTTTCTGATTTACTAGTCTAAAACCATGAAAAAAAATGACTTCATTTCTACCAAATCGAAGGAATTGATTAAAAAAAAATGTAAGTTAGTCGCAAAGTACAATACATATTTCTAATTTTTTTTTATATAAAATGAATGAACCAGCAGAAACTAAATTTTAGCCTTTCTCACGCGTCACTTTGTCATTGCTCACTACTTTAATTGCTACAGTTACTCATTATTTTTTTATCAAACCGAACCTCGTAAAGTTTTCCCCGTATAACAGCAAATCTTATCTCTAAGCAATGTTTTTTGTTTCCAGTCAAAATCCCATGCAACTGTTCAATTTCATTCGACAGTGTTTGGCGGCCGAAATGAAATATCTTCAAGATGCCGGTGCCGACTTCATGGGAATGGGTCCCGCTCTCACGATTTCGGACTCAGCTGCGGAGGTATTGCATAAACTGGAAGACCTCAGGCGTAGAACCACTGTGAGTTTATATTTTACGTTCGGAATTGGTTCACCTTCAGTTTGCAAATTTGAGGCGGTTTGCCTAGTTTTCTGAGATGTTGAAGCACCTAGCGATGCAAATTGGGTCGCTTTTAAGAGTGCGGTAATTTTTGCTATATGAATTTTGTAATTTCAAAGATAATCAAAATCAAAAAATTTTCAGGAAATAGTTTTTCGTTATCTGAAAATGTCCCGATTATCAATAACCCATTGATGACATCCTGGGGTTTCATTGACTCTTGTAAGACTTTGCCAAGCATAGTCCCAAAATTTTTTTGAAGGATGACGTGTACTGCCACCCATTAGAGATTTTCCTCCATCAACAAGTTTTTTGCCCCAGTATATTTTAACAGGCCGAAATACGCATTTCTCTAGCTTGTATGCGATCCGTCAGATATATTTTGAAGAACCTGATGAAAAACCTTCTAAACAGTTCAAAAACGCTGCTAAAAATGGCGGCAAACCGTGTAAAAGCTTAATAATTATCAATTATTGTAGTTTCTCCAATAGTTTTTGCTGCTACACCATTTTAAGGCCATACTAAATCTTGTTTACAATTGCGCCTAGTTTACATATACTGCCGATGGCGGTAAATACTATTCTTTTAATTTTCGCATTTGATTATTTCAGTCAACAGCAGAAGACACGAGGAAACTAGAACAGGAACAAGAGGCATTTGCTTTGCAGTACCATGAATGTACGAAAGTTAATGGTGAGTGCTCACTATTTTATATAATCTGTCTTAGGTTAGTTCAGATGCGGGAAGATAAAAAAAGCTTCGTTAATAATAAGACAATATACTTGCTCTTTCTAAAAAATAGTTCCCAAATTTGCTACTTGAATTCCCTGCAAATTCGTTTTTGGCTAACAGTATAGTTGCGCTCTTTGTCAAATTGAGAAAGGAAAAAATATATATAAATATATATTTTGAAAAAAATGATTATTTAAAAATAATGGTGTTATAAATATAACAGTTTTTAAATTTCTAGCCCACTTGCAACAACTGAAAAATCAAGGAGGTCCAGCATGCACTGGTGACCAGATCCACAGATTTGCAGCGTCTGTTGATCCACCAGATCAACAAACACTACAAATGATTAGCAAAAAGGAATTGTTGGAGCAAGACTTAAATCGCAGGGTGAGTAATATACTGGCGCATCATTTTTGTGTTAAACCTCCGAAAGAATCCAAAGTCTACGATCGTTCACGTTAAAATTAAATAACAGGTGGCCCAACTGATGGAATTGCGAATTAGAATAATGGAAAAGTTACGACAGACGTATCAGCATCTGGCTCAGTTGCAGAGCCAAATCATCGATGACGAGTTGATTCGGTGGAAGCGGGACCAACAATTGTCCGGAAATGGTGTTCCATTTACCAGTAATTTAGACCAAATCCAGGATTGGTATGGCATATTTTTTCCACATCATGCTTCATTTATTTAATAATTTCACGTCTTAAAAGGTGCGAAAGTTTGGCTGAAATCATCTGGCACAATCGACAGCAGATCAAAGAAGTAGAACGACTGAAGCAAAAATTGGCCTTAGATCCTCCGGGAGTTGTTGATGCTCTTTCAAGTATTTTGACTGACATCACCCAATTGCTGTCATCTTTGGTCACATCGACATTTATAATAGAAAAACAACCGCCACAAGTGATGAAAACTAACACCAGGTGAAGTAAAAATACACAACAATAGGTTTATCCTATCTTTTTACTGCAATATGCTTTTTTTTAAATTGTGTTAGTCATAATTTTCTTTTCAGATTTACAGCTACAATTCGACTATTAGTAGGAGGCAAACTTAATGTTCACATGACTCCTCCTCAAGTCAAAGTCACAATAATATCCGAATCCCAGGCAAATATGCTTCTTAAAAATGATAAGTTGCTGAAAGGCGAAAGTTCTGGGGAGATTCTCAATAATACAGGTGAGTAGGGATTTTACTGAATAAATAATAAAATAGGCACAACACTCAGAAACTATTTTGTTGTTTTTGAGTTCGTTTTTGCATATTTAAATATTAATGATTCACTAATGTTTTCTCATAAAATAATCATTATAGTCGTAATACGTTTGGAATGTTTAGGTACAATGGAGTATCAACAGACCACCAGGCAGTTATCGGTTAGTTTTCGAAACATGCAATTGAAGAAAATTAAAAGGGCTGAGAAGAAAGGCACCGAAAGCGTCATGGACGAAAAGTTTTCGCTTTTTTTCCAGTCGCAGTTCAGTGTTGGTGGCGGCGAACTCATGTTTCAGGTACATAACAATTTGCTTTTTTTTTCTTTTTTTTTATAATAAAATTTCAGGTTTGGACTTTGAGTTTGCCAGTTGTTGTAATCGTGCATGGAAATCAAGAGCCTCATGCTTGGGCTACAGTAACTTGGGATAATGCTTTCAGTGAGCCTGGCCGGTGCCCGTTCCAAGTTCCAGATAAGGTAGTTTTTTCACATTCACTTATTTGGGATTTCCTATGTTAAATTTGATCGATTTGAAGTTAATGAATGTTTTTACATTTAACAAGGTGCCGTGGTCAAAAATGAAAGAAACTTTATCTTTGAAAATGAAACATGCCACCGGAAGGGGACTCACTGAAGACAATTTACGGTTCCTGGCTGAAAAAGCTTTCCGAGGAAATTACAACGAGGCTACAAACTCAATGCTTAGTTGGGCTCAATTCTGTAAGGAGCCACTTTCAGAACGTAACTTCACTTTCTGGGAATGGTTCTTTGCTATCATGAAGCTAACTAGAGAGCATCTGAGGGGACCTTGGTTTGATGCGTAAGTTTAGTAGTAATTATTAGTTATTTTATTGTCTTGACCATCTTCGAAATGTTAACCTTCATAGAAATTTCTCCATTATATAAAGAGTCTCTAATATGTGGATTCGGTTTGTTATTTGCTGTTTAAGCTTTTAAAAAATTCAAAACTATATTTCACAGTACTATTATGGGATTTGTGAAGAAGAAACAAGCCGAAGAGATGCTTTCAACATGTCCTGCTGGCACTTTTCTTTTGAGATTTTCTGACAGTGAACTAGGAGGAATTACCATTGCCTGGATTTCAGGTACTAAGCGACATTATTTTCTTTTTTTTTCAGGCCCATGACTAATTTTTTGTACGAACGTGATGTAAAGTGGCTTTATCTCACGCATTTACGATCTGAAAGCAATTTTTTTACTGTGACTTTTATAATAAAACTTTTTTACCCCACGTAAATATTGTAACTAAATTTATTGAAATCAATAAAGTTATGTCCTGGGTAATAAATATATTTGTCTTAAAAAGTACTATGTTCCTAAATTGTAATCGGCGTACTGTAAATAATTACTTTCGATACTTGTTAGGTAAACTATTATCTGTCCGTTATTTAGATTCTCAAGAAGTGTTCAGCTTACAACCGTTTACCGCCAAGGATTTTACAGTGAGATCTCTGGCCGACAGAATTTCTGATTTGAATCATCTGATAACTTTGTATCCAGACACACCGAAGGATGCCGTTTTTAATAAATATTATACGCCTTATCAAGGTAAGTACCGTTATAATACAGTGCGCGCTCGATAAAGATGTTTGGATAATTAAAACGCAAGACAATACTTCAAGTGAGAGAAAAACTACTTTCTCGGCAATATTTCAACTTTTGGCAAAGTTCTGCAGGTAAATTTTAGCGCACATCAAGTATTAATGTTAGGAACACTAACAGTCTTAGAAAGTGGTATTAACATTTTTCTCCACTACTGCGGTGTTTAAAAAGAGATCTGTTCTCAATTGCCAACAAATGTATGTATACGTCGGTTTAGCTAGCTACAATCTGAGAAGACTCCCACTAAATTCTCGATGTATTACCGGCATCTTCTTAACCGCCATAAACTCTTGAACGTGGCAAGGGAGATATTAGTTCTGGGTTTGCTTAAATACTACGTCCAGATTGCTTTTGGTCTTTGCTATTTAAACGTTAGCATAAGAGCAAAGTTAATTTTCAATAATTGTTCGTCAACATATTGGGGTATGTGCATTTCTAAAACGTGACATTCTTGTTAGATGTCTATCTGCAGGGCAAATCCATTCGTTTAAAGGGGTATGATTGGGCCGTACTATTGAAGAAGCACGTTTAATAGAGTAAACTCAAAAATCGAGCTTCTAATATCTGCCATATTTTTCCATCACCATTTTACCTGTAAACCCAACGAATTAGTCTATAGACGTTTCCACTAACAAAACTACATATCTATTTTAGATCAACAACAACCTATCAACGGTTACGTGAGACCTCTATTGGTAAATTTCGTGCCCGGTTTCAACAACACGGCGACCAACTATAACGCTACACCCAATCACAGCTCTTACATGAGTCCCGACCCTTTGAGAGATACACCATCAGTAGCTAGCAGGTATGTTCGTTCTTCACCACTTTACAGATATAAAACGCTTTTAGCTACTTGCATTTTCTCCAACAAGTAAAAGAAAGTTCGAATATTATCCTTTCTGAACTTATTTGAATTGTAATTATTCTGTGTTTCTGTGTAGCAACATTACGACTAAGAACATTTGCTTTACGCTTTCGCCTCTGTGCTCTAGGTTTCGTAGGTTAATTTTAGTTGTGTCTGGTTTTCCATAGTAGAGTGAAATTTCGAACCAGTTGCTTGCACGATCATATTAATTCAGTTTCCCGTTCGTTAGCTAAGCTAAGATTTCTTGCAAAAAGACGTGATTTCAAATTTTACATTTTCGTGCAGTAGATTGCAATACGTAATTGGGAACAGTTTGGAGGTGTGATTTGTGAGGTGTAAAATGTGTAGACTATACAGGGTGTTCAAGAAATAAGTGCCATAATTTGAATCAATAATGGAACTCGTAAAAAGCAATATTTTATGCGTAAGTTTTCCAGTTTAATTCATTAATAGATTTAGTACGATTCCGTTACCCGCCTATGGCATCTAAAATTGTTTATCCTAGTTCGGATCCTTCCCATAGATATCTACTAAATTTTCTGCCTGCTTTCTTATGTGCATGTCTTTTGCGAATAATCAATAAACGCGTACAGCTAAGGAGGAGGAGTTATTGGGGTTTTACGTTATTTACTGTTAAAATAATAAAAAAATGTGACTTACCTACAAAAGAGGTTACATTAAGTGTTCAAAATGTCTTCCATTATTGTTGGAAATTATGTGTATATTTAGTAGAAATTGGGATTAACAAAACACGAATGCAGGAACCGACTTTACTTATAAACGGCAAAGGCACCACTGCAGCACGAGCATCGTGAAAGATTACAAGAAATATTTCCCTTTTTATGTGCACGTGAATCAACTTGGTGCGTACACAATATGAGTCAACTGTGCCGAAATTGTTACTGAACTATTACTATTTAGATTCGATTTTTCTACATAGATTTGTAATGTAACAAATCCAACAATTATTCTCGAAGCATGTCTGTATTCGGCATTGAAAATTTTCTTCTACCCTCAGTATCGCTTCCCTATCATTTCGAATAATTCTGGCGGCATTTTCAACGCGTCCTCGTAGTTCCTCAATTGTGTCAAATGTTGTAAAATACACTATTTGTTTCATACGGCCTCGTAAATAAAAATCGCAAGGACTTAAATCTGAGGATCGAGCGGGCCACGCAAAGGAATCATTTCGGCCAATCCCACCTATTGGGAAAGTGCTCATTCAACCATTCTCGTGCGATTCGGGCGTTACGGCAAGGAGCACCATCGCGAAAATACCAAACGTTTCCACGAATTTCCAGCGAAAACATCTTCCAATAAATGATTTAGCTCGTTATCTAAAAACTGTAAATAACTTTTATCATCTAATCGATCTGGTAAAAAGCGAGGGCCGATGAGCCGGCCGTCTATCGTTCCAGCCCGTACATTTATTGGAAATCTCTCTTGAAAATTGCGAGGCCTTATACCGTGGGGATTTTTTCATCTGTCCAAATGTGAGTGTCGTGCATATTAAATACCCCTTCCCCGGTGAATCCCGCTTCGTCGATGGCCAATACACGGCGAAGAAAGTTTGGAACACGTCTTAGTTTTCTTACAACCCAGTTGCAGGACCGCTGTCGATGATTATAGTCCTGCGGTTGTAAACACTGAACTTTTCGTACACGGTATGGGTATAATTGTTGTTAATCTTAAAGTCCTCCAAACTGAACTTTCCGACACATAGCGCTCCATTGCCATTCTACGAGTGCTGCTCCCAGGATCATTTCCAACACTTTCCGAAATTTCATTTTCAACATTTGCTAAACGATTAGGCCGTCGTCTGCCGCGATCTCGATAGGCACCTGCTCAGGTTCGACTATTGCGAAGTCCTTGGAATAACACGAACAAACGTGCGCCTGTTAGGTGTAGGCCGATCCGGCAAACGACGCGTACAAATCCTACGAGCCCGATTTGAATTTCCACGGGATATTCCCCATAAGCTAACACCATATCGGTGTATTCGTTATTTGTAAATTGCGGCATTTCACACGAAAATTCCTCAATGCCATCGATCGTAAACAATACAAGACTTGCGGTGCGTCGACCTTGACTCACGTTAGCAAAAAAAACTTTACGATAAGAAAATACCAACGAAATATCCAGTGTTTATTTGGATTTTTTTCCGAATCCTTAAGCGGTGCCATATGGGGGGTTTTAACGGGTAAAAATGTCGGAAGTAAATGTGATTAAAAAAAAAAAACTTATTTGACAAAAGTTGTTACCATTGATGAGTTCTGTTGCTTGTCGAAATTGTGGCACTTATTTCCGGGACACCCTGTATCCCGAGCCTTTCCCTTTCGCAATTTCAAAAAAGTTGCACGATGTCTGTGCGCGTATGCATCGATTTTTTTTTTATATATATATATAAGAAAATTGATGTATTGCGCGATTTGGAAACTTGTAAAGCCCTTTTACTTATGTAGTTTGGCCATTGGGAACTCTCTAAATATCTTGTTGAAATGTAAATTCTCTAGGGTTTGTAGGACTAATGCACACAAATGTAACTAGATTAAACTACACGCCGCACGACTAACTACAGCTTCTGCTAGTTGACGCTATTTCGTATTTGACAAAACCCATACAATTCAATCTGTACCATATATCACACCATAGACACAAAAAATGTGGCATGAAGTAACTTTCTAATAGCTAAGACTAAATGGTATATTATCAGTTCCGTCAATTGCTTGGGGTCAGATCTAATTGGGTCACTTAAAGGAGAAGTTAAATAAAGCCGGGCTCTTCGTCTCCCCAAATGATCTGAAAATGGCGTATACATGTGTAACATCATAAATTGACACGAATGGCCTGTTTTTTTTTTAATAAGATTTTATATTGTGTGTTATGTGACTGAAAAAGTGGAGTTGGTCCTAATCGTGGCACCGTGCACCTCGTTTCACTCACAGTTTATTTTTATTTTGTCCATGTTGTGCAACAATAGTTATTAAATTAATTGTGATCTATCTGTTCAGTTTTCAGAGTGTTCTTGATCTTTAAGAACAAGCACATCCTGTCTACTTCAAAAACACGCATGCCTTATGACATTAGTGATACAATGTATTATTAAAATGTATTTCGAGTTTACATTTAAACGCTTCATATCACTGTTAATAGTAAAGTGAAATTTGTCACTACCAATTTTCAATACAGAATCGACTTTATAAAAAAAAAACTTATTAGTGATCGTTTTATATTTTTATACTGTTTATGAATTTTTGAAGTTTTAGAATTTATAGCGTAGGCGTTTTAGATTTGATTTAGTGTCGTAGGTTAATCCATTTAATTAGTGTTCGTTCTTTTTGATTAATATTTGTGCTTACTGTAAGAGTAGGAGTGCTCTCATTATGCTGCGATTTTTTTGTTTTTGTTTTTCGCGAGATGCAAGTTTTATTATCCGTACTTAATTGAGTTGATTGTTTGAGAAATGCTGATGATATGTGCCTATTTTTTAAATACCAAGCCCTCAAATAAATAATTGCATTCAAAGTTGATTATCTTTGTTCCATTGAAGATACATACATAGTTTTTCACAACGAAAACGAGCATGCTGCAACACAGACATAACCAGACACATTTGCCGGACCTGTTTTTAGTTTTTTCCTTAAGTTATTTTTCATTTACTCTCAATTTGATGAATTCGGCATACTTTTGTTAACACTTGTGTTTCAGCTCTAGAGGTGAAATAGCCTCTACACGTAATAAGAGTGTCTTGGGCTAAGAGCGCACCGGATCGAAGACGCATAAAATTGCAGAACAATCTAATATTTCCGCTTTGAGACGCAACCTTGCCCCCATTACCAGTGCCAGTATCGTTTTTTTTTTCTTTTTTAAAGTTTAATGAGTATGTGGTTGATTTTAACTGAACTGTTGATAATAGTGTAGTTTGGCTTTGAAAGAGCAGGTGCATCTAGCACTTGGCAAATGTAATGTAATTTTTCGCCCCACTTTTCATGGTTATAATCTGTCTTGCAGTCATGACCGCATTCGAATCTGACAATCTAAGTCTGGTTATGTTCTGTTTGCAGCTACGCGGGCTCAACCGCCACCATGACCACCGGTCCCGGGGGACTTTCCATGAATATGGACTGCTTTGATAACTTAGACGAATCGAGTTACGCAGGCATCGACATCAATGAAATTGTGGCACTCAGTTACAACAGCAAATAATTCGACTTTAAGGTAGATATTTGAGGCCACCTTTTCGCGGTTCGTACTCAAATGTCGCGGGATCACGCAACAATCTCAATATTTTTTATCACAAATTTGTTGTCAAACATACTATAGATTGCTGTATTCAGAGGGGCACACTCTATTGTAGTTTTTGAGAGAGTAATTTACAAGGAAAAAACAAGCGAAAACCTAGAACCTTTCCTGCCGAGAACCAATTTTTTTTTTTTTTTTTTTAATCGGTTCACAGTTTTTTTCGACAGCTTGGCAACGTTGTCTATGTAGCTGCTACGGCGTACCTATCAAAGTCAGTCATATATCCTTGAAGTAAATGCTAAGCACGATGTTGCCTTTTCCTAATTTAATTTAAATCGCATCGAAATTGGGACTTCTAATTTGATTGAAACAAAATAAGCTAAAAAATGTGTTTCTATTTTATTTGAAGTTGATAAAAGTGTCTAAGCCGCAATCCACTGACCAATCTTAAACTGTTTTTTTCGAGTGACTTCTTGACGTTACTAAGGAGAGAATTTCGTTTTTGCTGCCTTGCGGTCATACACGTATGGTCCCCTGTACATATTTCACAGACCTGAAAACTGGTTTTGAATATTATGAGTGCTGGTTCTTTTCACTATATTCTGCTAATCATCGTTCAGAATGTGGTAAAGGGAACTCTGATTCGTACGCGAAACCTCAGAGATCCTGTTGTCGGTACAAGCTCATAATGGCTGCGCTTTTAAGGTTTCATTCTACTTTTTGCCTCAGATGTTGATATTGTTTCAAAGTAGTGGCGAAGAAGGTACTACGTTTTCCAATTGGTCAAATTGTTTCTTGATTGGACGGTTTCTGTCGTGACAAAAACTGTTCAATCAACAAATTTTCATGCAATCGGTCTCACCCGTAAATTATTTTGAAATGTTGCAACAGTCAAATCACGTACTCTTTCACCGTTTCGGAGAGAGATGAGATACTTCTCTTGAGTGCCATGAATATTAAAATGACAAAAAAATTTAGTTTGAATAATTACTTTTTGGCTTCAACTAAAAACTAAAAAATAATTTACAGGTGTTTAAGTTGGTTTAATAAGGATGTATAAATTTGCGTATCTTTATTGTTCCTTGTAATTGGGTAAATATAATTTTCTGTATGTGTCCTGTTTCTGCTCTGATTTTAGTGTTCACGGTGTAAGAAATGTCGAAAACCAATTTTCGGTTGACTGCGCATGAACACATTCCTTAAATATGTTCAAACTCTTAGCGACCTTTACTCGAGAGGGATTACCTCCGCCAATTCCCAAATACTCATCGGAACCGCACATGTGTCTGTTGCAATGCTTTGTATATTTCCTTAAATTTCTGCAAGGATGAAGACACCTTCGAAACGTCGAAAACGCACTTTTTATCGGGAGCATATACTTTTTTCCCACAATTTGCTATAAAGATATCTTTTCGTAGCAGGTGAGTCACGCAAAAAAGAAGTGATGAAGCTGTCGAAAAAACTCATGTTTACTTCATGCGTTTACGTGCAAAACCAGATTCGAATCGGATCGAAGCTCCCAAGTTGCAGTCGTGGCGTTGTCCCTTACTCGCCTGATTAAATTTTTGAATATTTTTGGTCCACCGATTTTTAATTCTCAAAGTTGAATGTTTTTCATTTCGTTGTTTCTTTTCGCAATGCAGTCGACGGAAAAATGCTTTAACTAACACGTATATTACTGAACGGTTAATAATCTTTACTTCTAAAGTACCTCTTATTGATCGCCGTGACGAATATGCTTGTTCGTTAAATAACAATTATTCTTAGAGATAGAGTTATTGAATGATATACGTATTTTCAAGTGTAAAAGTACATAAGAATTTTATTGGGTAATGTGCTAGTGAAAATAATTACGATAATGACGGCTGTTTTTGTGCCTCTCAAATTAGTCCTGTCGAACTTGGACAGTGATATTTGCTAGATAATAAAAGTGATGCTATTGCACGCGGTAGTGTTCAGGCTCCTTTTTAAGTTTTCATTGTAATTTTATATTACAATTTACAATGAAAATCGTCTGAGATGTTATTAAAAATAAGGCTGGTGTTTCGAGTGAGAAGAATCATTTGCTTAAAATGAAAGAAAAATATTTTTACGATATTTACGATATTAAAAATTTTATTAGTAGTATACCTACATAAGGAGCTTAACTTTCGGATATTTCTTACACCTCTAACGCAACAAATGTTAATGCTAAATGTGGCCATATTATTTTTAAACATTTGCAATTATTTCTTTTTACAAGTTACGATTTGTCACATTATTATTTCCGTGGGGCACTCTTAGGTGTCGTTTTTTGCATTAAAATCTGAATTTAAGAAATTCGATGTTTGTTCAAGCAGAATGCTGCGCATAAATTTTGTCAATTGCGTCAAAAGATTTTACTGCAAAAACATTAAGTACAAATACACTATTTGGTAAGATTAGACCTTTAAAGTCAATTTTAGTTTAGTTCATAAGTTAGTGCAATGTTTTAACCTCTTTTGTAAATAATAGTAGCTTTTGTTTATCTGTTGTGTTTACTTATAAATGGTGCTTATTGTAAAGGGGGAATTACATCAAACTGAGTAGTCGCAAAACCGTAGAATAGCGAGACCTTTCTCTCACAAACCAACACTAAACCTGTAATTTGAACGAATGGCTATGTTCCTACTGAATTTTATAAAATATTACTCACGACCGAGTTTGACGCCTATTTGTATCATTTCCTTTTTTGCGAAAAACCAACTACGCGTTTAGTTTAAACTACCTAATTATTTTTTGTTTTTAAACATGTATAGAGCTTTGACGAACGATGCGAACGGCAAGGAGGGATTTTAATATATTTACCCGCAGATACGTTTTTGTAATTTATACACGTCGTAATGAAATTGAACACCCGAAGATGTAGGTGTCGCGGTCAAAGTTGATACAAACGGGAGTAAGAATTATTCATGCTCAGTTTCATGTGGTCCAATCTTTATAAAGATAGAAATATTTAAAGCACTTACGACGTTAACGCAATATTTTTTATTATATAAAGTGATTTGCATGTGCAGTGGTCAATATTGATATCGCTTTCAGTCGTATCTTGTTTAGATGACCGCCAAGTCTATCTAACGCCATACTCAATTTTATTATAATTATTAAGATTTCATTTTTAAGATAAAGTACCATCCTTTTACACTATCATCTTAGACAATCCTGTTTAGGCTTCTGCCGACATGTTGTACGTATACCTATTGTTAGATTTGCACACCATTTTGGAAGTAAATAAAGTTTAATGTTCACAGTTATCGAGTTGGTTTTACTTCGTTGTTAACACCTGTGCGTGGGGCATTATGAGAAGTTCCTCTGATGGATCAGCGCGCGATTAGAATTAAAACTCTTTAATATTAAATTTGACAAATTTACATTTTGTCGTATATTTTTTCACGTGCCTAATTTGTATTTATAATATGTAAAAACTAGATATTAACCTAAGTTAAAAAAACTTAACTCTGCTTCATTTAAGCGACCCCACTTCTTAACGATTTGCAAAATATTAACTATAAATTACCAGAAATCAAAAGAACGCACTATACTTTATTTAAAACAACATAAAACTAAAAAACTAACTAAATTACATAAGAAAAAGTCAATGTATCAAAATCAATATATGTATGAAGATTTTTTTTTATCTTAAAACACTATTGACATCAAATGAAAAATACACAAATTAAATTCGTAATCAACAAACTTAAATCTTATTATCACAGATTCTCCAGATAAAACAAAACACATTACAGCTGCTAATATAAAAAATCTTATTACGTTTTCTGTATCAATTGTATAACTCTCACTCGTTTCTGGCGATCTCTTTTCATTGGCGTGGCCAAATAGCTTTTGTAACCGTTCGTCTGGGTCGATAAATCGTTATTCACAACTGGAGTACTGCTAGAGTTGATCTGTTTCTCTTCATGATTCGTCGACACTTGAGGGACGTCTACTTCATTATTTTCTTTTGGACGTTTCATCGGCGTGGACGTATTCAGGTTCTTTCCCAGCATATTAGAAAAGTCCAGCTTGTCGACGCGTTCGTTGCCATTTTGTGTTTCGTTATGGGCGGTTTTGACACCTCGAGTTTTGTCCTCGCTGCCGAACGAATGCAGACTCTTGTCGCCCAAGTATTCCGTCATATTGTCCAATATCACTTTCTCCAGTGTCCCCAGCAACGATACATCTTTGGAATCCAAATTTATTTGATTAACTGTGTTGTCGTTAGATGCATCCACGGTATTTGTTTCAGCTAAATCTGATAATTTTCTTTGGAATGCCGTCGTCTTGGTGCTTCCCAAAGGGCAGTCGGCGTAGACGTGGGTTGCTGAAGTTTTCTTTTCAAACAGTTTCAACATTCCCTCGATATGCGGCAAGGGTGATTGGCTCGATATGCCAAATTCAACAGACATTTTCTGCATCTTCCCCGGTCGTTCGTCTTTAAGTGGCGTATTTATCTTTCTTTTCTTTGTCCCCTCTTCCATAAGGTTGCCATCTATAGAACTGTCAACTTCACCAATTTTCACTGGGGTTATTCTCCTTGTTTGCGTTTTTCTTTCTTCAGAAGCATCAAGTTTTTGCTCCTCTTTGGGGCTTTGCTCCACTGTTTTAGTAATATTTTTATTTTTTCGTTTGACTTTCACCGATGGTGTCAAAGGTGTTTCAAACTCGGAAATTAGTTTTTGTTCGTGGTGTTTTTTCGAGACCACTTTTTGCGCTTCCTCCTGAATCGCTTGGTTGTATTCGTGTGCAATATCCTCAGAATTATCATTAGTGTTATCTTGGGATATATCTCTAGTTTTACTTTGTTGCTTCTTAGAAACCCTGGACCTGTTCTTTGATGAAGTAGTTTTCTCACTGTCTCCAATGCATTTCGCTCTTTTAGTTTTACATTTTTTAATGCGTTTGTCCTTTTTATTTTGCTCGTTAAATGGCATTTTCACTCTAATTCTCGCTTTCGATTGTTTTGGGGTTCTCTTACGCTTGATCTTTGTGTCAGGAGTTGTGGATTCTGTGCATTTATCGACAGCTTGTTCTTTCTTGGTCGATACTTCTTGTTCTAATTTTATTCGAGCATTTGGACCCGAACAAACGGGAATACTGGAAAGAAAAAAAAAAGTGAAAGTCCCTTTCAAAACTGCCATAGGTAATCTTGATTCTTAATCAACACGAATATACTCACTAATGCAGATTGTTGCGGAAAATCGAATAATTCACATCTCCTCGATCAAAATTTCTTGAACCCCTTTCTATAGACGCTTCCAAATTATTTTTGCCTAAAATTTCAGACAAAACTGCATCGGCTGTTTGGCATCTACTTTTCCTCATCTTCGGTTTGCTCAGCCCAGCTTTTTTCGTTTCTTGAGTCGCCCCAGTGTTTCGAGCTGTTGGTAAGTCAGCTAGATTCTTTCCCAATTTTTCAGATTGCATTTCGTGGAATTTTGTTAATCTCCTGTTGACAGATGACAAAAATCTATACAAATACGACATTTAATAATAATAAATTTTCTCACCGCTTACAAGCGAGTGGAAAGGCATTTTCTTGTAATAATAACAATAGTAACGTAGTTGACAATAAGCTTTTATAATATAAGGTATTTTCGGATATAATGTATTTCCAAGGGATACAGTTACCTACAATATATTTCAATTGCAGATTCACTGAGATTCGCCATAATAGAGCTAACCATGTTCAGCAGTTTGATCCAGCCATTCAGTACTAAACATTACAGACCATTTTAGATTGCCTATGCTGTACACATACAATTTATTTGTATATTGAAGTCAAATAAGTAAATCTAGACACATGGTTTCGTTCAAATCTATTAAAGTTGCGTCTTATAGAAAAATTACGCTAATTCTTCCCAGTTCCAAAATTATAATATTAAGACTCGAATTTGGGCCATCCTATAGATATTAGAGACAAATCTAAATGAGTTTGCATCTGTTACTTCTTTTGAAAATTCTTAATACATATTACCCTCAATGTTTAACTAAAACATCTCCTTTATCGACTAAAAAGATAAATAAAATTTGCAAAACAACTTACTCTGAATTCACTGGAGAATCACTCCCAAATAAACGGACAATCTTTTCGTGACACGGTCTTTTCAGTGGCTTTGAGTCTATGACATTGTCGGGACTAACTTGGGGAAGAATTGGAGACTCGGGAATATCGTCCTCCAGACACTTCTGCAACTCTTCCGTGTCTAGTTCGCTTAAACTGAAAAAATTTTGACTTTAGGCTACTAGGGTTAGACACAAAAAATTTATTTAAAAAAAGATATTTAATTGTGAAATAATTATTAAATATACCAGTTATTTAAACTACAAAAATTAAAACTTTGTAATAAATCCATACCTAACCATTGATGTAGTATGCTCAGTTCGTGGAACATGAGTATGTATTGCTTCTTGAATTTGTTCTATACATTCAAAATTGTCCGAGTTTTTTTTAGAGTGACTTTCTGTAGCTGTTTCCAAAACGTTTGATATTGATTCTTTTCTGGTATTAGAAGTGTGCGACAATGAAAGTGAACTACAAAAAAAGAGATGAGGAACAGACTGAACAAGAATTGAACACACAATTTCACTTAATTGTCAAATATCACCGCCTCTATACATTTATTCGTCAGAAAGTGAAATTTTTACCCTAGTCTAAACAAGTAAATGCTTATTGAAGATACGTTATCGACCTTTTTTTTTAATTATACTAGTATGAACTTCATGTAGAGGGGCGATTATATTTCAAGTATAATTAGCATTTGAACACTGTGTATATAATGAAATCATAGGCAGATTGAACACATAAAACCAATATTAACGTAAAAGAATGGAAATTGAAATTTATTAACACTTACCTATCTGCCGGAATTACTACAACATCAATAATACTAATTTTCATTTCGACTTTGTCGTCTTTTATAGGCTCCACTTTTTTGAAAGTGTTTTCATCTTCGTCATCAGACATACTTAAGTCATGAAGAAAACTATTGTCATTTATAAGTACTATATTATTCTGGCTGTTTCTTACTAATTGAGAATCATTATCCTGTGTTTTGTCTTTATTGAAAATTATATTTTCTTCATCTTTTAAAAATTTAGCCTTCTTGTTCATTAATTCCGAATCATCATTTTGTATTTTACTGCTATTTGAAGCAATTTTGTTTATTCCGTCATTTATAACTGTAGTTTTTTTATCCCTAGTTATTCCTTCAGAATTATCACTCTGTAGTTTGCCCGTATTTGAAATACTGTTTGGTTCGTCCCTTACAATAGTAGTATTTTGGTTCTTGTTTCCTCCTTCACAATTATGATTTTGTGTTTCGCCATTATTTGATATCTTGTTTAGTTCTTCACTTACAACTGTCTTCTGGCTCTTGTTTCCTCCTTCAGAATTATCATTTGATATTTTCCTATTTTCATTTAAAATACTGTTTAATTCGTCATTGACAACTATTTTGTTTTGATTCTTGTTTATTTTTACATTGTTATCGTTCCGGGCTTCATCAGTTCTTTGACCCAATAATTGGGCTTCTGTCTTCTTTTCCTTTGTTTCATCTAATGTTTTAATGCTTTTGGTAATTTTTATACTACATCGCTGTTTATACTGGTCCATATCTATTTTTTTCTTAATTTTATCCTCTACTGACTTGATGTCATCAACAGGTTGCTTAACTTCTTCCTTTGGTTTGGAATTTTTTGAAAGTTTTTGATCTACAAGTTGTTCAATACTTGATTTTGTAATATTATCAGTTATTTCTGTTCTACATTGTTCTGTAACTGACCGGTTTGTTACAATTTCGTCATTCTGACTTACAGCCTTCCTTTGCCCAAATTCAAATATGGACTTACATTGATCTAAGTCACTCTCTTTTTTTTTATTGAGGTCACTAGGTTTCGATTTTATATCTAAATTAGATTCAATATCTGACATATAACTTTCAAAATCGCTGAACGCAGTGTCAGCGCCAACAGAATTATCAGACGCTGAAGACGACTCGATAAATTGTAATACTTCTTGCTTGTCGTTTGAGTTCCTAAAAATAATAAATTTCAATGCATATTAATTTTTTATTTAGTAGCAAAATTGTTATCTCACCTTTTAAGATCAGGTTTGCATAATTTATTTATGTCTTTGAAAGATTGAATGGGTTTAACGTTACATTCTTTCCTGTTTGGTACATCTCTAAAATAAGACAGCAACAATACAAAAGCGTGTTACAAATCACTCATTATCAATAAGAAAATTTTAAATTGGACTAACGTAGAATCTAACTACTTGAGATCAACTCTGAAAAACTTTATTTAAATCATTCCTTTTCATTTTATTTTACAGTTTTACTGTACAATTTGTTTAAGTATTTCAAATAAACATTTGTTCAACTTTACTGAATTCCTCTACTAACTTACCTTCTAATGTCCATATCAATATCGCCATAATCCATTTGGCCTCTTCGCAGCGATGTCTTATTCTTTTTCCTTGACTCTCTATTTTCCTCTTTATTGAATTGAATCTCCTTCTGTGAATTGCTCAGTTTTTTCCACTCTCCATGAGTTGGAGCAATATTATCTCCATACCTATCCCTTTGATCTGATGTCTTTTTTGAGCGCTTTGTATCCTCCACACTTCTCGAAAAACGTAAGAAACTGGGACTTCTCCTTCTATCTGTATGCTTGGTTTGAAAACCAATGTCGCCTCTAGAACGTGACCGTAATTCAAATCTTTCTTCCTCTCTTTTTAATTGTTCATTCGCAATTTTTCCATCTCTGTGGGTTCTTAAAGGTGATATTGATCTGAATGGTTTCCAGGTTCTACGATGCCTTCCGGGACTCTTTGAGGGAGATCTACGACTTGTTCTTTTACTAATTTTGTTTCTAGACAAAGATGATGGGAGTGAATCAGATGAAGTTCGTGGATCATTTCGCTCACGTGTTTTACTTCTAGATCGTCTAGATCTAGATGTATTTTCTCTAGATTTAACATCTTTACTGCTAGCAAAATTACTTGTAGTGGAAATTAGGTTTTGGCTCTCTAAATTTTTAGACACTGGTTCTGATTTTGTACAATTCTCTCCGTGCACTTGATGAGGATTTAAAGACTTATTTTTGTTTTTGTCAATATTCTTTATTCTTTCTGAACATCTATGGTTTTTATCTCGTTCAGAATTGCTAATAGAAGGAGATATTTTTTGTTCTTTAGGTTTTAGTTGACTTTTACCACTTTCTGTATGTACATATTGTTCATATTTTTCTGTGAACACATCATCATTTTTGACAAAACAATCTTCATTAATTTTTTTATTAAATTTTAATCTTAAATCGTTAGAATCTCTCAAATTCCTCTTTTCATGCACCTGTTTTACAGGCAATTTTAAATCATTATTAATAGTTTTTGGGATCCCTGCAGATTTTCTTGGAGAACGGCGCAATTCAGGCTTTGATTCCATTTTTAATGTTTCTGATTTATCAGGAACACTAATTTTTACTTCATCAACAGTTTGAACAAAAG
Organism: Euwallacea fornicatus; assembly: GCF_040115645.1. NCBI lineage: Eukaryota > Metazoa > Arthropoda > Insecta > Coleoptera > Curculionidae > Euwallacea > Euwallacea fornicatus. Next base: position 581,273 of record NC_089556.1, read on the forward strand.
CTATATCCTCATCTGAGATAAGCAAAACATCGTTACTTTCTGCTTGGACATTACTGTTATGATGGATGGGTGGTTCTGAATCTTCAACCTTTTGTCTTACATCTGTTTTGTTCTCTCGACGGTTATCCTTGGAGTGGTTCTGATGAAACACATTATTTCTGGCTATAATAAAAACGTTTAAAATTTCAATAAAACAAAAATGCAAGTATTGCTCTCACTATTCTCATTTGGCTGCTTGTGAGGCTGATTATTAACACGTTTTTTTCTTAACAGCATATTATTGATATTATCATTTAATTGAAGTAATCTTTTATCCTTTCTTTCCAGTTCAGCTTTAGCAGTTTTGTATACTTCAGATATTCTTAATTCCAAAAGACTTTTTTCATTTTCCAACTGTTTAATCTTTAATTTCAACTCTTCATTTTCTGCTAGTATCAATGAGAATTCTCTAGTTGTTGAAGGCAACACATTGTTAGGTATATTATCCTAGAATTGATAAAATCTAGTAAATCTGAAATTCTAGATATAAGTTGGGAAAGGAATCATTAATCTAATTACCCATCAATGGCAAGCAATTAGTTTAATTACTCCTTTTTCAAAGTAGTAGATAAATAATGTAAAATGAAAAGATTGAGGGTAGTGGCAATCAATTTTTGATCATTTTATTGCTGTTTTTATAATTTTTGAACTCATTTCAACTGAAGAACCCTAAAATAAAAAGGGAAAGTTTGATCTAAAGTATCTGACTCAGATCAAACACATATTCCATCTAACATCGTATCCATAAATGTTCATGATTAACCCATAATGTGATATAGGAAATTTGCCTGTAGAGCAAGATAATTTATAAAGAGAACTTTATTACTTTCTCTGAAAATACATTTACAGACGTAAAAGGCGAGGAAATATACAGCACATCACCATGTTAACTTAGTTAGGCCCTTCCTTGCCAGTGCCTCTTGCTCCTTGTATTTTTGCACACACTATAGTCGTGCTGTTTGCACAGCATATGCATCTCATCTTTCTAATGATCAAAGATATAATCATTAACATATTTTAAAAACAATCTCAATTCCAGTACTGGCTCCTGTGAAACTTGTGCCTCAAGCATTCTCTTATTAGAGGAAAAATAATGCAGGTGGCTAGTTTTGCAATGACAGGACCTTCAAAAGTACTCTATGTGCAGTACCTGTTTGTTATTAGAAATATACATATTTCATATTAAGAGTCAAGTTCTCATTACCCTCATAGTCAAATAAGTGCAATGCTCACTTGAATGCACAGGACTATGGTTTTCCTTCAGTGTAGACTTACTTTTCAATGTATTAGCTTCTGAGATTTGCTTGAAAAGACCATAAGTGTTTCTACAGTATGGAATAGTTTTTAAGAACTTTTTAAGAACCATAAAGGAGACCACAAGTTGTATAACTTGTGGATGTACAATTAGTTTTAGAGACCTCACATAAGAGGCATGTAACTATGTGGTTGACCAAGATCAAGAGCATGACCACAACTTCACTCTTAAATTTAAACTTTTTTCCAGACACATTTATATGAGATTAAATTCAGTCTTATTTCAAAATACAAAAACTCAATTGTACTAGTAAGTACAAATTAGGAAACATAATGGTACTGGGTATGTCTGTTAAAAAACAACCTTTTGAGGATATATTTAACAAGTGGGATTTGCATGCTTCTGTATTATTAAACTAACAACTAAGACTTCTGTGGAAATAAAACATTTTAGAGCTTACCTGTTCATTTTTAGATCCGTCAGGGTTTTGAAATGAAGGTTTGAAGGCAAAAATATCGCTATCGTCTACATCGTCGTAAATATAAGCCATTAATTTATCGTCGTATAAATTATTGCAGGGAGTCTCATCCATTTTTTTTAACTAATTGGAGCAAGTTTACTGTTGAGGAAGCCTCAAAAACTACTCAAACTAAAAGAAATACATACAAATAAAACTAAAATGAACTGATACCATAACCTCAAAGTTCTGTGGCAACAGCTTGTGGAGGGAAGCTGTGAACAGAGACGTGCAAAGTTTATTTCAAGTAAATATTAAGGTTTTTCCATTTGCGGCTATTTGTCAGTATGTGAGTTTGAACTAACTACGTAACTCGCAAAATACATCAAGGAAATGACACAATTAAATCAAGTAGAAATTAAATATAACGTACCTGTAAATAATGTTTAAGTAGAAAGGCGAAATAAAAATTGCATTGAATTAACTGAGCTACGCCACTGGTTAATGCGCAAAACCCAGCGCAGCTGTCAAATTTCCATTCCGTACCTTTAATTTTTCGTGTTTCGTTCGTGCTTCGACTGTTTCAACTGTTTCGAGGACGCGAATAGTGGAGTCGTGCAAGTCACACCTTGGGAAATTCGAATATTTACGCGCATTTCCACGCGAAAATACCGGAAAAACTTTTATAAAGTGTACTAAAACTTCAGAAATGTTGCTCGGAGTATGAACAATGTCATAAGTGATCTGAAATTTCTCATTGTAAGTCGTTATAAGTGAGATTTATTGGTAAATAAATGGATTAAGAGCAAAAACATCGCTTCATCCGTGGAAAAACAACAGGTAAACTTTACAACTTCCATCTTTTCTTTCTTTATGTTTTCTCGATAAAGTCGGTGTGTTATGAAGTGATGAGTTTTATTAAGAAATATGCCGTAAATTGTTTAAAAAACGGTACTTTATACGACTTTAGAACTAACTATCCTGACAGAACCCGATTACAGGTAAAAGCCATGTTCACACAGCACACAAAATGCCTTGTGGTATGGTACCGCTGGTACCTCTTGGGTACACGCGGGCTTTTAAATGACCATACACGTACAGGTCAAGAAGCATTGATTGGTTTTAATTTAAAATTCATTCACGCATTTCGAAACACGGTTTTGTCGTTTTATATTTTGCTTGTTGTCACTGTGGACACAAAAGGAGTACCTGGATTGAATGGCTATTGCTATTGTCAATAGTTTTATTGGAATTGTAACCACTGGCATCAGATTAAAGTTGTTCCAAAACTAAAATTTTCAGGGGTTAGTCATCTCTTGGGTCATCTTTGTGGTTTAAATTGATTAAGTACTTAAGTGCTTGTTGGTCTGTTGACTATACTGACGAATATTTGAATTACATTATATTCTGGATTCTATCTTGTCGTGTAGAGTGCTGTTTCTTGTTTACAAAGCAGTAGAGATGGAGTCTTCACTTTCACTGGCTTTGATTTGCAGTATTCTGGTGTACACACTCGAGATATTTCAAGATATCTCGAGAAATTCTAAAGAGTCCAGAAAAATGTCGTAAGTGATCCATCCGAAAGGAAAATCATTTACAAATATGTGTACATTGAAATTCTATTTTTAAGGAAAATTCACCTACCTCCCAAACTTTTGCTTAAAATTCCATGAATTTCCTATATCTAACATAATAACCTAAATATTTTTACCTAAATTCCAATAAATTCTTCTAAATAATAGCTTTTAGGAATCAATAAAATTTTATGGATGGGTTCAAAATTGGAAAGCTTTCCATTAAGGGCTAGTTTCGTTTTGGATTATCTAACAACTTGTTTTACCATTAAAACAACATTGATTGTGGCCAGGGTTAAAAAATTCGATGTTTAAATACATATCAGATATACAGGGCGATTCACGATAAAATGGACACAGAACTTTGGTTTGTGTAGACCTTGAATCCAGTCAATTTTTATATAATTTTTTTCTTATTTCTATCGTTGTTGAGGTATTGGTTTAAGAAAATGTCGTAAAAAAATTTGAAAAAACCCTATTTCAGCAATGCCTTAACATAGAACAACCAAATATTGACAATGCACATTTATTTGATTGGCGCCTTTAAAATTTTCTAAATTTTCTGAATTGAAACGTAATTTAGAGTTAAGGTTTCTAGAACAGATTCAATTTTACAGTTTTTATTCTGGTTAATTTTTTGAGACAATACCCTCTTTCTGAGAAAACAGCGATTTTCTGATACGGGCCATAATCGATTAAATCAAGCAAAAAATAAAATTGTGTGCCTTCAGGGCGATTCAAAAATTGCTGATCAAGAGTTCCCTATATTAAACTGCATTTTAACGTGGAGGTTAACATAGGAGAGCACGGATAGACGCCTCATTCTAGTTGACCTTGAGGAAGGAATGCACTTCTAAGCACAAATTGCTTCAGCACCACAACTTCTAGTTTTACCACAACAGGCGAACAAAGTTTTTGGCAACACCCACTTTCACTCACCAAATGACAGTTGTATTAATTAAGTTAATGCGAACGATAAAAATAAAGCACATTTTAAGTATTCAATAATTTTTTTTTCACCTTTACCTATTTAAGTATTGGAGAATCTATCTATAAATCCCTCGGTACGTTTTTATTCGGGGTATTGCCTACTGCAGACATCTTCAGGAAATAATCCTTTACAAACAATTATCCGCCAGGCTAGTGAACCATTTAATATTTGGTGGGTTCAGAAGAGCAGAGACAGTAATAATGCATCTGACTTCTTAGAACTTTATATGTAATTAATTTAATAAATTGGGTAATTTGCATGTTGAACGACCCTATTTATTAGCTTATTAATTTCAATTTCACTGGCATCTTTGCCAATGGACTTACTTAAGCATTTAACGCAGTTTTTATGACATTTGCGTTCCATTACTCATTTGTTGAGTCATATAAAGCCCACCGCAACAGCGTTTAAGCTCGAGTACATTCCAATTCTTCGATGGGAGTCAAAGACACTCCCATACCAAGCTGATAAGTAAGAGATGCGTTGTTCTTTGAAGGTCTTTTTTGAACATTGATGCAAATAATGCGAGATTTTAGCGCCCTTTTGAAATTCTCTCAGCTGCCCAAAAAGAAAACGACGAAAAAGAGGTTTTAACTTTGCTTTAATTAGAAAACCAGATTACAATTCTTGATAAATGGTGACTATTCGCGTGATATGTCGCTGAATATTTATTTCTGAATGTTCTAAGTAGGAGGTTAAATATACAAAAACTACTAGATAACATACTTGGCGCACGAAAGGAAGTTAAGAAATCAATAATTGCTGCATGGCGGTTGATGATTGTTCTTTGGTTGGACATAGCTAGAAGCTCGGTTAGAAGTGAGAGATAATAGTTGGTTATACCTCGGTCAACTTTCGTGATCTAATGCACTTGATGAATTATCATTTTCCACTTTAATGTATGTTAAAGGCCCGGTCAAGAGGGAAATATTCGCAATTCCAAATAGGTACACTGTCTTGCACTTGCAGATCGTGCTCTCTTCTCGAGTTGAGGGCCGTAATGGGTTTGCTTATGCAAATATTTTTAAATTGGAAATATCTAATAAACGAAACGAAATTCTGGTAATGCACAACATGCAGTTCGTATTTGGGCTAAATCTCCCTTCAATGTGGAGAAATAATTACCTATTCAGCGTTCACAGTTGAATATCTAATCCTCCATCTAATCCCTATACTAAAAATCCAATGGCCTGTGCCAGTTGGTGCTAACTTGCCACGCAGCCCGGTGGAACTTTGAGTTTTCAATATAGAGTTTCCAATCTGAATAAAGAACTTTGGGAGCAGCCAAAGAAACGATTTATGGTGCATAAACGTAAAGTAATTAAAATACTAATTAATTAGAATATGTAGTAAAGCTGTACATTCGTTCGTTCGTATGTAATTGTCTCTTTGAATTTAAATAGTTTTCATTGTTATTATTATTCAAGGAAAACTTCTCAATTTCAACCACATCTCGCCATTAAGAATCTAGTTTACGCTCGTTTGTTCTTTATTTATTAAAGCCCATATTAAAGCTATAATCTGCTCTGAACACATCATAGCCCTTCTCTCATTTGCAATGGGAATTAATTATTAGGAGAACTACTCTCTCGTGACTGCCAGGTACATTTCGCAGTCGTATCTGTGTCAACTGCAGGAAGTTTCTTCATTTCGAAGCAATGCGTATTTCGTTCAAATTTTTTTATTTTATTTATTTTTTGGTTCGAGTTTAATTGACATTAATGAAACATTCCAGTGTTTCTGGGGAAAATTCAGGACATTACTTAGGTGACTTATTTAAAGTGAACTTAGTTAAGTTAATGAACTCGAGCAATTGTTATCATTCACGCCTCCTCACTTGCGTTTACGTTCGTGCATTCTGGTTAATGCAGGTTCGATATGGAATGTCATGTTTGTTTTAGAAATTTCACGTAGCTCAAAATGAGTAGTCTAAATACGTCTTGATGAACGGCCTAAAAATGGGCCACAACGTAAGGCACATCTCGAGAGGAAACATCTTTTACATTTCGGTGCACCAATGCGATGTTTGGGTTAGTGCCTGTACACGGGCGTGTCCTCACCTCCCTCTTTAAGTTCTTAGAAAAGTCGTGTGTTAAAAAGGCAATTTATGGCACTTTTGAAATTCCCATCCACTCGAACTTCGACAGTTTTTTAAGTGGTTCCAACCCAGTTCAAGGTAAATTGCACGAGGATCTTTGAGTACCGGCAGTGGAAGGGTATCTTATTTCTGCTGACTTCTTTCCTTCGATGTGTGGGACCATTTGGTCATAATCTGTCCAAATGCTATTTCGATTAATGCGGATTACGTATCCCATGTTAGTGACTGGCGACGCGACGGTTTCTCGTTTCAAAGACCCTGATCAATTCGTTCATTGTTTGAATTCCTCCTTTAGCAGCAAAGCTCAGGTTTCAAAGATTTTTAATGTCGATGCGGTGCACTGGATACAATGAAAAGTTTGATCGATGTTTTCGGTTGTGTGTACAACCAGCCAATAATGGAGGAAAATTGGATTGAATAGCATCGACGCCCAACATATCGTAGCTTCATGCCCAAACAAGCACTTCATTTAACTTTGACGTCGAAGTGCAATTCGTAAAGGCAAATATTGCACCAAAATAAATATTTAACTTGCAACAGAAATGAAACTTCACCCACGTTATTTGTTACCTATGAAGAGTTCCCTTCAAAAATATTCATCTTCTAGTTTCGACACCAATAAGGTTATTAACATTTATCTGTTCGTTATTTATAGAAGATCACTGCATTAATTGTTATTGTAGTCGTTGGCTCAGTGGCTGACCTCCTCAGCAGATACCTTGAACAGGTGTTTAGCCATGGAGGAATGTGCATAGCTAAGCTCGTACGCATTGGATTGTAGGGGAATATTAAAAACACTGGTATTATACTAACGCAGTTAAATATTAAGCATTAAACCATCATGGTGGGTACTCTTGAACAAACCGGTAGGTAACTATTACGGCCGAGATTAATGTAGTGATTAATAAATCTAGAGAACTGACCTCGATAGTGGATGTTAAAAAAATTGTATGTTTATTTTGTAGTTTTTAACGCAGTATTTCAACAGTTCCTATTATTCCATTAAAGCCATCGAGAGTGTGTAAAAGAATTTCCGGAGTGTTTTGATTTGTTTACCCAAGTAAGAACCAAGGAACATGTTAAGCTCGATGTTATCTCTGTTAACACACTTAAGTCAAAATAACTAGAATGAAAGTGTAATGTATTTTGCACTTCATCTAAGTTGAAAGCTGGTTGTATACGAAATGTTTACTTTTAGTTAAAAACCATTTAAAATAGGTAAAATTGCGATACGTGACAGCTGGTGTTAATTGGCCAAAAAAGCCATTTATACCCACAATTAGTGTTGAAGTTAATTATCGGCGTAGCCATTCGGGAGGCCATTCTGCGGTTCTTGAAGAATTTAAGTTTTGAGCTGTTAGATGTACTTAAACGAACAGCGAGGTGTTAGAGCTTTAGCTATTTATGTTTCAATGTCAAAAGTGGGAACGTAAAAGGATTCGTAGCGCTCAACGCCCTGTCTTGCTTCGTATTTCAATCGGAAATAACAAATAGATGTTGATTTTATACGATGCTCCGTAAATTTCGGCAAACGTCTTAATACCATTAGGGAGGTTCCTTAGACTGAGCGTTCGATAAGGTGTTGTACTTCTTTGACTGGTCAAAGATACAATGGCGCGGGTACCGAGAACGAATTTATCTGGGGCATTAACCAATTTTACCGAGAAATTTCCAGAATTTTGAAGTGCATTCGTTCACTCGCTGTCCATATTTTTTCTATTCCCGTTGAAATCCAGCGTTTGGAGAAGAAATTATATAGTGAAGTTCACGATTTGATTGGTACCTACAGAGGTTTTTTTTTTATTTATACCTTGACTGTAGCTTTCAGCCTTGGAACTACCGTTTCTGTAGATTTTCTTACACAGAGCTTTTAGATAATATACATTTTTTGGCAACTCATTGCTTTCATCAACGGAGGGAATTCCTCGTGGAATGAAAATTCCTACGTAAACGTGCAGGGAGTATTTGCATTATAATATATCCTTAGTATTCTGCTTTTTAAAATTCTTAATTTTTGTGACCCCGGATTTATTTGCAAACTTTTAGCCATCAAGACCTTCAAAAAATACCTCAAATTATTCATCGTGACGGCATTCTTAACCGCAGGGGGAACCCAGGTTGTAATAGATCTTCGAGACTCCAATATCCAGGGGTACTTTCTTAATTTATTTTTCCGTTTTGGATGCCTCTTCCTCATCCCTGAGTCACACACACACACACACACACATACACACACACCATTGTGATATTTGTTCAATTGCATATGACGAAATAGTGTTTTAGAGAAACGGTGATTTGTGTATAAATCCTCAGTGTCGATTTCCTCCGCACTTCTTAAGTAACAAAACCACAGTTATTAGATATTTACTTAAACTTCATGAGTAAACATTCCGTGGAGCAAAAGTATGATTTCCATGTGTCATATCATATAAGCCGATACATGCACAAAATAACTTTAACATAATAATCACCCTGTAATTTGACTTGTTTAACATGCAAATATACTGTAAACTACGCCTTCTAACAACAATTCACATACTGGATAAAACGCCGACTATTGAACTTAAGTAATTGGTGATCGTTTAGCGTGAAAATGCGAATTTTATTACGTTCACGATAACTAATGTGTAGGTGTTGCCTTTTGATTGATACCTCACGATTCTGGCATCGAACCGGAAAAAATAGTACGGAAACACCGGAACGGTGGAGCGGAACTTTCACTAATTACAGGTACCGCCGGATAGTCCTTTTTTTTAACTACCTATTAGCCAAATTTGTCCGCCGTGATGAAGAAATCAGCAATAGAACCAGAATATATAATGCGTTTAATTAGTATGGTTCAGTGTTGGTAGTAGTTTACCTGCCGGACTTAACTGTATTTACCAATACAAAAAAAAATGAACTAATTGAAAATGACAAAGTCAATTATACAGGGTGTTCTAAATGATGTGCGAATATATAAAGGTGGCATCCAACGTGAAAAAATAATGATAGTTCGTCATACAAACTATGTTCCAAAATGCTCCGTTACGAAAATATAGGGCTGCAAAGTTTGAGGGAAAAAAATGTAACTTAATGAATATTTTCAAAACCTTGAGATATTTCAATTAAATGTGGTATGCAAAGACTGTAAAGGGGCATTAATTGCGATAAAAATATGCGGTACAATGCAAACTCATTCAAAACTATTTTAATGCAACAAATAAAACAGTAGAAAATTTAACACATTATGGGCTGACATCGCAGTGAAACGTTAATTGCAACTAACAAGAAACAAAAAAACGCGATTTTTACAAGTACTGAAAAGTTGTAATTCATAGTTCATTGCGATGTCGGCCCTTAATGCGTTAAATTTCCTATCGTTTTATTTATTGTATTAAAATAGTTTTGAACAAGTTTGCATTGTACTGAATATTTATATCGCAATTGCCGCCCCTTTATAAACAGTCTTTATGTGCCAAATTTCACTGAAATATCGCGAGCGGTTTCGGAAATACTCATTAATTTCTATTTTTTTAACTGTAGCCCTGCATTTCGGAACGTAGCACTTCTGGAACATAGTTTATATAACAAACTATCATTATTTTTTCATGTGGAATCCCACCTTAAAATGTTCGTACATCATCACGGAACACCCTGTATGGCCCTGAAACTTCGAGTAAGAAAACTAATAAACTATTTTCTTTTAAATTTTAATTCCTTTTAAAATCGCCTTAAAGCCACGTACTTACCGATTGAGTAACGAACAAATCATTATTGTTATTCCTTCGGTTGTTTTGTAAATTCGTAAATTCCTCGATTTTTTCTCATGCGTTGCACTGTGACAGCACCATTGGTTCCAATGATTAAATAGGAAAGTACCGTTTGTAGCTCGTAAACTGTAACAATGAATGGGGAACTGAATACTCTTATACTGAAGCCCTGAAGTGACAGTTAGATTATTAAGAATTATGACTGAATTGGGGCACCATTGGTGGTCAGCCACGTGTCAAAAAATGATTTGTTAACGGGGTAAATTGCACAAAAATGTGCCCGAGATCATTTAGTTACTTATACAACAAATATTTCTATTATGATGTACGAAGTATTACAAAGAAGGAAAAAATGTCTGTCCCCGTCACAATAGAACGAGTTTCCCACGGTCGATTATCGGCATTTGGTAAATTTCATCCATCTTAAAACTGGCGGCAGGTTTCATTGGTTTTCCTCAGCTGTCCTTGGATTGTTTAAATAATTTCCCTTAACGTACAAGTTACAATTTTAATTAGATACGTTTGTTACAGGGTCTCTAGATGATCGGCGGCACGTCGAACGATCGCAGGGCCCTCGAGAGAGAGGCCCTGCGAAATGTCATCAACCAATGGAATGCTAATCGTCTTGATCTTTTTGAGCTCTCAGAACCAAATGAGGTAATTTTTTCAGCGTTGACTAACATTAGTATAAGTATATGGTATCCGTTTTTTCATTTTAAAAGTTGGGTGTGTTGGAGTTGTTATTATAAATTGTAAACCGTCATTTCAGTCAGGTGGAAATACGCACCACTGGCCCTATGCAAGTTTAGCCCCATGGCATTATGCAGGTGAACTGAACCGTAATAAGAGAAAGACAAAATCATAAAATGCGTTTTTGGTGCAGGTCGTAAATTGTGAACAAGTCTGAAATTTTGGAAATAAAAACGCTTTGTCGCCAATCTATGCCGGCCATATTACCTTTTATAGGTAGAATCAGGTTCCAAAGCGTAACGCGCACACCCGAACTCGCGGACAATGCCTGATTTTGGGTATACAGAGAAATAATATGAAAATCCACTTTCCAAATTATTTTATTGCTCTCGGCGTACTTTTCCCTTCAATTAGATCAAGCTATATACGAATTCAATTACGTTTTCCATGATGCAATCTATTTACTGTGACCGAAGAGCTAGTTGCTGCCGATAACATGATAAGTATGTCATGGTACCTGCCGTTCTATCAAATGGCTCTGAGTTACACAGGCGTAACTTAGAGCCGTTCGATTTTAGATTAAAAACGTCTAGATGTCAGTGAGGTCTTCCATAAGTTATAAGATTCGTGTCGTGTGTCGAAATTGGAGCGTTTTCCGGAACCTCCATTACTTAAATACACTTCGCAAGGAAGGATTTGCCCTCGAAGGGGAACGAGGAGGAAATGCTGTTGCTGTCCTCCGAAAAATTTAAAGTTACGTCAAACAGCATTTTACTTCGGCATACCTGAGCCCGTCAATAAACGTTGGAAATACGAATTGTTGGACGGACATTGATGCACACGCTAAGTTGATTAGAAATTGCTTCGTGTTTGCTTATACTGGGCACGGATGAAAAGGAAATGCAGATCTCCGTTGCTTTATGGCACTTGAAATTATTGGTACAGGGAAAGTTTTTTTTTTATTACCAAACGTACAGGTTGTCAAGGCTCATTGAATTTTCTAGCGAAGCCACTTTTCGACATTCGTGCTTTTTATGGTCGTCATTACCACACTAATGGAAGAACAATTACTCTGAGAGAATGCGAATATCAGTCGAAAAGATGTGTGCCCGACACAAACTCATAGGTACTAATAAATAAACGCATTAATCTAGTTTAAAGCACACAATTTACAAGATAACCTTGATACCCCATTTAAGGTTTCCCGCGGATCGATTTTCTTTTTGTATTTGAAACGTACACAAACAGGAAAACATTTTAAGGCCTTATAAAGGCTTACTATATATAATATTTGAGTGAGATGTCACAGAAGTAGGTTAGTCAGTAGGTTAGCGAAAGACCGAATTGTTCAACCTGGCTAAAGCCGGGGCATTAGCGCAGACTTACAAGGTAAAGAGCAACGACCGGCGAAACGTGTGTGTGAGGTATAATGGCCGGCTCTTTTTCAATTTCAATCGTCTTATTCTAACATAGAAAAGAGAAGCCGACTCGATGACAACACGGTTGAACTTTAAAATTAAGCATCGGGTAATTGCCGGATCCTGAAGTTGAGAACGAACTGGATTCAGGCAATGAAGAACAATTATTACAGCTACGTTAATTCATTCTCGTTGCAACCATACCGGAGGACCAATGCCAACAAGATTATGTCGTCAATTAGGACTTACAGGTGTTGGCCTAATGGTTTCTGTTACGGGCCGATTTTGAGAAGTCTTAAAATTGTTTAAGTTGAACTATCCGAGAAGTAATCGTAGCCGGACCGAGTGTGTATAATTTAATTTTACATCCAGCAAGGCGCAAAATGAAAATTTAACAACTGCGAAGTTTGCTTTATTGGGATTAAAAAGGTGTATCTTAAAACCGCCAGAGTTATACATAATACGATTTAATTTAAATGCCAGAACCGTACACTAATTTACAGTTATATTGTCTTGTAAACATAATTAATATCCGACATTGGCCTAGTCATTATTCATAAAGTAAAAGCGGTAGGTATCCCAAATTAGAAACTTACTATTGTTAGTGTATTGCGAACATAATTAATTAGTAAGTATCTCCTTATAGGATTTTATTCTTTTTTTCCGCGATGAGATTTAAATACGCTTTACCTTTTATCTTGTTTTTTGGAGGCAGTGCGCTTCCCAGGATCTTTTTCTCGACTTAATTAAAAGGGAAAATTATAAGAACAAATCCCGAAGCATCCGCCATATTTTAAGACTTAAATGGATTCGGTTCGAAATCCGCGAGCGCCAGTGATCTATGCGATGCGCATAAACAAAGTATCGGAAATGGCAAAATGCGAAATTCTGTTTTTGAATTACTCATTAATTCAAAAAAAAAAATTTTTTAAATTGGTCTTTTAGCAGAATTTGAATCAAGACGCTGTAACAGACACGAATTTCCGACCCGGCACTGAATTTCCTGTCTTTATGGCAGATTGCACCTTCTATCTCTTTAGCATTCATCATATCGTACAGATTGCAGTATCCGCTTATTACAAACACTTGTTTAGATTAAAAGATCGATTTACAATTATGCAAAACGAAATTGAACATAGTTTAAGATTCATACCGTAATACGTGGCTCATGCAATACTGGTCGGTTCTGGCTTAATAGCGGTTTCTATTGCCTTCTATTAGTTTTTAGAGTATGCGTCTCCCTTTCCGTTGGCTGTCAGTGATATTAGTCATTCTAATGTAGGTGAAAACTCACTGCCGACGTCAAAATTGGCCTCTTTTGACGCTCATGATTCGCGTTCCCACACACTCCCCAACCGTTCGGTCGAAATGATAAAATTATGATTCAACAATCATTTTTTTCTAGGACTTGGAATTTCATGGTGTGATGCGATTCTATTTCCAAGACTCCGGGCAAAAAGTCGCCACGAAGTGTATTCGAGTGGCCAGCGATGCCACCGTGGAAGACGTCATCGGTACCCTAGTAGAGAAGTTTCGGCCCGATATGCGAATGCTCAGCGTGCCCAGCTACGCCCTTTTCGAGCTGCACGAAGGGTGTGCCGAAAGAAAAATGTCTGGAGACGAAAAACCATTGCTGGTACAGCTGAATTGGCATATAGATGACCGAGAAGGGAGGTTTTTGTTAAAGAACGTCGATGATAAAACGGTAGGTTCTGAGTCTGAGTCGCATACAACGTCATGATTTAACAAGACCCCGTGTTCGTTTTAGGTTAGTTCGATGGGTTCTTTAGATTCAAACGCGAGCTTTCGAAGGAAATTATCGAAAAGGGAAAAAAAGCAACTGAAGAAGCAGGAGAAACTGTCGCGGATGAAGAGCGAGAATTTAGATGTAAATGGTGATAATGTAACTGAAAAATTATATCATGGTAAGTAAAAATTGTTATTTTTGTTAGATTATCGTCATATTAACGTGCTTTTCCATAGAACTTCCGGAAACGTCGTTCACTCGGTCAATATCAAACCCTGAGGCTGTGATGAGGCGAAGGCGCCAACAAAAGTTAGAGAAGAAATTACAACAGTTTAGATCGAAAGATGGGGGCCCAGATACTGGTACGTGTTACTACGCAATTTTGGTCCAGACAATCTCGAAACCAAAATCGATGATATTTTCTGGCTTTCTCTTGTTTTATAGGGCACTTTGTTTTAGGTGGAACACTGAAAATTTACGGAGAGGCTCTGTGCAAAGATGTACCTTATAAGACGTTACTGTTATCGATAAGAGACTGTGCGGGTGCGGTAGTGCGGGAGATGTTGGATAAATATGGTCTAACAAGAGGTACGTAAAGACTGCGATGTACAGGGTGATTTAAAAGTACTTTGAGAAACTTCAGAGAAGACGATTGCTGCCATTGCTTTAAGAAAAATAGTTCTTATATACGGCGGCTCTTCACATCAAGTAGATTATTTTCTATGTACGATATTTCCCAAATCTGTTCGTTCTTTTTTCTTTCGTATCATGAATACTAAAATTTATTTTTGTGTTGCAGTTATTGTTGTGCTGCAATATACAGTGTGGTATGGAAAGTTCATAAGTGGACAAAAATTGTATGCAGGGCATTCGCTCGAACACATGTCTAAATGTTTCATAGAGCTGTTAACACTCCTTGCAATCGTGATCCGTTTGATAATTCCGATGCCTAATGTTCGTTCAACTATTGTTTACATTTCTAAGGTTGTCGTAGTCTTGGAGATGCCTTCAAATTTCTCAAATTCGTTTGGCCTTGATTCAACAATAACGTCCTGCAGAAAAATTACGAATGCTCGATAAGAATCGTATTCAGATATTCGAATCTTGATGTGCGAATCCAGCAATCCCGCATTGGAATAACATAAAAATAAGAATTTCGACACGACTATTGGTTGATGTGTGAACCGAAGCGGCCAAACTATGAGCTTTTTGGTTCTTGACTAATAGCAGTGATGAGACAAGGACCCAATTTTTCGTGATTTTAATAAAATAAAAAATTGGAATTATTTGAGAATTACTTAATAAATATTGTGGTAGATAATTAGCATTACTTTACATTCTAAGTATAATATGTATATGTAGTCTAGGAAATAAGGATTGAACATAATAAATAAGCGATTGTCAGGTTAAATTTAATGCTGGAAAATAATCATATTGGTTATAGTACTTTGACAATGTGTTAATTAAATATCGAAATGGCAATGAATTCTGCCCAACTTCGCCTATTTCTATATTTATTAATAAAAAAGTTCCTTGTATAACGAGATAGTTAATTGCCATCTTATATTTTTGAACCCCAGTGAATATCAGCATAAGGTCCGTTTAGTCCGTAACTGCAGAATGTCTCTGGTACAGGTTCCATTTTATTGTTTGCTGTTACTGTCCATTGCACAATATTTGTGCATGAGTACGCGGAATCTGCATATTTAGCCTTACTAATCCGGAGGAATTTTACACAACACACACAAAACGGGAATTCATCTATTTAATTCTCTAGGCTCCATCATGTCCTCTTTCAGTGAAATTCAGCGGAAGGACAATTTATAATTAAATTTTCTAAAGTGATTTTAATAATATAGGATTATATCGTTTTTCTGCTACACATTGATGTCTACTTGCTTTTTCTTATTTTGCGGGCGATAGTGTGGGTTTCACTCAATATTGCTGCCCTTCTATCTTAATCGTTTGTCCGAAGGCGTCATCCCATGATATTGAAGGACGGTGATTTCCGAAGTGCGTATACTCCGTACTGCTTGGTTTCACACTTTAGTATGTATGCATTCTTTAACCTTCTCTCTAGTTATGCCATGAGATTCGTCGGGTTTTACAAAGAAAACAAATATTTTGTTAGGAGAATTTCTAAGCGTTCGTCACACTAACACCAAAAAATATTGGAATTCCGATAAGTTTAGTAGGCAAGGTCTTAAAATTCCTGCTAAATCGGAAGACTTCGTTATTCCGTTCTTTCGTTTGCACGAAAACCGGGGATGGTTTAATTGAAAAAAGGCCCTTATTTTTATTTTGCGGTTTCCAAACTACACCTTGCATATTAAAAATATAAAAAACTTGTAAAAATCATTTCATCCATTTAAATCCTTTTTAGTAGTCCATTTTGCTAATTTTTTGCTATTTTAATCGTTTTAATACTGACGATAATAAGTAGAGAAATTTCCAATTGAGCATGCCGTTTTGCATATATTAAATATATAAATTATATTTGTTGTTGTTTTGAAATGTCCCCCATCATCATTTTTTGCTTATAGGAGATCCATCGCAGTTTTGTCTAGTGCAAGTCACGCAGCAACCAGGAATTCCGGATACAGAATACGTACTTGACGATGACGAATGTCCACTCAGTATACTCATGACGGCGCCAAACACAGGTTAGTTATCTCTGGATATTTTTCATGAACTGAAAATTGGCCATAAACATTGCGAGGGCATTGTTTACCAGCGGTGGCCAGAAAGCGCAGGCTAAAATCCCTTCACAGTATTTTATTGTCATCATCTGACTAAGTTCCTTAAAAACTATAGGATATTTGTCTCTTCGTCACCATCCTTTGGATTCCATTGAGGATATGTTTCTGTGAAGTTAGTCTTGTTGTTTTTGTTGTTATTGTTGCAACGATTTGGCGAATGCAAGTCCGTCGTTTTTGTCAATGTGATGTCATGAATGGAAAGAATTCGAAAAAGGTATTGAAATATTCTGAGCGTACAACTCTACGACTAATAGATTAAAATATTATTTTCGTGTATTCATCATTAAAAGGTTAATCGGGTGATAATATTATCAAGGCAATTGATTACAAACTCATAATTGTGAAAAATTTATTATAAGCATACATGAGCAAAAAAAGGAAGAAATGATCAATATCCTTATGTGGGTTGTATGGTTTCACATCTTTCCTACGTGTACATGATTTTTAATTATCATAAATTTAATAGGATTTTTAACTAAAGAGCTTGTATCACTCTACTATGAAACTACACAATTTATTTTGCTACCTCAAAATGGAAACAATTTTTTAAAATGATAATAACTTTGTAATATAAATACTGATGGAGTAGTGGGATATTTTGATACTCGAATTAATTGATAGGTGATTTCCATTCAAAGTAGATTCCTGTCTTGTATTGATTATTTTCCTCAGCTTTAAATTCGTCCCATCCAAATACAGAGGGCGCAAGTTAAAGTTCACTACTTTACCACTAAATAGCGTGTTTATAATGTTTTTTTTTTACATTTCTTCTATGGATGTTGCATAGAACTCGATTAGAGAAATATAAAGCGGGTTAATGTGGAAAGCCAGTGAATGTTCAATCAAAATTCAAACGAAGCTTTTCCTATTGGAAAATATCGTAAAAAAGCACGCGTTGATTTCAATTACAACTTACGATATTGCACAACACTATAGAGCAGGAAGTATACGGGGTGATAATAGGAAGTGCTATAATTCGGAAGTTTATTATTAGTTTCGATTTAATTATAAAATTCGTGGAGTTCAATACTGAAAATATTTGAGAAATGTTTCAAAACCTTTGTAAAATTTTAAGTAAAATACGCAAGTAGATTTAAAGGTTTGCAAATTCTCAAGCAAGCTAGATGTGGCATTTCACTTCTCACGATCTAAAATATGTATGTGCACATGTAGAGAATACACCTAAGAAGGGCGACTATATAAATATATAGTGTATCATCAAAGGTATTGTACTCCATTTTTCTACTTTATTCAAACGAATGATAAATGAACATACAATAGAGCTAAAGATTGGATTAAATTATTTATACTTTAATTTTTGTCCGCAAATTTTCTGGCCCAGTTTAAGGTTTTCTTATAAATTTCAGAACGAACCAAATAATAGGCACCATATAATCATCGGATTCTCATTATAAATTAATATAATAAAACGCGTATAATAAGTCGTTTAAACCTACCTCTGATTATTAATTAATTAATGCAATTAATATTGATTGAGTTTCCAGTTCAGTAAATTAATGAATATCTCTTCAAATAATTATATTAATTATTCGTCGTCAGTACCTCGATATCGCCTGATATTTGATTCTGCTGAAACTGTTCTTTGTTGGCAAAAAATACCCCTTGTTACCCCGTATAACGCTTCTCGCACCTTGACTTTGTTTCTACTCTTTGAAATTAATTTTACGTAAATCATTCATCATTGTGATGGCTGTAACCTAAATGTGAACGAGTTTCAGTAACATGTATGATGTTTTTGAATATTGAACATGATTGTTATTAATTGGTAATAATTGTTAAACGTGAGGTATTTTGTGTCTATATTTATTTCTGGTATGCCCTTTCATTAAAGTGTAATATTACGGCTATAACGTGTGAGCTTGTTTTAGAGAAATTCATAAAACTCAATTATTATTATTTATTGAGCGGAGGATTAATTAGCAGAATGGGGATTTAGAGATGAATGTGTGGAAACGAATTTATTGCTTCTGGTAGAGGTGAAAATTGAATTAACGGAATATACGTAAACTTGCTCTTATTCAGGTTACACATTTAGAGTGGTTTTATCAAAGGACTGTTTCTTAGATGTTTATTTTGTCTCAGCATTAAAGGAAATTTATATTTGAGCTTTTTACAGAAACTAATTCAATTCGTTCGTCCGTTCAGAGTTCAAAAGCGAATTTCATTTGGCTTGGTTAATAAGGCAAGTCAGACGAAATATTCTCCATCTACAGAATCAAACGGGGTTCTGATTTTGTTGAACCGGTCGAATTAGCGTTCATCAAATTGGAATTTTTAGGAGCAAAAGAGCACCGTTTGCTCAATTACGTTTTGGAATAAAGTCAATTTTTACGTTTCGGTGATCATACCTCGTCCTGATTATAGCAAAAAATTGGGGACTTTAATTATTTTAACATGAAGGTTTGGAATTTGTGAAAAAATGACTTTAGTTCTGAAATTTTTAACGTTTTCGCACCTTGAAGAAAAGGAAGCGAACATGTGTACCTATGTAATAAAAATTTTTCGTAAATGCTGTGAAATCATGCTTCAAGTGATTTTACAAAAGGGCAATATTAAGATTCGAACGGCAAATAATATTGGAAAAATGTGGAAAACTGTAATATCTCTCTTCAAAAGAATTGAGTTGAAATGCGTCAAATGGAATATACCATAGATTTATTCTCGCTTGTGCATAAGGATAATGCCATGAAAAGACACCCTGCATTGGAAAGATGTGGTTAAGTTACAATTTGAGTTAAAATACTGGGCGATTCAAGGAGATGGCTTTCCATTATAACTTTTTTTGTTATTAAACGTCGAATGTTGCAATTTGGAGGGAGCGATATGAGAATGGAGCCGTTGATTGAGATTAATGGCGTTTATCTAGCTATTCCAATTTAACAAGAAATGATCTCAACTTTCGATTTTTAAATATAATGCCCTATAATTTGTCACTTTTTTAGAATCTAGAAGTCGTTTTTAGTTTAAAAATATTTAGAAAAATTCTTTTGTGGTTTTTTCACGTCAACTACGCCACTGAGGCATACATAATGGGCTTAATTTTGGGTCAAAATTATGAGGAAAATACCGATTTGTCATTTTATTGGGTACTTTTTCTTTTATGAGTAATTTAAATGCAAACAAAAAAACTGTTTTTTCTACATATCCTCTGTTTTCCAAATGGCAACATAGTGGCTCTTAGCGATATTCTAAAACACTATTTCTCCCTGATTTTTTTGATACCAAACACAACGTATGTTCATACAGAAATAAACTGTTAATTTATTTAAAACATTCAAATATGGAAAGAAAATATATGTCGGCCGAGGCATGCGACATGATCACCTTCCCAATGACAGAACAGAAAAATAAAATATTTCTACTGGTAGAAGTTGTGTATAGTCGTGAAAACGCAGGAGAATTAAATTACAAAAAAAAATGCAAAGTTATGCTAAAAGTGAAAAAATGGATATGCTGTTAGTATTTGGAGAATGCTGTCAAAGATTTCCACTTAGAAACCATCTAGGGCACCGCTATTCAAAACAAATATTGTATAAAATAAAAGCGGGAAATGCTAATGGAAAAGAGAACTTTATTATCAGTGAAGGCGAATCAGAATTTGTGGCGTAGCTGGACATGGAAAAACCACACGAAAAAAAATTTTTTTTTTTTAATGACATATTTTTAGACCAAAAATTAGCTCGAAATTTAAAAAAAACTACAAATTTATAGCACATTACGTTTATAGATGGAAAGTTGACGTCATTTCTGGTTAACCCGGAAGCGCTAGATAAACGTCATTAACATCAATCAATCGGCTCTATTCTCGTGTAGCTCCCCTCGAAACGTCAACTTTCTAATTTTAAAAGCAAAAAAGTCACAAGGGCGCGCCACCTTCTTGAATCACCCGGTATATTGGGAAAAAGCAGCAATTTTAAATACGTAAATATTTTTATTTGAATAAAAAAACAATTGTGTCCGACCTGCGCCCAATGGAATACGCTTTGGAATTAAACCCGAAACGCATTTATTGTTCCTTTCGGAGGAGTCACTTGCTCCTCGTCGCACGTTACAGCTATTTATGCAACAATCGTCACTTTCCAATCGTCATTAGTCGATGTTCAAATTACGGAGTTGTCCCGTTTTGAAGAAGTGGAGGATGTTCGGTTTAACTGGGTTATTGTTATAGTAATTCAAGCGGCGAGCGCAGCTATCTTCCGAATTATTACTCTCACTGCAAAGATGACTGACCTAAGCCATCCTCCTTCTTCTTTGTCTTTCCTCTTCGGCGATTAGAGAAGAAACCGGCGGCCAACGGGGCGGGCAGCGCATGCTTCACCGCGTGCAAGTTTCCGAGTTCACGTCGCACGACGAAGAATCGCGGTATCATCATCAGTTCCTGCTGTGGCCGTTACGTACAGCAGGAATCAAATATCATCTCGAAACACGCCGCGCAAAGTTAACTCTTTTAAACCAGTTTCGAAAATGTAAAGTTTGCCACGTAAATTATTTCGGGAGAGTTCTTTGTTTGAAGCCCACGAACGAAATGCCGGGTGGAAAGGAAGGAGGTCTTGTCATTATGAGCGTAACAGACTAATCCAGTTTGGTATAGGGGTTGGCGCCATGACCTGACTTAACGAGGGAGTGAGGAGTATGTGACAGTTAAAATGATGGACTGGGGCATCAGACGTACGTATGGATTTCAGTTATTTTTCAGTCGTCTTTGTCGACCTCAGTTTACCAACGATAGAAAAACGTGCGGCAAGGCTGGAGAAATAATCCGGCTGTATTGAATGGCCGCGATGTAAAACTATTTGCGATCATGATAATAACTTTCCGTGGCACCAGAATTTTCGTTTTTCCTTCTACGGCCTGGAAAGAGAAGTTTTCCTAGATTAAAAGCAGATTCAGCGTTCCGTTTTAGTTTGGACATTAAACTTCCGATTGTTAATTATCAAGGGTCAAAATATAAATTACTTTACTCTTAAACTGATCCAACTCGAGGGAGTTGCATTGTCAAATTTTGCCTTTGTATTGCTCGGACCGTGGTTGACGAACAAAAGTTTTGATCAGATTTGATAATTCTCGCGTACGACTTTGAACGCGCTCAACTGGCCTTAACAATATCTTACGTGGTTTATCTAAAGCTCGAGTTCTAAATGGACGTTGTAAGTAACTTTTAGCTCTCAGAAACTGAAAACATATTACACAAAATGGTACCACCGACACCCAATCGGATCTAAAAGATAAAACCAAAACGGGTTTTCTAGAGACCTTTAAAACGGCCGACATGCTGATTTATGCTGTTGCTTTTTTCAAACCAGTCACGAGAGACTCACAGCTGTGTGGTACCAACAAATGATTATGCAGTTCGTATGTACCGCACGCTCTTAATGCCCTCTATTGTCTTCATTACCAAATAAAAGCGTTTGTTTATGTTCTTGTTTGTTTCTTAACACGTTTGTTGCGTCGGGAATTTCATTTTAATACGAAATTAATTACTTAGGGACTATTTAATAAACAACCATTAAACCTATCAGTAAATCGCGTGAGAACTGCGACACGCGGTCTGCCATTACTGAAACGGCATTTTTTATGATATAACTGTAGATCGTCTATTATTAGAAAGCAACTTAAAAATTAAACGTACTTTTGTCATGAATAAATAATGCGGTAAAGGCTGCAAGTAGGGCCAGGGATTGAATTGATCGCCATTGTGCCCCGCTTCCGTATTTCCATTGAGCAAAGCAAATGTTTTTTAAAGCCGGGTGACACAAAATAGAAATTACCCAAGTTTGGCTTTTTACGTGCTAAGCCCTAACTACAATGGAATGCCCGATGTTTAACCCATCCATCGATTTCAATTATGCATGTGTCGTGTCTTGGGGGTACTTAATGCCCTTGCCCTATAATCACGTCGAACCGGCATAAACACACCTATTATTTCGTTTCCGCTAATCCATATTCAGTCCTTATTCAATGCACGGTCCTTTGTGTCTCCAATTGCAATGTCAACTGAGTAAATAAACTCTCAATTAGTCAAAACAATAGATGGATTAGCATGGGAACTGCAGTGTGCTTAAAAATTCTCATCGTTCCTAGGAGAGCTCGAGATCGTACCTCTTAACATTTTTCATTTTAATTTTTTGAGTTTAAAAATGAAAAAAAAAGACATCCACGCATCGAGAAAACAGCGACAGAGGTTTTTCTGGCCCTCTTCGAGATCGCGATCGCCAGGTTTTATATATACATGGAAGAATGTAAGTTCTGATCGATCAAAGAATAACACTAACGAGTTTGAATTATTGATAATAACTAAGTCCGTCGAGGTTTCGCCGTAGATCAAACGTAATAAACTTAAAATGTCGGCAATTATTTCGCATCTGTCGCATAATTGATTATCGATTTCAATGGAAGGAAGGGCAAAATGGTGCCGTTTGATACTCGGAACGTATAAACGGAAGTAAGCTTTACGTCGCTCCTTTAAAGTTTTCTCCCAGCTAATGATGCCCCGGAATTGGAACTTGAAGGAAGATGATGGAAACTTTTAGATAACCTTTTGGGAACGGCAAAGAACGTGCCTTTGAGAGGTTTTAAAAATAGTTTCGGTAAGCGAGCATGTGCTAATGCGTTCTTATATCGAAATAATTATTGGCAAAATTTTTTGGTGCGGCGCGATGTTCCCGCTTAAAAAAAAAGAAAAAAGTGAATAGTGATCGGACCGACAGGATTCAACTTCCTTTGGTCCAATTACACAACGTCTGCCTTAAACCTCCCGTAGAATAACCGGTGCTGTAGCCCATTAGTGAAATTAACAGCACTGACACAAAATTGACGTTTATTGTGTGGAAACGTCTCTAATTTAATACCTTCTAACATTTAACACCCCCGCTTGACATTACGCCTAGAAACGCTACCACTCGAGACATGAAAATTCAATTTCGCGTCTATTGAAATAATGCGATCGAAGGAGGTTTGCTGCAACTTTCAATAAAGCCCAAATATTTTTTAAGAGAATCCCAAGATGTGCGTTTTATGAAAATAAATGGTGCCTCTAGTCTACCCCGTCCTTCGACTAGATTTTTGCTTATCTTTCACCCTTTGAAGGACAGGGCAGTGTCAGCAAAGGTCAGCGAGCATTATATTTTCAGTCTTGCTGTGGTTATATTAAAATTCGAGTAGTTTGTCTCTAAATCCCATTTTGTATGTCCTTGGTACGTCTTTTTTGTACCTTTCGAAATAAGCGAGGAGCCATCCTACCAGGGGAGGGTTATTAATTAATTTTAAGAATTTAATCGAGAGGGGACTCCTACATCAATTCGTTTCGTGTCGGCGTGTTACAAATTTTACGGGTTAGCATTGATACCACCTCCGTCACCGCAAGGAATTTTAAATTAGTTAAATGAGAGCAAAATTGCACATTTTCAAACAAATGAAAAAATCCGTCCTTATTTATTTTTCACGGCTTTATTACTTAATATTTTCAAAAACCATTAGCAGTTTCTCGGGCCGCTTTTTTATCCTCTTCGAGAAAATAATTTGATTCGTCAGCCATGACGTTTAGTTTTATTGCGCGCTGTTTTTAAAAATATTTTTGCGTAGTTTTGGTGTTGAAAAGTGCTCAGGGCGCAAGACCTCTATGTTGCCGTATCTCCCGATTTCAAAAATTTTAAATTTACCGCTGTTCTCTCCGACCCTCCCCAACATACGCGTTCCATAAGAACGTTCTTCGACACATCTTAAAATCAACTTAATCCAGACGTGGATCGGTACGTTACTTCAACAATTTGCTTATCGCTTCAATCAGTAATTCCCAAAATAGATTTTTTTTTTATGTCTTCGGGCATAGGCTGACGTCGCCTTGATCCACCCTTGCGATCACTTAATCCAGATAGGAGACTCCCCCGAAGTTTCTGGCACAAAATCATTTAGTCGCCGTTCCCGTTTTTGTCCTAATGCGACAGGAAGTGAGTTCGTATCCATTGTGACGGATCATGTGTTCTAGAATGTGATTTGGGTAAGCGCGGGGGAGGATTTCATTTTGCTTATCGCTTAAGAACGGATTAATTGAATGTGTATGGAACGACGAAGGGTGAGTTTTGTTGTGGTGCCTGGAGGAGGTTCATCAGTTTTATATAGTTGTAATGGATTATTGATTTTCAGTGAAAGTTTGCGGTTGCCCGAGAAAGTTTACTGTTGAAAAAGTGTGAGGTTTATTTAAAAGGCCGATCAATTGTAAGCAATGACACGTTGTGTGGTTCAATAGAGTAAGACCGTTAAAAGGTTTTGTCTTCGTTTTGATAAACCGTTTAAAATGCACATGGATTACTTGCGTTTTAATTGTTTACGTCAAATTTAGATGGTTAAGTATATTTTCATTCTGCCCAAGGTGTTTGAGCGATCATTTTTGCTTGATTATTTCCACCGAATTTGAACCACGAGCTTGAAATTGATCACGAGAGTAAAATCCATCCGGTTCGAGTTTGCCAACGCCCAAGTAGTTGTCCTCAGTGCTTTTTACCTAATTTCATAGCTCAAATGCCAGTAGTTTCGCAAACAATTGAATGTACTTATGCAGGACCTAAAAATGCATTTATGAATCAGTTCTGATCTCTCGAGCCTATGCAGATTTCCTCCATACAAACAACTAGAATTTATATTCGTAGAATCTGTAAGCGTAGAAGGACGAGTAGCTCATTAAGACCATATTTTAAAGCGTACCAGCACTTCAAATGATTTGACCATTCTATGTCTTGTGTAGTGTTCCCTAACATTTCAAGAGTCGTCCCGATATCATCTGTACTCCAACACGTTTGATAGCTCTTGACTTTGTAATAAAGACAACAGCGACTGTCCTTCAGGGGTTTGACCAATTTTATTCGACAACTACGATTGTAGGAAAATTCTGTTTAGGCCCAGATTTTCGATATCCCAACCGAACCAAGAAAATTGTCAGACTAAAACCATTGACCTATATCGTGATTAATCAATTTTATTAGGCGTTAGAGAGTTTAATTATTTTGTCTGATGGAGCAATTTGGTTTTAATATCGAAGCTAAAGTCGCGATTAACCTCAAACAGTTTTTCATGAACAAATTTCCCTTAAGCCGTGGCGGTTTCGGAAATATTTAGCGAACGAATGCATCGGGAAATAGAATTTTAATGCTTTAAAAACACCCTTTAGAACAAAATTGAATAAAATACTCAATATTCTTTAAGAATCATAATGTTTACTGATAATTGTGTATTCTGTTGCAAATTTAACCACTGATCTGGTTTATTTGTTGAAATCTTAAGTGAGTTCGGATTTAGCGAACTTCCCCCAATGCCCTTAATTTACCGAGATGTCTGACATGGCACCCTCGAGTCTAGTCTGATGCTCATCCACTAAACAGAAATTACGTGAAGTTTAGCGTTCAGGTAGTTACTCATATATCGATTACTTGACAAGTTCGATTCGGACTTTCATAATCTTTGACAGACACCATCTAGAACAGCCCCATTTTATATTTAAGACATGAAAGGAATTTCTCCAGAAGTTTTGTCAGAAACTCGAAACTTAAATAATTGCAGTTGTTGCTAACTAGGCTTTGCCTGAATGCAGAAGTTTCCATAGACAATTAAGTAGACATCTAAAAGCCATGCAAACAATCGATATCAAATTACCTTTTTGGCACAATTCACCCCGGCCGAATCAGTGGTTAATTATTAACCCCGTAATAGAGATAACTCCTACACTTGGCACTCTCTATAAATCTCCCAATCAAAAGATAGCGTATTTTACCTGATGGATGTAATTTATCAGAAAGTTGTTCGGGAAGTTAGCGCAGGTTTGATTTGGTATTGATTTGGTGATTTATGTAATTTTCATAGGGGTACGTTCAGGCAACCTTATGTATTATTGGTCCTCAGAATGTCGTTTTCTATTTCGAGTTAAATGTCAGGGAGGGTGCCTCTAAAACGCATTACATTATTACCGCACTAATCATATCGTGTTCGAAATGATGTCTCACTCATTACCACTCATTCTGATAAAGATATCTGATATTTCAGCATTCCAAACCAGCTTGAACTGCGTGAGTTTGAAAATATCGGCGCCGTGGCTTAGTTGGTTAAAGCGCCTGTCTAGTAAACAGGAGATCGTGAGTTCGAATCTCGCCGGGGCCTCGAATGTTTTTTTTATCTACCTTTCCGACTTCTTCACCAGCATCCCTGCAACTGTCAACGACTCTCTTAACCCACTTCCACGTCATATAAAAAGCAACGACTCGCAACGGCCAAGTCGTAACGAGTCTCTATCTCTCTATATTAAACTCGTCCGCTCTAACATCCTTTAAATCCCAATTGTGCCATCATCCATTGGAAACTTTTATCGCTGTTAAGTAAACCAGAGCCCTAATTGAATTACGGTCCCAAAACCAAAGTTTGTTAAAATGCCGCCCGTCACTCGTAATCCCATTATCATGCGCTGTAACTCTTAAGACAACTTTAATTAGGGCTGTTACAGCAGCGTATTTTCAAACATGAAAACCAACCTTAGTTAACTTGATTCGAAGTAGTGCCACTTCACCGTCCCTGAGCCATCAACCTTTGTTAATATCTCTCTGGAAAACTGATGAACACATATCAGGTTATAGCTACTTTTTTTTCGAGGAAATTCCATTAAAAGTTCGGAAACTTTCTTTCGGTTGGTAGCCGAAAATATGCCTATTGACAAAATGGCGAAGGTGCCGCAGCAAATTTATTCTAAAAATTGTGTTTCGATAGCGTCAGCTAAACGTTGCATATGAATATGATGAACTGGGTTAGCATTACTCGCAGAGCGCAACGGCCGTTGAAAAAGATTTGGGAAGTATTTAATTGCTGCGGGTCGAAATTAATTAAACCGAATTTCCAGCGAGAGCACTATTTCGAACAATTAGGTTATCAGGTGCTGAAATTTCACGTTAATTGTGGAAATGGTTGCGGGATGTTCTGTAAATGTCAACGACCTATTTTGGTTCTATAACTGCGAGTACTTTCGATAAGCAAGATTAATGAGAAAACCTTCAAAGGTGAAAAATAAGCGCTAATGCCCCTCGCCAACTCCGTGCTAAATAAATTTTTAACTTTACGAAATTAACATCTTTATATTTTATATTTAATCGTATTCTCCGCTAATTTGCATTAAATTTTCATACTATCCCGAGCTTTAGACAAAAATTGGCTCGGTGAAAACGTCCTGAGCTTTTAACTCTGGAATTGTTTCCATCACCTGGTGAAATAGTTTAACCGGCTTATGTTAGAATTGTTAAGCAGGACGGGGGTAATTTCTAGGTTATTCGAGATTCGATCTCAATCCACCATGGTGTAAGATGGAGTGATTAGTGTTGAGTTTGGATGCGTTTTATTAAATATGTCGAGTTGTTTCAGGTCGAATTCTTGTTTTAGCCGTAGACGTTAGAGATTTTCCGAACAGGATTACAGCGATTTCACAGCTACAAGTTCATGGCCGAAATTTATTTGAAATCTCTCTGCTCAAGTTACCAATATTCTCGGCCAAAAGTTGACCGCTTACTCAACACGAAATACTTGTGTTTAGTAGTGATATTTACGGCTTTTTTCGTTAAAATATCGTTTTTTGAAAAGCACTGAAGTACCGTTTAAGAATCAAATCTAACCCAGCCAAATGGGTT
This sequence comes from Euwallacea fornicatus, assembly GCF_040115645.1. NCBI lineage: Eukaryota > Metazoa > Arthropoda > Insecta > Coleoptera > Curculionidae > Euwallacea > Euwallacea fornicatus. Next base: position 609,728 of record NC_089556.1, read on the forward strand.
AAATTTCCTCCGTTTGAGTTACCAATATTCTGAGCTAGATTCTCGCATCTTTACGCAGTTGCGAATACTCGTTTTTAGCAAAAAATCGAAGAGTATCTGTGCAGAACTCTAATTTTAGTTAAGACTTGACGGCGTAATTTCAAAACGATTTCAATAAAGGCAGTGTACTTCTCTTGAGTTTAAAGACACTTTCGGCTAAAAGTCGCGTTTCTCACAATTCCGAATAAATTTAAAAGTGAAGAAGCAAGACTTCTAAGCTGCAAAAATAATTCCGGAAATAAAATTGAGCTTTCTCCGCTTTAGTTTGAAGATGTTCTGAGCTAAAACGTTTTGTTTATACAGGGCAAATTACTTATTTTTAGCGCAAAAATTGCAGGTGTTCGCAGCAACACTCTAGCGATTTTTTAAAAGCCGCTTTAGGTTTAATATAAGCCCATTTAAGTAAACGCAATTATAGACGCATCTGAGCTGAAGCTCGATAATTTATGCAGCTTCGAACGCTTTAAGCAAAAAAAAATCACTGTGTTTCCCTCATTGTCGACCTTTTTTCGTCTTATCCGGGGTCTCTTGGTCGCCTCGTAAATGCGGGCATGCATCCTTCTTCTCGCCCTCGCACATTCTATTATACGTACGTTTATTGGCCCTTGCCTAGTAATAAAAACCCTTATAATGAAATTATTTCAGAATTAACCGGTTATTTATTAGTTACGCTTTTGCCGAGGGAGTTGGGATTGTACTTTTTGTTTACACGCCAATTTTGTTCGGCATTTTAATACAATTTTCTTCTGAATATCGAATTTCTTTCGCCAGAACAATAAAAAGTAAAAGAAGTCGGTTTGTGCTTAACAAGTTTACAGAGACAAGATATATCTCTCTCGGTAGCTATAAAAATAAAATGCCAGAGGTCGTGGGAAATTTCCGAAGCGAATTTCCTCACTTCCCTATTCGCGGATGTTTTCCTCCGGCGCGTGTGTCTCTTGAAGTGCCTTATTAGGGATCAAATATAATAAGCCCTTGGCAGACTATTTTACGTGGGGAAATGTAGGCTAACGAGATATAAACAGCCTAAAACATATCTGCGACGGCTTATTTCTACGTACGAAGAAAATGTGAAAGTTCACAAAATGTATGTATGCATAAGAGCTCGAACTCCAGTTCTCGTTATTTCTGATGTATTGTACACAATAGCTCTGTTGAATTCACGATCTTTGAACGGATCCGAGTGTGTTTCGTATCCGGTTGTATTGTAGTGGAAAATTAAAAATATCTCTAGGAAGTAATCAGCGATGGTTTAGCGAGAGTCCTTTAGCGACATTTATTAGAGAAATTTAGTAACGGTTCTGAAATGTACGAACGTCGCTCGCGTAAGCTGGTGAAAGGTTAAGAAAAAGGTGGATTTTTAGTCAATGAATTAATGTAATTTTAATGAAATATTACTCTGAAGAATGTCGAGAAAAAGCGGTCTGCAACAAAATACGCCGTGTAAACGGTGTCAATGCATGGCTGCACGCGAACATGTCCAACATCTGTGTTTACCCAAGTGTGATTTCATTACTAATCTGTGAAAAACGATCTGTCGATTAACAGCTCGCTTACTGCCTGGATGCTGTTAATTACATTTTTTTTTTGTTTCCTCATTGCATCGGTCGTTAAGCTCTTTTCATCTCGTTAAAAACACAGCAGCCATAACAACTAATGCAATCCGGTAACAAAAATAATACTGTAATAGGGAGGGAAAGGTGAAAACTCAATATCCAACCACTTCAATACAAACAATCGGTCGTCGACTAATTGGTCCCAATTGACGTCAAAAGCCGGACGAATTGGCTCAAAAATCAATTTCGTTTGATCCGTAAACTTTACCCGAAGTGCCATTCGATGCGATAAACTCCAACGTTTTAATGCCTGCAAATTGTAAATCGCGGTCCCTATCATTAAATGAGATTATATCACTTTCGGTCCAGGTTTAATCCAGATTGTCTCTCGTTTTATGCGCAATTGTGGAGAATCACCTAAATTAAAAGAGCATGTTTCCTTTTAGCGTACAGGTGGACGAAGGTAATTAATATGCCTTAGGGGACTATTCATTTTTGAGCCTACGGCTTTTAATGGAAAATTGGAAGGAAACCGGCATATTTGCCGAGTTTTCAGGTTGGGGACAAATTTGTTTTCAGGAGAAGGCAAAAATTTCAAGCACGAAGAGTTTCATTTCGGGAATTTGGCTGGTTTTAACATTACGTTTTAACGCAATTGTCGACTGAGGCTTCGGTTGGAGAACCTGCAATCTGTTTATTTTCCAAATATGTACACGCAGGTTATCTTATTAGATTAAGCCATGTCACACCCGCTTAATACCCGAATGCGAATTTCTTATCTTCCTACTATCTGGCCCATTCAATTCTTTCAATGGGTAGCTACTTCCAAGTACCTAACTGTCCATTTCAATAAAATTCGCCCTTTTTTTAGACCATTTACGTTTTTAATACTCTTGCGAGCACTGAAGACGACATTAAGATCCTTGTGGTTGTCCATAACGATAACTTTTTATGCCGTTCCTCCTTTATCGTCCGCTTCAAGAAAAAAATCCTTTTCGATATCTTTCCTCTAAATTTGTTTTATATCCCATCTAGTCCCATTCCCATTCTCTATGAAAATCCCAGGTCGCAAACGAAAACTCGGTCCAGTAAACTGTTTTCCGTTTGCAGGCCCATATCCGTAAAACTCGATTATGCTGGGTTTCGCGTATACATTTCTAGTTTGATCCCACTGGATCCAGAAAATGTGGTCGTAAGATTTACTAGCTCCCGCAGCGCAAACATGGATAAAATACCAAATGTATCGGCGCAAGAAAATTGTTTATTAAACCCTCTTAGAATTTAGAGCCAGGCTCAATACACGGCAAGCTTTCTGACGGGGTATTTATGGACCCGTTCGCGCAATATTTCACGGAGGAGAGACACGTTGTGCTTGAGGGCGGATTTCTCCGGTAATATAGTTTAGAGGTTCCATTTCGTTTTCACCATAAAACGTGCTATTTTCAGAGCTACTTCATTTGACAACCAAGATACACTTCGCTTAGAAATCGTTAAGAGGTTCTAAAACGTAAAAGTTCTTAAACTGTCATTGTCATAGAGATATGGATCGTCGTGTTCGACTGGATTTTATCCAGTTTTATCGCCACTTTTCGTAGAAATGTTGATTTTATTCGTTTATATATGATTTTATTCGCCATTTCGTCAAGAGTCACGAGCGTAATATTAACAAAATATTGAAGTACTAGAAAACATTTCAGATAGGGAGAAACTGTCTTATCAGTATTTTATTAAGGCAAGCAAATATCCTACAAATCCGAGTGTCGTATACACACCACCAAGAATATACGTCTTTTCCAAACCATTCCCCTTTTCTTCCAATCTTGTTAGAGCGAAGAAGCTGCCGCGGTGGTCAGATTTATGATTTTCTATGCTCTAAGGATCGCTTGGATCGTACGATGTAAATTTTGAATTAAAGTAGATCTCTTTTATTTCAAGACGTTTCAATTTGTCCTAGTTAAGCACGGAGGAAATTGGATTCTTAAAATTGTTTGTAACAACGCCGTTAATACCGTTTGAAATATGCGCTGACGTGTAATCTTAATTGTATAAAATTTTGAAACGATATACATATACAATGCTGATGTGCTGTAAGTAAGGCGTTTACGCAATTCCTTTAGTGGTCCGGTCAGAAAGAATGAATTTCAAAAATTGGACAAAATTTATTTAATGTCCAAAGTCACGTTAGAATGAGTGATTATATCAAGCTTGGAATAAGTTTTTATTTGCAAGTTTCCTTGGATAATGCCATTGTTGGGCTTCCATATTTATATCTCTGTGCTGAACGTATTCGGAATTTATCTTCTTTCAAGTTTTACTTCTAGGATGAACACGGAAATTGGTACAGATATGGAAAGTTTTTAGTGGTGGGTTAAAGTGGAAAATGCCAAATTTTGCCAATGTTGCTTTGCCAAGGTCTAATTTTATGCTAACTCTAACCGAGGCCCGTATTATCCAAGTTCATATAATTAATTTCTGGTCGTAAACGTAATTCCTGTCCATAACAATGCATTGAAACAAATTTATGATTATGAATTACTCTTGTTACGCTAGATAATCCCAGGGTTTGAGCCTCATACCAGAACATGAATTTCTATTATGAGACAAGTTCGAGAATTTCTTGGTTTCGGTGCGATGTTGAGACTGTCGTATAGGCCCTTTCTGTTGCACGGTCCCGTCTCAGTACCGCATAATACACGATTTTAAACAGCAGAAAAGATTCTACACTTTTTCCCATAATAATAAATCGTTATTTTGAATTTCACTTTTTTCATGATCGATTGTGTAAGTTTCGATCTTGATATAAAATACCAAGGCCGAGACCTAGGTTTAATTGTAAATACGAGATCGACAGACACTTCAGTCTCGCGAAACACCAGTATTTGATGGTAATATCAACACGTTTTCGAATCCCAAAGCGAATGGTTGTCAATGGAGCAATGAAGGATTTCTTCCATCTTTCTTGGGCTTATCGTCGAATTTTCGTTAGGAAATTAAAAGTGGTTGGTGATCTAAAGTCGCATTTATAAACCGTGGATTATTAGTTTTAATTTAAGTTTTGAGATTTTTACCTGAAAATGTTGAAAACGATATATAGATTTAAACTGTGCTCACATTCCTCCCCGTTTCACACAATGTCTGTAACCCCATCTAGTGGCCGTCCATGTTCCACACATCGTTATTAATGGTTTGTTACAAGAGCGCCATTGGCAGTGTCCGCCATCCCCCTCCATGTAGGAAGTGTGCCGGTGGCGCCCGTTTTCAAAATCTAACATTTAAGGGTTGTTATCAAGTTGATGGGTTGCAGTCGTTAGTTCTACGCGGCGGCGTTTGGCGCGATTGCCGGATAATCTGTCGTCAATTGAGCGGAAACCGGAGCCGATCCGGAGTGGGCCCGAACTCGGAATTCAGCGCGGGAATGGCGCGTTTCAAATCTGCGGGTCGTATTTCCGCGAATTATCCACAGTTTCGACCATTCAAATTTTCAACGATGATCTTTTTTTTCCCGATGGAAAATTTGAAAACTTGAAAGTCACGTGTTAGTTCACTTTTTTTTTATTCTTCCCGCCAAACAGGCCCCACTTGTACTTGCGTTATTGTTGGGTGGTCAATATTGCCGAAAAACACTCTTCGAACTTGTACATTCCGGAAATGAATTAAATAAATACAAATGCATAATGTATATCCTTTTTAGTTCAGGTATTGTAACACGCAGTGGACAGCTGACGTATTCCCATATCCAAACAAATAAATATTTCAGATCTAGGCATGTTTAGTGTGAGACCAGAATAGCGCACTCCAAATCCAATATCCAAATTTAATGAGTTTCTCAGAATTTTTGGATCGAACTATGTAGATCTGTACGAGTTTTACCGTTGCCTGAAGCAAAAACGTGCCATATTGCCTGAAAAAAGGCGTGCATCGAGCACGGAGGATTCCCAGATCCAGGAATATTGCAATTTGGTCCCCTGAGCCTGCAAGAATTGTTTTTCTGGCGTTACGGTTTGTTTTCAATTTTTCTCCGCAAAATCCATAATCTGAGTCCGTCATTAACTAAGTGACTCGCACATTGATCACTAATGGGCACTCCTTTCCATACCGTGACAATACTGTTGCCTCCAAGCGCAGAGTAATTAAGCCCTATCCCAGTCGATACGTGTTTTTCCATTCATAATTACTGTTTTCTTTGCATGCAGTGAACAATACCATCATTATTCCACTTTCATCTGGTAAATATCCCCCTGACAAAGTGGCACTAAAAGCCAAACTGAAACATTTTATAGACTATTTCGCAAGGACATTACTTGTACTGGTAAAATTGCACGACACAACGTTTCTGATCGAAGTGCTTACACGGGGATTTTAAATCGCAGCAATCATTCTGCTTTCGGAAAACGCGAATAATCTAAATAATAGAGATATGAAAATATAGAAGAAATTCCGGTTTTGTCGAGGACTGATCGGAATATCAAGATGATGAGCTTTAGGTCGTTGAAGAGAGTGAGGAACGGCGATTATGAGGTGGTGTTGGGTAGGTATTTTAATTAGATCGTTAACCATTTACCTATAACTTTAATCTTTGTGTAACGTATGTATTAATGAATACATTTCTCTAAGAGACGAGTTAAAAATATACATTTAGCACAGCATTGTCGCGTAATTTTATATTTCTATACCGTTAATATTCGCATGTCTTTCTTATTTCTGATTTTTTGTGGTTACTCAAGTAACCTCGAAAGCTCTCAAAAGTACATTGTCGTTAAAATGATAAGATTTGCAGTTTAAAGAGTCCACTTTAAGGGGTTCTCTGTTGAGCAGATATTGTTAAATCGGTTGAACACTGGTGGTTACAGCCGTGACGCCTTGACTTGTGACGAGGATACGTTCAATTTTCTTAATATGCATATAGATCATAAAGATATTGAACAACTAATTAAAAAAAAAAAAATTAAGAAACGAAACCTGTAAATTTTTCCCGCTTAAGGTACTTTGTGACTTCCGGGATTCCCGAGGTGACCATAAAAGCTTTCGCTGCGTGCCATCTTCCACATTATTGCGAACCATCTTCATTTCAGTTCCAGGTGAAATTTCATGCAATGTTATTTTTCTTGCTTTATAACTTTTAGATGTGTCGGCAGATAGTGACCGCATTTAAGATTTTCTCATGTTTTTAAAGCGTGAAGCATTACGCTCATGGAGTGAGAGGAAAAAGCCTGAATGTGTGCTCTTATCCTGCCTCAACATACACAATGAAAATACTAATAAAGGAAGATACGACAATCAAGTTGTCTCTCCAGTAATTTACCGAGACAGGCGAGTCAAATTACATTTACTTGAACATTTTAGACGGCGTCACAAGGCAAATAATGAAATTAAAGGCGTTTTCGACTGGAACTAAGTAAAGTCAACTCTAAGTTAAGTAGGTAAACTCAGTAAACACTTATTGGTTTGAACGAAAATTTCTCATAGAATGTGCTGTGTTGGGAAACTAAGCGTTAACACCTTATTTATATGGAAATTTTCATATATCCTATTCTGCAAATAGAGTTGTGGACAAAACTACCATAACTACTAAAACCATGGCATCTTTTAAATCCATCATAGTTTTATATCAAAATAGTTGATCATTAAAAAATAAGCGTAATCCTCAAAAACCCAAGTATATATTTAACAATGTTATAAACAAAAATGGTAAATTACGCTGGACAAAAGAATGGAATACTTCGTAAAAGTCATTATAATCAATACAAAACTTTAAATAAACTAATATTTCGTGGCATATCCTTTCCAGTCTAGGGCAACGTGACATCGACTGTGCACAGAATCGATAAAATTTTCACAAATGGAAATAGGCATCTTCACCCATTCTTCCTACAGGACATTCCACAACTCATCCCGATTGGACACATTCTTGTCTCGAACTTTTCGTTTTAAGTACTCCCAGAGACGCTCAATCGGGTTGAGATCCGGCGATTGAGACGGTCACTTTAACACGGGAATGTTATTATCATTCAGCCAATTTTTTACTAATTGGAATGAACGTTCAAGGTCATTATCCGGCTGGAAACGCCAAAGCGAAGGCATATCTTCATAGGCAAATGGCAACATGTGGTTTTTAAATGTGTCTTTGTATTGAAACCGATTGATAATTCCCCGAGTTTTGAATCGAGAAAAACATCCCTGTGTTATTATGCTGCTGCCACCATTTTCCACTATTGATTTTTAACAATTGGGATCAAACCTAATTCCCACAGGTCGACGAACATAACTTTTCTCATCAGAATCAAAAATATGAACTGCAGTTTCATCACTAAAAAAAAAAAGAATACTCCACTTTGAAGGGGACCAAACTAAATGTTCCTTAGCAAATTTAGTTTTGGCTCTTCTGGTCTTAGAAATGAAGGGCTTCTTAAGGGCTTCTCCACTGCAGTCCTTCCTACTAATCTCATTTCGCACAACCGACGCCGTACAGTGTGATCGCTTATATTGATTTCATTATTGTTAGTAACTTCTTGCTTTATAATCCTGAAGGAGTTGCCAGTATCTGCAGATGATATTTGTTTAATCCATCGATTGGTAGTGGCGCTCGTTTTTCTTGGACGTGCAAGTTTTAGACCATTTTTACATCCCCAGAAGCGTTAAATTTTCTTAAAATTTTGGAGACGGCGCCTTAGCTGATTTTTAACGTCTTTGCCACATCTTTGTGGTTGTAGCGATCACGTGACATTTGGATTATTGACTTTCGAAAATATTCGGAAAAATACTTTTTCTTTGTCATGTTTCGTTAAAAATGCACCACAAAATCGGATTGAATAACTGACAATGCCCCCAGAAACAAAAACACTACGTAGTAATCCATACTTTTGTCCAACAAAAGAATGGTTTTTAACGATATTTAAAAAAAAAATAACATTCCTGAGCCCAAAATTATACGGCGAAATGAGGAACACACACCTTTACCTTATTAACAAACTTTGGAGCTGAAAATAAAAATGGTCATTAAGAAAATGTTTTAAAAAAATATTAAATACTTTTGCCCACAACTGTATGTCCCCTGCCCCCCTTCCCAAAATGGATTCTTTGAAGAATAATGATTTGTCTAAGCGCATGATTTTAATCACTATTGTATTCCTACGTTCCTGTGTAAACCAATTCCTATATAAACTATTCCGTCGAACATAAATCACTTAGTACTCCTGCTTAAAAGAGTTCCTGCAGTCTCATCAGACCCATTAAATGTGTAAACACATTCAAAACTTTTATAACAAAACATTGTTTATATTCCTTTTACCACTACTAACGACTTCTACGATCTTTTAACCCATTCGTTCCTAGTTCAGGTTAAACATTTCGCGACACACATGTATTAACCAAATTATTAGCTACTTTCTTGTATAATAATGTGCATTTAAAGACGAAGTCCATTTAAAACACGAACCCATTACTCCACCTAATTGATGGCTCAAAAAAAGATTGAAGGCATGTCGTGTTCAGTAGTCGTGGGCGTTATTGTCTTACGGTGATTTAACTTTGTGTTTTTGGGTTTGTCCTATTGTTTGTCAGGAAGACGCACGTGGATGTCGTTGAGAAAATAGTTTAAATGTAAATTAAAGCCAAAAAATAGCTGAACCTTAAGTGAAACCAGGCGATCGTATTGGGGTCGAAAACGTCACCAATGTAATTAGGCATTTTTCGGCAATGGCATCGCGCTACGCCTTATTATTTTTGAGATTATGAGAATTCACTGTAAGAGCATTTGCATTGTAGATTGAAACACTCTCTCGCATTTTCACTGAGAAAACTCAAATTTCCTCTATGGTGAGAATCTGCCGTTATTACAGGATTAGTTTAACATTCTATCTTTTCACTTTTCTGTATTTATCTATTTATGGCTAAAATCAACTAAAATTTTCTAGACATTGGTGTCAGAGTGTGTGTGTGTTTTCTATTTAATGTACTTAGCTGCATTACATGATTTTTAATACATACGGCGTGACCCATTTGTTTTGGGGTCGATCTGTAAAAATTTTATTAATTGTACGGTTTAGCCCGGATTTTTTTTTAATTATGGAACTTGACAAGCTGCACATTTTTGGCAAAAATGGCCTGGTTGACGTAAAATTCAAGGCCTACTATGACAGTTTCTAAGAGCAAAATTTTAATGAACCACATTAGCGATTTTTTTTAGAGAAATCTGTGCGCGCCACTGGATTGACCACCCCTCAAAACGGGCTTAGTAATAGTAAAAAAATTTTGAGTAATAACGATTTTGTGGAAGAATTAAAAATGCACGCTGGGTACTTACTTACATCTTCTTAGGCTTTATCTAGGTATATTAAGGTCCAAACTAGCCACTCTAACACTATTTCGGGGATTGTCGTTAAAATATTGCAAAAGTTGGTTGTTATTTGGGAAAAGTTCATGACTTCCATTTTGCCTCGTTACTTCGACTTACCGGTCTATCTGGATGTCTGATGTCGAATTCTGCATTCTGCCTCAGTTTCTGCTCCTGACCCCACGTAGTCGCCAACAAAACACGAACAATGTCTGTTTTTTCTCTTACACTCAACTTTTCCATAATTATCACGATTAATAATTTAATTCGCATTAAGCACGAATACGTTCTGATATCGATGTTGACGTTTGTTGCGTTTGTTTGACAGTTGAACACTTCACTCGATCGCCACAGCCGACTATGAATTTTTGAAAATAAACAACTACTGAGGGTGCACTTTTAATTTTTCTACAAAATCGTTATCGCTCAAAATTTTTCGATAAAATTTGTACAAGCCCGTTTTGAGAGGTGGCCAATCCAGTGGTGTGCATAGATTTTTTCTAAAAAATAGCTAATATGATAATTTTTAAAATTTTCCTCCTAGAAACCGTCACAGTGGACCTTGAATTTTATGCCAACCAGGCCATTTTTGCTGCAGATGTTCAGTTCATCAAGCTCTATCATTAAAAAAAAAATCCGGGCTAAATCTCACCACCAATAAACTTTCTACGAACTGACCCCAACACAAATGAGTCACACCGTATATGTCGAAGAAAAAATGATGTTGTTGTAGTGTATTTTGGATAAATAATAGATGCACTGTTATGCGAGTTCCCTATGTTGCACCGTTGAAGGTGCTCATGATGGCCCACTCAAATGTGAATATCGCTCCTTCTTGAAGCGTCCCTTTTCCTTCCCAGAAGCTGCACAAAAAGAGATTTTTTTCTGGAATCCACCAACATGTGAACTCTGCCATTACCAAAATAATCATCAACCACAGTAAAATTAAACGAATAACATTTTGTATACAAATGTAGGATGCTGAATGGCGGTTTGCTATATTTGTACACCGGAAATGTATTGCTCTATTTACATTTCTAAATTAGAATTTTAATCACAGTACTCTTTGTTTAGTGTAGGGTTGAGGTCTCGCACGTGCGTTTCTCGTAATTGGCCTTCATTGCAATGACTTATTAAATTGAAACACATTGTAAATCTCTCTAAAAATATCTAAAAGCAATTCCCAATATTAATTCTCAATTAACCAAAATAAACAATTTCTTTTCCCGGAAAGTTACAAATTTACGTAAATATTTGATGATGAAATGCACGAAAGAGGGAAAATGTGATCGTCCGGAAGATTGACTTTCGCAAAGCGAGAAACTCGCATTTTGCATATTCATTGTTATCCTTCGGTCGCAGCATGAATCGCATTCTGACTTCAGAAAATTAAATTCTTTGAAATGATGCTTACAAATGTCGAAATATCTTTTCCGAGTCTATCTTTTGTTGCAAATATGCTTTTTTTTAGCAGGCGATAAATTGAGATCTAAATGGACTTTCGTGGTTGCTCATTTTTCGATGCTTTATAAATACCTTCGACTGTCTATAATCTTAAGTACCGGAAGTAGATACTTCACGGGGATTGTAAGTCTTCTGTCTACATCCGAGACATTCCAACCAAAACCCCGATGGCATTTCGACCCTTTCTGATTTAAGCTACTGAGGCATTTTAATGCCGGCCATTATTAGCCGTTATCTCGTTCATATTTCTGTTAAGAGTTTTTGATATTTATAACAATTAACCGTGGGCGTAGGAAAAACAGTCGGTTTTATTGCTTAAAATTCTTGATATTGGGAGAGATCTGTTCTATGTTCTTCAGACTTTTAAGGTGCACTTATCTATATGTTGCTGCAACTTATCTCGGAACGTATAAATCTATCCTTAAAAGAATCGGTTCGAGAGCCCCGAGAGGATCAGGTGTCTTCATTATTTAGTTTGTCGTTTACCCCAGGGGAGTGAAGTTCGGTTTCAACCATTGTGTTGCAGTTTTGTTTGATTAGTAAAATGGTTGTTTGTCAGGATAGGAAATGTCAACATTATTACGTTCAAAAACAATGTTATACCATCGGTAAGTTAACATTGCATTTAAAACTCTTTTGGGAATATGCGGAGCATGTATTAAAAAATTAAAAAAAAAAAACCGTTTGTGTGTATTGAAACGCGTTTCATCCTGTTATGTGTGAATCTGAAGCCGTTCTGGCATAACGCTCGCTTTGAGTGTACCAAACCTTTTCGTTTGCTGACTTTTTATCCAAATCACTTTACACCCCGACGCCTCCAATCAGCATCTACTTCCGAAAGTATACCCGTTTCGAGCACAACGAGTCTAATAAATAAAAATAAATTTTAATACCTTTTCGAAGAGCAAATCCGTCTCGTGAACAGTTTGAACGATGGGGAATTAACTTTTTTTTGGTAAACACGATTCACGGGGGTCCAATCGGGGAAACGTGCCACGTTCTCATCATGAATAAATTAAGACTGTTGCCTAAATCATATTGACGCACTGCGGCGTTCGCCAGCTTTTGATTAAAACAAATTAATTTATAAATAAGTGTGTCGAAGACATCGTTCGAAATTTCTAAAATTAGGTAATTAAAACATTTCTGATCATAACTGTGAGTTTGCGACGGTCGAGCACTGCAGCACCCGAAGGTTTTGCCCGACAATTCGATTTCAGTGGCAGCCGTTAATGGGAGTCTTGTTAATTTGGACTTCTTGAAGAGATTTTAATGCCACAAATTACTCGCGATAAATCCCTCAAAAAATTAGAAAGTGACGATGTTACGGCGTTTTCACGCGACTCATTGTTTTCAATCCGCAATCCTGATAATAAAATCTTTATCGGCGCCTAATAAATTCCCGATCCAATTTTCCGTAAACCCGTAAAAGCTATTCTGGTCGTTATACCAACATTAAATGGCGGGGTAAAGAAAATTGGAAACTATGCATGATCCAATATGTACCTACTTCAGAACAGGATTGGATGAACCTCACTGGTTTGATTAAAAATTTATATTCAACATAGCTCGGTATAGAGGTGGCTTAATAGAAAATTGTTACGCGGTGTACAGTTGAGTTAAGGCTTTAATCGAATCGAAAATTCATTCACCGTGTTCGAAAATGAAAAAAGAACGCACTATTTGTTCGATCGGTCTTTCGAACTCGAGAAAACAACCACCGGATTCGATGTATCATTGCAATGGTAATCGCCCCATTATAACAGAATTAACCTGGCAATTAAACTAAGCGCAAGAGACGTCCAAAATTAAACTTGCAATTCGAAACAATGAAACCGCAATTAGATGTCTGACCTGGATATCCACCATTTGCATACAATGTTAGGAATGAAATAAGGTGTAAAAAGAGCGGGGAAACTTCTACCAGAAGTGCAATCATGTTTGGTAAAAACGAGCTAATTATGTGCTAGGCGTGTTGATTTAATGCCGGATTTTCTTCCAGTTTAAAGCAAATTGGAAGGCAAAAAACCGCTCTTATTCGGCTGATTCGTGTGGATTTCAGCGTAATTCTTCTAGTTTTATTGACGTTTGCCCAGCCGAGTTCCGTTTGATCTACTTAGATGTATCAGCACTAAGTTCATCGGGAACGCCGGGGCGCTGGTGAAACAAGTTTCGCGAGTGTGACCGATGATTAGGAACGCTATTTTGAACAAAAAAAATCCCTATAACAAGGGGTCGTAAATACAACCATTTCCCCGAAAAATAAAAAAAAAACATCTTCTGAAAATTGGCAACGTCGCGTCGTGTTTATTTCATTTTGACACCTCCCTAAGTAGCCGCATGAACTAGATGGGGTGCATTTACACCGGTTTTTTCGGTTCGAAAGGTTTTATGATTAAAACGTAAACATTGTGCGATTTTACTGTTTTGAAAAGCCGCTTACCTCTAAATTACTGTGGTCTTCTATAATTAGCACAATACGTTACGTTACACATTTTATACAACCCACATCATAATGAAAAAAACAAATTTGTTATTGTTTGCACTACATTCAACATATTAAATGTCCGCCATCTGGGTCCATGTACTGCGTTTTAACCAATTCTCCCGTCCACGATCAAAAATTCCTGGCCCATTCCTAATATGATCAACGGCAGCGAAAATACGTTGTCGTAACTGATTTTCATTCCTTATTTCAACAGCGTAGACCTAATTTTAATAAAGCCCCGAATTATTAAAATCCGGAGATCTGACAGGCCAATGATTAGGGCCATTTCTTCCTATCCCTCTCCTCGAAATTAAGACTTAAGTGCTCGACAACTAGACCTAAAGAACACATTTTCACGTGGGTGTTACTAGCTTGGAATAGATTCATCTCCGGCTCATCCAAATAAACTTTGAGGGTGAGGTGTTGTGCGTAATGACAGAAGAAGCATTCGAACGAAGAACGAGGTCGCACTAAAGTATTAAACGTATGGAATAACATAGAGTCCAGGATAAATGTGAAATCTAAGGGCGGTTTTATTTTGTCCCTTCTCCCTAATGGGCACCACTTGTCCATTGGTGCCAGGCTTCTTTGAACAGGATAAGATGGGATAAAGTGCAGATGACCACAGAGTAAGGCGACGCAGATGGCTACGTCACTCAGATATTGACACTCGAAATAACCTGAACTAACCTGTTCGCGGCGCGTCCGATGCTTTATCGCTTCACCCACAAAGTTAACTTGGGCGACCCTTTAAAGGGTCAGATTACCAGGGTTCGGTGCGGCGTTGCCGCTGAAGATTACTTTTACCGTTTCAGTCGTATTATTAGTTTCGATTAAGTTTCAAATTGCTTTCGACAATGTTAACGCCGAATAATTTTTAATTTTTTCGTTACACGTCACACAATCAAAGTCTATCAAGAAGGTTTTTCAACGTTTTATTCAAATTTTGGGAGTATCATAACTTTTTGGTTACCAACTTAAAAATTTTTTCTTTAAACAACTATTATGTTTTAGACCCCTGTTGTGCGGAACTTTTTTTGTTTAAAATTATGCTCTTAATCGTTTGTTAAACTTGCGAAATTTATTTAACCAACACCCTGTATCTCTCTCTCCTTCCAGCTTTCTTGTGTTGACCCTCCAACAGTCCTGATGATAATAATGGTAGTTGTTACCGCTCTACCCTCTGACAATCACACCTCTTTGTTGCTCGATTTTTTTCTCTTATTCCCTTCTCCCCTTTACTTCTCAAACGACTATCTTGGAAAAAATAAACGTAACTCCCTAAGGAGTAATAAGGAAACATAATCTAAGGAAAATATTTCAGAATTTTTATACGCACTGATAAAACTGTAGATTATCGGGTTGCATGACTAAGCATGGTTGCTTTTGGGGGGATATCTTCGAAGGGAAAATGCCTTGAGATATTTCTAGGAGATTTTAGTAAGCAGGAATAATTGTGTGCGTTTCCGTCTAGTTTGTACCTCTACAGTAAAAATTCGAAAAATTTTTATGCAAGCGATGCAGGCTTCAGAAACCTGACCGAGCAAAGCTGCCGGGTACTCGGAATGGAATTCGGAGCAAACTAGTGTAGATGGCGGACACCAGACTTTCGAAAATCAAACGACGGCACAACCCGTGAAGATAGGAGAGTCTAATGCTCTATTCCCTTAGGAACCGGTTGGTGTCGAGCGTGGGTTTCAAACCCACGCTCTCTTCAGCGAACCAGATTTGTAGCACCAATGCAAACTTGGCACAAGCCAATGAATTCGATTAATAAACTGGGTTTGAAGTCATGTAAGCGAATACAGGAGGCACAGCTACGAAACGGTTTTTTTTTTAATGGAGATCACTTTAGCGAGAACATCTCTAGTGATTTATAAATGAACTGTGTTCGTGGGTGTGTAATAATTGTATGGGTGGATTTCTGGCATTGATTTAGACAGGACGTGTAAACTTATCATCGAAAAAACCTTTCACGAAAATTCTTGTCGCAGCGGCAGATATGTGGAGAAATATACAGGGTGTCTCTAAAAGGTCTGTACAAAATTCTATCACAGATTTCTAAGGTCAGAACATGACGATTTAACCCAATTTACCTTAGTCCAAAAGTGGACGGTCTTCGAAATACAGGGCGTCAAAGTGAAAACAAAAAAAAGCAAAAAAATTAATTTCTTGGTTGGTAATCTACACAAAATGTCGTATCGGGCGGTTTTTGGGGATAAGAAATCAGAATCCGTTTACATTTTCGATGCACAATGTAGAGGGCGTTGTCAGCGCTCGATGAACCCTCTTTAAAAGGGCATAACTTTTTCATCACCCGGTATAAAATTTATTTATGACTAAACTTGTGTTTTCCTATATTTTTTAAGGAAAAAAGGTCTCTTGTTAAAAATTTCTACGAGGCTTCCTTCTTGAGATATTTGAAGCTTAAAGTTCGCTGCATGTCTTGAACAATAATTTTAATGTACTACATATCAATTCTTACAGTTGGATCGAAAAAAATCAATACTTAAAAATAGGTTACAAATTACTTGAAAACATAGATACCAAACATAAGAACGAAAAAATTATACTTTTAGTAGATGCTCGAAATGACCACCATTGACTTGCATACAAAGATTAATAATTAAATAAGTAACAAAAAATTGGTATGCACAAATAAAAACATGAAGATTTAAATAAAAGGATAAGAACTGAAGACTATTTTAAAATTTTTTATTTTGTATTTCGAAAACCGTCCACTTTTGGACTAAGGTAAATTGGGTTAAATCGTCATGTTTTGACCTCAGAAATCTGTGGTAGAATTTTGTACAGACCTTTTAGAGACACCCTGTATATATATATATATGTATATATTTCTAGCCTTTTTTCAAAAAAAGGCTTCAGGACAATGGTTCAAGGAAAATAATAGTTGAAATTAGGCTGAAATAAAAAAAAATTAGCTTTATATTGAAACTAAATTGCAGAACACATAAAAATACAAAAAACAAAAAACATCTATCCATTTCAATTAGAAAGACATCACGTCATGTGCATATATTTACATGCTCGCATTCATTCATCAAAATTTAAATTGTCGACTCGATCTAGCAAAGTGCATCCATATGAACATAGAAAAATTCGTCTTTGTGTTTTTAATTTCGTATTCGCTAATACCGTCATCAGGCCTTTTGTGAAATGCACCGCGGTCGTTAATGAAACCATGCCGGAAAATCTGCATTTCCTACTGTACCATGTATTCTAGGCAAAGAGCGAGGAAAACGGACCTGCTAGTCCATAAATCAATTGACAATCATGTATGTGTCAACTGCACACACGGCATCAGGTTCTATCGGCACGATTTTTTCATGTGTCGTTCCAGAAATGGTTTTACTTCATGTTATTTTTTTCCGAATTAAACCTTGTTAAAACATATACATGCAAAGATGGAAATTTTAGTGGCACCTGCGAATTAGGTTTAAATTATGCACTGAAAGGAAAACAAAAGAGCTGTTTTCCTCAGTATTACGAGGAAAATTCTACATGCATTACGCGTTTGGGAAACGCGACGCTTCATATCGTCGGAATGATCGAATTTGGCATAGAATTTACATATTTATGAAGTAAAATTTGCATTACAATATTAGGAAGAACGTTTCGGTTTCTGTATATTTTCCAGGATTAATTTGATGTTTTGGTGGTGCAGTATTTTTCGTCTGTGTATTTAGTCCGATTAAAGCGAGGACAAATAAACTTTACAGTTGGTGTCTATGTAAAAACCTCAAACGCAGCTGCACCTCCGAGTTTTACACTCACTAATGTAACAAATGTCTTTGTCGAACAGTTTTAACGTATTGACGGAACTGTTTTTCTTCCATTTAAGAGAATTGGTCTGCGTATCGCGCAAATGCGAAATGGATTTAGTCAAAGGGCCACATGGCCGAAGTCGAGGCGGTATTTTAAAATAAAAACATTCTATTATAGATCAAAAAAATTATTTATGAGGTAAGAGGAGGCAGGTCGATTTTGGATTAATACTCATCAGTTTTTCGCTATTTTTGCAACTTTTTCATACCCATATTTCCAACCCAAATTTCCCTGTTTAGGGTTAACACTCTTTTTCCATACGGAACACTTCTGGCGTTTCATTTTTAACCTTTCAGCCTAAACAGGTTACACACAAAGAACCGCTCATTCCTCACTTCGGAGAAACATCGCAATGTGGTCTATTTTTAGTAAAATATGTTAATAAACTTGAACCCTGCAGCATTTTCTCACGTTTCCAGTTGCCAAAATGTTTTTCGCCGAGTAGTCGCACCTTGTAAAGCGCGCTGCTTCAAAAAAAAAAAAATCTATATATATATATATTAAAAATGAAGAAATTCACAAGGAAAATAGGTCAGATTTTCCCATTAGTAATGTCATTGATTGTATCAAAGCAAACTACAATTAAGTTTTGTTTGGTTTTAGGCTCCATAATGTTCCATGTACGACGGCGTCCAGCGGACTGTGCTCCCCGCAAACGCAAGAAAAAACCGCTTGGAGGTGTACGGGGAGACCAAAGAGCGGACGCGGCCCCGTTCCTCTTGGAATTGGGCCCAGATGGACAAGCGCCTCATCCAGCGGACACTAACAAGACAGTCAGGCTGGTGAATGACGTCATGGAGGTGAGTTTAGGCATTCATAAAAGCCCTTTATCCGCGCTCTTATATCGCGTAAGTATTACAAAAAGTTTGCACGAGCTTTTTGTAAGCCTTTACAGTTAGGCGTTAAAACATTATTGTATATTGCCTTTTAATAGTATCGAACGGGCTGCTATTATCTTTTATATTACAGACCATCACCTGTAGCAGTGAAATATTCATTGCTAGGATATTACCATTACTTTCGATGTTATTGCGGGAAATATGAGGGATCCTGTTTTCATTGTTAGATACTAAAAATTTGATCGATAATTCGATTCAAATGTGGTTTCTCGTAGACCTAATTAGAGTAATGTATGAACTTCATTTTTGTTCTTTTCTATCTCGAGGATGTATTTCCTTCGTCTTTAGTCGGATTCCGGTGTAGGTAGTAATGTGAGGGTAAATATGTCGGAAATATTTACCTTGAACATTCTTTTCGCCGCAATTCGTGGTAATTTGCTGCTGCGGCAATTTGGCCTCAATGAAAACTTCAGGAGAAATGCGGAAAATATAAGACAAGCGTGACCCGCCCCACTTATTCCTACTTTGCCGTTGCCAAATTGAAGTGCACGAAAACGCTTTTTTAACTCATTCAGTTACATTATTATTTAGAATACTGCATCGCCCGACATTTTGAGGTAATTAGTGAGTACGTGCAAACTCAAAGAGGACTTTGCTTGTTTTTGTCAAATATTGGGCCGATGCAGGCGCTGCATTGCAAAATTAACGCATAACTTTTTAAAGTGCACAATTTGCTTTCGAAAATGTTTATAAAGGGCGCTGGAGATTTTAAATTATTGTTTATGGCTTTTAAAACTTTTTCATTTTTTTTTACACGTTTATTTATGATATAGCAACGGTTGTTTGCAAAATACTCGAAATCGTCCCACTCAGTTTCATATGAAATGCACCACGCAGCAATAATAATAATTAAGTCTTGTAACTTTGGCAAAATGACGCTTCATAACGGAGTATCGAATGATCAGTTTCGCTGAAGAAGAAAGAACGTCAATGGTTTTTTTGTCATCGACCTTTTAGGTTTTTTACTCAATTGCTAATAAAAAAAAACAATATTTACATGGAAATATCATATCGGTGAGGAGTAAAAAATTAGGTGATTTTTTGTGCTCCGCGTACGCTCTTAGCTGTGCCCCGCGTATTCTCTTAGCTGGGCCCCTCATTGGATTTCGTCAAGTTAGATTTATCGAAAATGACGGTTATCCCCCTTAGCAAACGCAAAACCTTTTCTCCAAAAATCGCAAAAACGACAATGCGTAAATATTTCAAATGTGCGTTAGTTTTGCGGTGCGGCGTATATATCTGCTCTGGGTGGATCTATCTGTCATTAATTCCCATTTGACCAGCTGAAACTTTTTCATGGTACTCTCGCCTCGGAAGAAGTACCACTTGTGCTGAAGCGTACAGCGAGAATTCGACATAAAACTCTTTCTCGAGATTCCTTCTCGCGCATGCGATAACCCATGTCACATCCATTCGTGGCAAAGATGTTTGGTGACGTAACGGACGACCCCTTCTTTGGCAGTTCGTTCTACCCCCTAAGCACGAAAAGGAGCAACACCCTTTTCCAGTAAAGGATCGACGTTAGTGTCGTGCCAGAGGGCGAAGAGCTAGAGATAGTTTCTAAAATCTTTTATCAGCTCAAATAAGTTATTTAATTATTTTACCGTATTAATGTCTGAAATGAAAATTAATGCCCTTGGCCCAGTAACCACCAGTTTAATAATGCAATTCCCACCTCCCCATGCCGCTCCGTATCTTACACATTTTCCCTATAGAGGCATAATCCCAGCGAGAATTCAACGCTTTTCCATACTGTTCATTTGGACGTTAATTTTGTAACAGATTACAGTAGATTAGACGCTGCCAGCTTTCTGTATTTGAGATATTGTTCGTCTAACACATTGTTTCCCATTATTTGCGGAAACAATAGGTCACAATTAGCGTTCTGCGTGACTGCAGGGCGAAAATGGTTTACAGCAAGTATGTAGATTATCATGATAATGATTTCCAGTTATTCGGAACAAAAGACCAGGGTTTCTATCTTATTGGATTCGATGTGCAGTTTCAGTTTCGAGCGTTATGGATTCCTTATCAGCAGGATTGAGTGACGCGTTGAAGCAGAACACTCATGGCTCTCCCTAGGGAGCCGTTGTTAAAAACAATATGCCACTGTTAGATTGCCCTTGGTGCTTTTAGCTCTGCGTTTTATCTAAATTGATTTTTATAATTAAATTTGAAAGGAATCATTCAGTTAATAGTGCCAGCAACAGTCGAGTCTGTCTTACTCCGGTCTGTGATCGATATTGTGCATTTTATTTGTTAAAAGTACGTTTTGAATGACCGCTAACCGGGGAATTTTAATTGAAAATCAGTCGCTAAGGTATCCGGTTTTGTTAGGAATAATCGGGTATGTTGTGCCCCGTTTTTAGCGTGGCAATTGCCAGGTAGGTTAATTAAACAGGCGTGTAATTCGGAAAAGTACGAAAAATAAATTAATTAACCAGAAATTTAACGCCGAGCGCGCGTCCACGTCTTTGCGAAATTTCCTTAAACGATCCGTAAGGCGAACGAAAAAGCTGAGTAACGGCGGCCGCACGTGTTTCGTCGCAATTAAAGGAGGAAGGAAATTATACTTTTCCTGCATTAAATGAAAAGAAAACTGAAATAATTGGTAGAACCGGGATGCGAAATCCTTTTTCCACGTCCCGCAACTTCGGCATATGTCCGGAGTTTTGCGGGACTCGTCCCGTGTTGTTCGGGCCGTCATATTTATTTACTTTCGGAGAAGAATAAAACGCGGTGTGCATTTCACGCGAATGCAATCCCGAGAGATCTAACAACGGCGCCTCACATCAAATACAAGAAACGGGACAAATAATACCGAGCCTCGCTTTCAACACCGAAACAAATTTATCTGCATTTGCTGTGCTACTGCTGGTAAACATCCGCACCATCCTCGGAGTTATAATTAATTTCGTACTTTTGTGACAGTTATATTAGTGAATGCCCCAAAGGAGGGGATTGTGCCCCTTTGTTGTTACTTTTTCCGAACTTTTTCAGGGGACCATTTCACGAAGGGGCATTGATAGTGCTGCTTCGAAAAAGACCATTAGGCGTAAAATTGCGGTGTGAATGATGTGCTGTCAACCTTAACTGCAAGATAATTTCCATGGAAACGCGATAGAGAATTAGTATCGGTCAAGTTCGCAATTTCTATGGAAACTAGCCTCGCGTCGAGTCCAACAGGAAATTAACAATTTACCTCTAATTCCCAGTATTTCCTCCGTTTCGATGGAAATTATCTCCTCGACAGAGTTACCGCGACAGTCGCATCGACATGCGATAGCGGAAAAACGTAGAGCGACTTTTGAAAAATTGATATAATTAGAGCTTTAGTTGTAAATAATCGGGCATAGCTTCGATATGCAGCCGGCATGTACCCAAATGCTCCTACAAGAATAATCGTTATTTTCATTTTTTCTGTGGAACTTGTATTAATAGTTTTTTTTTGGAAAAAATAAAGCAACTTGTCAGATTACGGTAAATATTTACCTTAAAATTAATTTCACTCGCGGAATATCGCTGACCAAAACGCCTCGAGGCAAAAATGCATCAATGGAAATAAAAAACATGTTGTTAACTTGAATGGAAGCGGCCGAAAGAAGGCAAATATTGCTAAAACATTTAATTTAAACAAATCCATTGTTTGCTGAATCATCCGGCAATCTCTAGTGTCTGGGAATGTTGATGTTAAAAATGAAGCGTGGCAGACCCAGGACCAACCAATCGTTACCAAGATAAGCAAATTTCGAAAACTGCAAAAAACGAACCATATCTAGGATCGAACAGAAGTGGGGGCCGTATTTCTGATGAGCTCGGTGTTGAAATGACATTTAGAGCAGTGGAAAACAAGTTACTTGAAGGCGAATTTTACGGAAGAAGACCAGCCAAAAAAACCTCTTTTATCTGAAAGAAGTAGACGTGACCGACTTAATTTTGCGTGACAACATCTTCATTAGATGGAGCTGGGTTGGAAAAAAAGTGATCTGGAGCGACAAATCAAGCTTTTGTTTACTTAATAGTGATGCTATCGCCTACGCGAAGCACCAAAAAAGTGAAAGACGCAATCCGAAATACACCCGCCCTACAGTGAAGCACGGAAGTGGGTCGATGATGGTATGGTGTTGGCCCCCTTTACAAAATAGATGGCCATACGAATGGATTTCGATATAGAGAAATCTTGAAAAATCAAATGGTGCCATATGCTGACGATGTTATGCCCTTAAGACAGGTTTTCCAACAGGATAACGGTCCAAAAAACACGTCCCAATATGCGAAAGGATAGTTGAGGAGAGGGAAAGAGAATACGCGTTTTGGAATGGCCTTCGCAATCTCCCGATCTAAATCCCATTGAGGACCTCTGGGGAAACTTAGATCGGAAAATCGCAGATAGGACCTATAGGAATCAGGACGAAGTGTTTATTACTTTAAAAGGCGCGCGGATAAGCATGGACCAAATTGCTGAGGTCTATGGCAAAAAGATGCGATGCTGTAATAAAAAACAATGGATGTTTTGTTGAATATTTAATTTTTTTAACGTAAATTGGTGTTTTGATATATTTCAAAGTAACTGTTTACTAGAATTTGATAAGTTGCTCTACCTTTTTCTACCAAAAAATACTATTGTTAATATAAAATTTCACAAAAAAATAAAAATATATTTTTTTTTTCAGAAGTGTTTGGACGGACACTGGATTCTTACTGAACGTACATCTAAACATTTATAACTATTGAAACTGTAATTATGTTAATTTTTCAAAGTTGCTCTACATTCCTCCGCCACTGTACGTTTCGGCAAAGAGTCATGATTAAATTTTGCATTGTTCAATATCAAATTTTCACCGTGTTTCAAATTTCACTGATATCAGCACAAGACTTTACTGGCTTGGGTAACGTGTTAAAAATTATGATAACGTCGTCACAGTATGCTTGAAACTTCATACCCATAAAATGGAAGTTCGCGACAAGTCGACGTAAACTTAACTCGTGGTCGAGTGGTAAGGAAAAGGGCAATTGCGTGAAAAGAAACCATACACTTAGTAACAGTTTATCAGAAATTTTTAATCTTGTATACTTAATGGATTTCATGAAGCCGCTTATTAATAATTAACGAGCGTTAATAGGCCGTTAATTGTTAGATAACCTTTGCAATGAACTGTAAAACCATGTCTTCTGAGATGAACGCGTTTTAAAGGTTCGAAGTTGAAAACCTTGATCTGAAGTATGAAGAGCAGATTTAATTTAAGAATATGGGTTCCTTTCCATTTTTTTTTCGTTTCCATGGTAATTGTCTGACTGCTAAAAGTTGCCAGGAGATTCACAATTTCCTCCTGAAGGAATCTTAGTTGTTCGGCTTAATCGGAAGAACTACAATCACATACAAAATTCGATGAAATGGCAACCTCGAAATTTCTAATATTCAACAAAGATTCTTGATACTAGAAATTTCTTCCAGGTTGGATCTGCCAACGGTATAGCCCTCCAGCTCTACGGTCCGCACATTCAACCACGTCACTGCGTCATCACCAACTCTGACGGGGTCACCTCTCTCACGTCTTGTCACGCCGATGCTCATACTTACGTCAACGGTCAGAGAATCCATCAGACGACCATTCTGACTAATGGGTGTCTGGTCAAGTTCGGAAACAGCAATACCTACAAGTAGGTGTGAAGATGTCGATGGTTTTTTGGCCAAATAGGCAAACGTGAGAACTCGGAAAAGTCGCACGATTCAAAGGATTTTAATAAAATAAAAAAGTGTCTGTTGCTTCATTTAAAGTCGCTGAAAAAAAGCAGTCGTACAGCGGGAGAAAATTCTGTAAGCCGTAATTTTCGACTAATTTTGTTTAAATTTTGTATAATAAAAATTCAAAACTAAATGCAGTTTGCGTGTTCGAGCAGCTTTTGAAAATTTAATTTTTAAAGTGTTAAAACAAACTCAGTTTTGGAAAGTTCTCGTGCGATGGAAATTTTTCAATATCGTTTTAGTAATCTCGCAGATGGGATCGTTCTGCGCATATCCCGAAAATTTGATTAAAGTCGAATCACAAAGACAGGAGTTGCAGCCTTCTAAATTCGCCAAAAAGTGACGGTTTTCGCGCAAAATCGTGAAATTTAGACATTTTTGACGACTTTAAAAGGCTGCGACTCCTGTATTTGTGGTTCGACTTTAGTCAAATTTTCGGGATATGCGCAGAACAATCCCATCTACGAGATTACTGAAACGATATTGAAAAATTTCCACCGCACGAGAACTTTCCAAAAAGGAGGTTTTTTTAATACCCTGAAAAACAGCCTGAAAATTACATTTTCAAAAGTTGCTCGAGCACGCGAACTGAGTTCGGGTTTGAATTTTCATTATACAAAATTTGCACAAAATCGGGCGAAAAAATACAGTTTACAGAATTTTTTTCGGCTGTTCGAACGCTTTTTTTGGAGTGACTGTATGTGCCAAACCTTCCACCTTCGAATGTCACGTTTACCTTATCGTCCTAAAGCACTTTTAAGATTAAAAGTTACCTGACAAATTGCCGTAGATCATCCGTACTATAAGAAAAAAACCAATTAAAGCTTTAATTATTAAAATGATTAATAACACTTAGGTTCCAATTTATAGATTTGTCGATCCAACTCAGGAGGATAGAACGCGACACCCGCTCGGAAACCTGGACAACCAGGCTCGCATATACGAAAGGTAAAGCAACGGTTTCGTTAATTAGTGTCATGAATATTAAAATTTCTTTTTACTAATTTGGGAGAGTGCAAAATTTGTTTGTGAATTATTCAAAAGTTGCAAGGATTTTAATTAAACTGCAGAGAGCGTTCCGCAAAATGCAGGGAGGAACGAATTCGGTGTGTTCTGAAACGCGTTTTTTATGATAATGTTATGTTGTTGCATATCAGAATTGTTGCTGCTGCCGGAAAATCAATACAATTTAAGCTAGGAAGCCGCAGTGATTTCTATTAAGTATTTAAATCAAATCTAAGCACCGACGTTAAAAGCTTCTCTGGATGGGAACTCGGAGAGTATCGATAAAAGTTTCAGCAATAACATGAGCTTCTAGTTTCTACTTCAAGTTTAGCGTCTTCTCCAGAAATTGAACGATTGCAAAAAGGACTGAACAGTACTTTTACATCAGCCAATCAACTCGAAGTCTTTATTTCAATTCAGTTTTTGGCTTTGCTTTTAATTTAAGTTGAATTTTAGGTGTTTTTCCTTTGTACCGCCGCTTTCATTTGTTTGTTTTATTTTTTTTTTCTTATTTTATTTTCATTTAGCCGATCGCCTAGAGCTCTAAGTCCGACACAGGCGTCAGGTTCTAGAGAAAATATAGAAACCACTTTCGATATTGACGGAAATGTCGAGACTGTGTCTACACATAGCGGGGCTCGAGAGGATAATAGGTCTTTAGGGTCCGATAGCAGGTCGGAGAATAGGTACTTTTTTGGTTTTAAAAAAATTGGTCGAGGTTTTTCTTTAACGGATTAGAGTACTTTCATAGAATGTTTGGACTGGAGGGACTCTTTATAGCCAATTTTTCTTAGGTTAAGTGGTATGGATAGATATCCGCGCGGCCAGGACCCAATTTTGCCGGCTGTCCTGGAGTTTCCCGAAGATCCTCAAGAGCAGTTCTTGGCCAGAGTCATTACGCACTTGGACGTTACAACACCCACATTTAGGCTAGCCCCAGCGTATACGCTCTACTTATGTGCCAGGTAATTTGCTATTGCTATTATTTTTTAATGTTGGCTTTAATTGATTGCTAAACTTCAGAATAATCTTAATGCAATGATAGCCGGCGTAATTACCGCATTTTTCAACACACTCAAGTTTTATTCATCAACATATTCGTCAGGAATTTAAATGGAGAAAGTCGATTTTAATCAAAACGAAACTCCATTCATTTGCTTTTAAAACATGATATTAGAAATTAAAGGTTAACAATGAAAAAAAAAATCCTTCGTTATCCAATTTCATTTCATTCCATCATTATCAAGAGCGAATCGAGTGAATTGGGGAATCGTGAGATTATCTGCGTTTTGATAGATCAAATATCCATTTGTGCATGCATACGTTTTTTCTCATCTGGCGAAGCGTAATTTCTATAAACAATTCTCTATTGCTTTGGTCATACTTGTGCATACTTTCCATGCTTTTCCTGGGCTAAATTTTTCGTTGACTATGTGCAAACGTGGGTGAAATTTTTCCCATTGTTGCAGGTATCGAGCGTCGACCCATTACAGGCCGGAACTGACCCCAACGGAACGCGCCCACAAATTGACTTTACTACTTCAGCATGCCGCCATGTTAATCCGGCACACGGTACAGGATAGAAGCACGGAGAGCACGTCGCAAGCCTTTTGGTTGGCCAATGCCAGCGAATTACTTCATTTTCTAAAGAATGACAGGCATATCAGCGCATTTTCTTTGCAAGCACAGGACACGCTAGCCGACGCTGTACAGCTAGCTTTCAAGGTAAGCTAATCTCGTAAAGATAAAAAAAGGATACTGTTTTAATTAATTTAGTTGAATCGGATTGGAAACACTGTGTAAACGGCCTATTTAGTCGAGATCGATCGAAGTCCGTTAGTATGAGATCACCCTTTATAGTACAGTATGCGAAGGGCAGAAATCAAAAACGGAAAAGTAAATTGTGTTACATATCAGATAGCTATCAATTACACTGGTTTGCAAAATTTACCTTTTTCTCTGTTGCCGGAAATTGTATAACTGATAAAAGTTATTTCTAACATGCCGTTTTTAAATTTCTGAACCTCTTTTTTTGTACACCTCCAGATCCTTCAATATTTGTTTTTTGCTTATTTTTATTTACTTGCTAATAACGTGCAGGTTTTAAGCGAAATCACTGTGTTGCAACCATAAGCAAAGTTTTGGCACTGTGAGTAGTTTCAAGAGGTCTTGTTTAAATAACAAAAAAAAAAACATTTTTGTTACATATGCGGTGAACATGTGTAAAAAAATTTTAGAAAAACCATCGCCGAGTACGTTAAAAATACCTATTTGCTACATTTCGGCTTGACGATGGATAGAAATGATGAACCCTGATTGTGTTTGAAAATCGTGCGTTGAATACTTGGGATTATGGAAAAGCGGAAAAAGGAGGACGCTTAAATTTGGAATCCCAACCATTTGGCAAAAAAACAAAAAATTACCCTGACAATTGTTATTTTTTTTTGTTTGAATATAAAAGGCACGCACGGTAGAAATCGAACTAAACGGCAGCGCCCAAATACTACATCTGTGCAGCATTCCATATAACTTTCGGTTGGAGTTCCAATTTCTTCAGTTTCAGTTACTGAAAATGGATCTCAACATGAAATACAAGGAAACGTAGATTTTGCATCAACAGAAGCTGATACTGATTTTGAAAGTTTATCAGATGAAAAATCTCAACCTTCTTCGCAAAACGAATTAGACGATCTTGGAAGAGGTCTAAATCTTTCTAAAAAATCATCGGCATTACGGTTAAAAGAAAAAAACTGACACTGTTTTTTGACCAAGATGACAAAATTGCATTCTGTTTAGATATCAAAAATTTATTGATAAAAATGGGTTTGGCGCAGCATCAACCAAGCGAATGGCATTTGCTTGTCGACAGCTCAAAACGTAGCCTTAAATGCATTTTGTTACCTACGCTGGGATGTCTATTGCACACAGTACAAAATTGAAGGAGGAATATTGTAATGTTTCATTAATTTTGAAAAAAATTGAAGTATCATGAACATCAATGGGTTATTTGTGTGGATTTGAAAATGGTTAACGTCCTTCTTGGTCAGCAAAGCGGGTACATTAAGTTCCCTTGTTTCATATATCTTTGACATAGCAGAGCTAAAGCTAATCATTGAGTACGAAGGAATTGGCCTTGGAGAGAATATATGAGACCTGCTAAACAAAGTATGATTCACCATTCATTGGTATCTCGTGACAAAATCATTTTGCCATCATTACATATAAAACTGGGCATAATGAAACAGTTTGTCAAAAATTTTTATAAAAATTGGAGCTGTTTCTCATACAGTTGCCGAAAATTTCTTCACCTTACAATGGAAAAGTTAAAAGCAAATACTTTTGATGGTCCTCAAATCAGACAACTCACGCAAGATGCCAACTTCATAGATTCGATGACTGATACTGAATCAAATGCTTGGAAGGGCTTTTTGTCGTAGTGATGCAAAATTTTTGGTTAATAGAAAATCGG